>NW_020172145.1:1777580-1777902 GCF_003031525.2 Neophocaena asiaeorientalis asiaeorientalis
GTTCTATTTGTCCGTTTTTTGTTTGTTTGTTTGTTTTGCGGTACACGGGCCTCTCACTACTGTGGCCTCTTCCGCAGCGGAGCACAGGCTTCGGACGCGCAGGCTCTGCAGCCATGGCTCACAGGCCCAGACGCTCCATGGCATGCGGGATCTTCCTGGACCGGGGCACGAACCCACGTCCCCTGCATGGGCAGATGGACTCTCAACAAGGAAAACGCACGGCGTGCCTCAGGTTGGTGCAACGTCATTCTGGCCTCTGCTGCCGCAGGCGCACTCCGCATTCCTTACCCCTCCTTCCGCCGCCCCCCCCCCCCCCACCCCG
>NW_020172145.1:1778047-1820392 GCF_003031525.2 Neophocaena asiaeorientalis asiaeorientalis
TTACAGTGCTGGACACCCTATGCCAAACAACTAGGAAGACAGGAACACAACCCCATCCATTAGCAGAGAGGCTGCCTAAAATCATAATAAGGCCACAGACACCGCAAAACACACCACCAGACATGGACCTACCCAACAGAAAACAAGATCCAGCCTCATCCACCAGAACACAGGCACTAGTCCCCTCCACCAGGAAGCCTACACAACCCGTGGAACCAACCTTAGCCACTGGGGACAGACACCAAAAAACAAGGGGAACTACGAAACTGCAGGCTGCGAAAAGGAGACCCTAAACACAGTAAGTTAAGCAAAATGAGAAGACAGAGAAACACACAGCAGATGAAGGAGCAAGGCAAAAACCCACCAGACCTAACAAATCCAAAAACAACAGAATACACATTCTTCTCAAGTGCTCATGGAATATTCTCCAGGATAGATCATATCTTGGGTCACAAATCAAGCCTTGGTAAATTTAAGAAAATTGAAATTGTATCAAATATCTTTTCCAACCACAACGCTATGAGACTAGATATCAATTACAGTAAAAAATCTGTAAGAAATAAAAACACATGGAGGCTAAACAACACACTACTTAATAACCAAGAGATCACTGAAGAAATCAAACAGGAAATCAAAAAATACCTAGAAACAAATGATAATGAAAACATGACGACCCAAAACCTATGGGATGCAGGAAAAGCAGTTTTAAAGGGAAGTTTATAGCAATACAATCTACCTTAAGAAACATCTCAAAGAATCTAAACTTACACCTAAAGCAATTAGAGAAGGAAGAACAAAAAAACCCCAAAGTTAGCAGATGGAAAGAAATCATAAATATCAGATCAGAAATAAGTGAAGAAGAAATGAAGGGAACGATAGCAAAGATCAATAAAACTAAAAGCTGGTTCTTTGAGAAGATAAACAAAATTGAAAAACCATTAGCCAGACTCATCAAGAAAAAAAGGGAGAAGACTCAAATCAATAGAATTAGAAATGAAAAAGGAGAAATAACAACTGACACTGCAGAAATACAAAGGATCATGAGAGATTACTACAAGCAACTATATGCCAGTAAAATGAGTAGACATTTCTGCAAAAAAGATATACAGATTGCCAACAGAAACGTGAAAGAATGCTCAACATCATTAATCATTTGAGAAATGCAAATCAAAACTACAATGAGATATCATCTCACACTAGTCAGAATGGTCATCAGCAAAAACGTACAAACAATAAATGCTGGAGAGAGTGTGGAGAAAAGGGGTACCCTCTTGCACTGTTGGTGGGAGTGTAAATTGATACAGCCACTATGGAGAACAGTACGGATGTTCCTTAAAAAACTAAAAATAGAACTACCATTCGACCCAGCAATCCCACTACTGGGCATATACCTTGAGAAAACCATAATTCAAGAAGAGTCATGTACCAAAATGTTCATTGTAGCTCTATTTACAATAGCCAGGACATGGAAGCAATTGAAGTGTCCATCAACAGATGAATGGATAAAGATGTGGCACATACATACAATGGAATATTACTCAGCCATAAAAAGAAATGAAATTGAGCTATTTGTAGTGAGTTGGATAGACCTAGAGTCTGTCATACAGAGTGAAGTAAGTCAGAAAGAGAGAGACAAATACCGTATGCTAACACATATATATGAAATCTAAAAAAAAACAAACAAACCAACAAATGGTTCTGAAGAACTTAGGGGCAGGAATAGAGACACATACGTAGAGAATGGACTTGAGGACACGGGAGGCAGAAGGGTAAGCTGGGACGAAGTGAGAGAGTGGCATAGACATATACACGCTACCAAATGTAAAACAGATAGCTAGTGGGAAACAGCCACATGGCACAGGGAGATCAGCTTGGTGCTTTGTGACCTCCTGGAGGGGTGGGATAGGGAGGGTAGGAGGGAGGGAGATTCAAGAGGGAATAGATATGGGTACATATGTATATGTATAACTGATTCACTTTGTTATAAAGCAGAAACTAACACACCATTGAAAGCAATTATAGTCCAATAAAGGTGTTAAAAAAAAAAAACAGAACGGATTGCACTGGGAAAAAAAAAAGGAGTAAACTAATTGTGCCTATTTCACAAAGGAGAATAAACATTGCCCCTGGGGTGGGGCTATAAAAAAATAAAAACAACTGTTACATGAATTCATGAAGAAAAATCTTATCATTTTTGGTATAGTCACATGCACTATGGTTGTGACTTCTATTACAATCAGAAAGATCAACAACAGTTTAAAACACTGTTGAGGTTTTAATATTTGTAGAATACAATACACCCTATTAAATCAAAGGCTTAAACAAAATTAGCTCCTTTTATCTGTATAGCTTTTACTTTATCCAAAAAAGTGATTTTAAATATTGAGGATTTTTCATGTTGTTCAATGAGCTTATCAAAATCATAGGCAAAATGCTTATCACAATGCTCTCAGGAACTACAGCAAATATATCAAAAATCTGGCTTCTCTGTTTGCAAAAGTAAAGCCATAAAATTATATTCTTTTTTGTAATATTAAACATTTCCTGTTAAATAAATATACTTCATCATTATCCACTTTAATTAAAGATTCTAGATTAATAAGCTTGGACAGGAGTTTTCATTATAATCAACAGCATTCCTGAAAAAGAACAGAGTTACTATGGTTTCTTTCCTTTGTGGTTGTTCTTGAATTTAAAACATTCACACACAAACACACACACACACACACCCACACACACACACACCCACACACACACACACCCACACACACACACACCCACACACACACACACCCACACACACACACACCCACACACACACACACCCACACACACACACACACACACACACACACACACCCTGTTTCTCAGAACATTTTGAACATCCACCATTTACTAAAGTGTGTTATCACCTCACTATCACTTAAAACAGATTTTTAAATTAAATCTGCTTCAAGAGATATTACCTTTTGTGAAGTATTAATTATTTTTAAAGAGAGATAGGGAAACTCAAGATTACAAAGTGTTCCAGATGAATTATAATGAGTGGATGCTTCCTATCCCAGCATATGCAGCTCCATATCCCATATGAGAGACCCTCAACATGTGTATCAAGAAAAAAGAATTGACATGTTATCTCTTTACTGTAAGTATCTTAGAAAAGGTCAGAACCTGTCTGGAAAGCAATGAACAGTGGAATGGTTTTGCTCAGAGACCTGTACAGTCTATGAAGTTGCTTTTATTAGAGTATATTTAAGCTGTGAATGTTAAGATAAAGGCAGGTAGTATACCATAAAGTTCTTTGTATTTTAAATTTAATGCACACATTTTCCTACTATCCCTTCAGAGATTGGGATTATATGCACATACTCAATCAGTTGTACTGATAAAAGAAATACATGGACATACACATATGTATTTATATACCCCAATAGCCTTTTATGAGCACACAATTCATTACAAGTATCAAGTATATAAGTGGGTAGGTTGCAACTGTAACTCTGACCTAGCAGGGAAAGTAATCATTGCTGAACGAAATTTTCTTTTGCAATATAGTAAAAGGTTCAGATAAACAGAGTTTTCAATTATGTACTGATGTAAGATTTATAGAAAAGAGGCAGTTGGGAAAATGATCAGTCTGTGAAAGACTCTGGCAAGGCCAAATTGTCCTTGATTTTCTAGGGCATAGAATGGTTAAGGAAGGAAATTTCAGGTCAATGGGGTAGGTTAAAGTAAGCTCTATTAGGAATGGCTGTAGCTCAGCGGAGTTTGACCCCACTCCTTTAAAAGACAAACCACGAATGTCACATAGTCCTAGGCTTTGGTCTATAGAGACAAATAAGTCTCCAACTCTGGTCTGTAGGAGTTTCCAGTCTCACAGGAAGAGATGTAAATATAAAAAGATAATTATAGTTCAGGGTACCACATAATGAGGTAGTGAATTGGAATCTGGAATTAGTCTGGAAAGATGAATTTCAGGTATAAACTTAGAACTAAGAAGTAAGTTATCAGCAGTGGAGGGAGAAAAGAGTTAAAATGTTCCCATAGGGTTGCTCTGCAATAAAGTAATTTATGCAAGGTCCTTAAAGGGGCAAACAGTATTAGTTGAGGTGATAGCAAAGATGTATCCATGCAATTACACACTTGGTGAAGAAACACTTCCACTTTCTCAGTATTCATCCCAAGCAAGAAAAAAAGTTAGAGAAGGAGGACTGCCAAGGACTGGGATGCAATCCCTTTTCAGTGATTCCAAGAATGACAGAGGAAAAAATAAAATTTCTGATATGATACTCTCATATCTTTCCTCTTCTTTGGATTTCGCCGTTAGTAAAGAAATTTATAATTTTTAAAATAGCTAACTCTCATTGTCATGGAGCTCACAGAGATGTCACAGCATCCTCACTGACATCTTCAAGACTTGGTGGTGGTTTACAAATGCCAGTGAGCCAACACTCGACTCAGCTATTTTAGAGTTTGGTACCATATAAGATAATAAATAAAATATAGCTGGTATCCTAAGGCTTTGACTGTATAATACAGATTTCAGATGTAAAACTCCCAGACTGATCTAAGAAGTAGCTAAATCACCAACATGCAGAGATTTCTGGCATTCATATTTTTCATGTATTGTCCTTCCCCTCTCCACCCTCTTTTTTCCTTCCCAAGTAGAAGAGGGGTAAATTGATAAAGAGAGATCCAAATAAATGGAAGAGATAAATAGTGAGATTAACTTGAAGATTAGCCACAAGAGAAACTGAAAAAGAAACGAATACTTCGTTTAAGTTCTACGTGGAAGAAAGCACGAGTAATGATTTGATAGTGGACCAGTTCATTTGTGGACAAGACGAAAAGAAATGAAATGGAAGGCTCTAGAGAACCATAGTCCTCATCACCATCCTTTTAATGACTATTTATTATGTATAGTAAATGGCTCAATGCCTTCAAATGGAAATGTACAATAGGGAATTTGATATAAAGAGAAGAGTAAGGTACTTGAAAAAAGAATGAATATACTTGAAAAGATAGAGATGGTTTTGCCAAGGTCCACCTGCATGGCTCGGAGTAACTTCCAGTTGAGCTTATGGAGACATCACCAACAAGTGATACAGTACATACCCAGAAAGTGGACACAGTTACATACAGTTGACACAAAGTAAATGAAGATTTCAAAGGAAAGATCCATCCCAATGGTTCTATAGACATTAAAATCTTCAGGTTCCATTCTCAGAAATTATTAAGTGGACCTTGGGTAGGACAGGCATCAGCTCAGGTGATTCTGATGTAATGGTCCACAGATCACACTTAAACACTGCTCTCTTCCCTCACTTAGCTTTTCTAAGTATACCAGTTTAGTGGCAAACATTTGTAAGGGGAAAGTCATCTCTACTATTACAGACTTGTGTCTACTGCACTTGCAGCTTGCTAAATCTTCTCTCTTTAATATAAAATGATAAAGTGCTGACGCAGTAATTACATGTATATTACATATAAAATGATAAAGTGCTGAAGCATTAATTACATATTTTAAAAGCATTCTCCATTATTTTCTTCTTGGATTATGTTTTTATAATATTCCTGTATATTATAATCCTAAATTTTATTAAATATAAGAGCTAGGGTTAGGTATTGCCAAAGAAAAAGAAGAGATAAAAGGGAACAAAAGGATTTGAGTTCAAGTTCCTCTGCTTATTTCTTGATTGAACGACTTTTAGCAACTTGTTATCTACCCATAATCAAGGAAATCAATGACATCTTTCTATATCCCTTACAAATCTTAAATTCAATAATTATATTCAATGGCAACTGAAGACATATTAGTGATCTAGTTATTTATATTTAATATTGTAGAACATGTTTTATTTTAAATGTGGTGCTATAGTTAAATGTCACAATGAATAAAATAAAAGCAGGTCACTTTAATGCATTTTATTTGTGTTTTCTATCAGTGATAATTAATTATATCTGTAATGTGGTATTGGCCTGAAAAACGATCTCATAATGTAGAAATGTATATATTACGAGATTATTAAGGGATGATATTCTGTAAGGTAAGAAAAAATTCTCTTAATTATGTAACCAATGGTTTATAGTTCCCTGAAAAAATTGCTATTTCATTCTTCATGGTGAACTCTAACTGACCTCCAAAAACCCTACTCAAATATCAACTTCAAATCTTTCTTAAAAATACTGCTATATTTAATATAGATAACCAAAAAGGACCTACTATAAAAAATTTTTAAAAAAACCAAATCCACATCCTCACCCTCAGATTGTTTATCATTCTTGTGATGCTGTGAACTGCATCACAAGATGCTGTGATATGAATGCTAGAAAAAGACTAAAAACACTAAGCATGTCTCAAAGGTTCTATAATGGTTGAAGATGATACAGTTGGTGGTAGTATACCTCAACAAATTAAAATTTAAGATTTCTCAGGGCAAATGTCAAATGTCTTTTCTTCTGTTCCAATTTTCCTGATCACTATGGAGTAAAGGTAATTATGGATATAGAAAAGTGCAGAATTTTGAGAAAATTTGGAGATGATTAGCAGCCAATAAAATCTTTTAAAAGCTTACCTTTCTGAGTACAGCTTGAAATAAAGCATATCCTGCAATATTAATAAAATATCCTAAGATTCTGAATGTCAGAACAGATTCCATATTTTCCAAATTGTCCTGAGACAATGGAAAAGAAATAAAGTATTAAGTTAATCATTGACAATCTAAAAAAAGTTTTAAAGGAAAATAATTTCATGAAACTGAACTATCAGTGAATACTTTTTTTGTTGTTTTTCAGCTATGTTCAAATAATTCCATATGCATTTTGACAATTAAATTGTCTGTCACTAAATTAATTGACACACTGTTTAGAATAAAATTTCTAGGATGACTAGTGGCATGGTTTAAAATTCCCGGAGATAATTCTGAGAGGAGATAAATCTTGTGATAATAATGCATGTTCGTAAAAAAGTCACATGTGAAGAAAGCTGAATTAGGCAATATTTCATTTTTTTCTATTGTTTTTTACAAACATAGGGTATCTGTTTTAGAGGACTAATCTCACGGCTAAAATGTAAGTGTTTAATAGTTGTTCTTCTTGGGTTGGGCAAAGAAGGTGTAGAACAGTTACTTATTTGTTCCTTTTCAGGATATAATTCAAAGAAATAGCATAATGTACTCTTTTTCTCCTCTTGTCTTCCAAGTTTTAATTTCAAAAGCAGGTTTATCAACTGCCCTATTTCCCAGGTTAGGTTTCAATGGAAATATAGAGAACCTTGGTCAGAGGGGGACTCTCTTTTCTAGATCTCTGGCGGTAGTGTTAAGGTTGGTACCATGGACTCATGCCACTAATTTTCATCGATTGCTTTCCTCTTTTCCACATTGTCTACAATGCTAACTTCTAAGGAAATTAAGCCACTTTGTACTGTCACCTCCATATAAGCCGTGGTGAGATGGCAAAAAGAATGACAATATTTTACACAGCTCCTCTCATCAAGAAGAGGCATGTCTTGCCTCACCATTGAAACTGGGCTGGCTTTGTAACTTACTTTATCTAAAAGAAGGTGAAGGAACTGAAGTTGTATGAATCCTGACCTTAGACCTCAACAGCCCTTTCTTGGATTGCTGCCACCTGGTGAATAAGCCCAGGTTAGACTGCTGGAAAGGAGACCAAGCGTAAGAGAACCAAGTGTAAGGCCCCCCCAGCCATCAGCCAGCCAACTGTCATACATGAGAATGATAATCATCTGAGTCTAGTAAGCCCCCATTTAACATACAAACTGACTGTACACATATGATCAATCCCACTAAGATCAGCAGAGCCCAGCCAAGATCGACAGAACTATTCAGAAGAATTGTGAACTACAATAATGGTGGCTGCTTTTAAGCCACAACATTTTGGAGGACTATTTTATGGAACAATAAATAACGGACCCTGAACTCCATGTCATTTTAGCACATCTGTGTGTTACAAAACTAATTACTATATTTTTGTATGATAATTTCAACTAGTATCCCAGTTATTACAACCAGGCTAGATTTCTCTTTTACATGCTTTGTAAAATCAGGCACTAAGTATACCTATACTCACGTTAAGGTGTTCCACATGTAAAGACTGGGGTTACACGAGAGGCAGAATACAGTAGTTAAGTGTTCAGGTCCTAGCACTTTCTTCTGAGCCCTTCCCACCACATACTGATACTTTGATTTTAGATGAATAAATAAATTTCTCCATTTTTTCTTATAAAATAAGGATAATAACATTTACCTTATAAAGCTGTAGTAAGAAGAAAATAGCATATTTAATGTTTCACGAGTAGTAGGTATTTAATGGATATTTATTTTAAAATTTTCTAGCACACTGAAGTGACCTTGATGTTTTTTGATTAATGTATAATTAATATATTATTCCAACCCCTTTAATTCCCATAGCTTTTTTAAAAAATGTCTTTATATTCTGTATCTTTATAATGAAAAAAAAAACCCTCATATAGCTCACTATGTGGAAGAAACTATTGTAGATGCTCTCAATACTGTGTGAGACTGCAGGTCTTTTTCCTTTTATCATGATCTGGAACATTCCCATCATGTGATCATATTGATATGGGTGTAATACAACATTATAGCCTTTTTATTTGTTTTTTTATTTTTTGGAATGGGGGTGGTAGTAGTGATGTCTTAATACTCAGTGTACCAGCTGTCTACAACCTGTGTTAATCAAATGTATTTTCACAACATGAGGGCTGGACAGAGAAGTCAAAACAGGAACTCCTTCAAAGAGCAATTTCTTTAGAGTCTGACTATGTTTTTTTGTTATTGTTAAATGCAGATAAATTACTTTCTTTTTGAAATGACTATTCAGCCTGTTTTATTTTGAGATACACTTTAGCTGTATTTTCATGTCAAGATTAAATTCACCTATAAGTATAATTTGCTTTACTTTAGAGGAGATAAAATCATTTGTTTTGAAGTTGAACACATTTAAGGTACCTTGAACTGTATCACTGAATCAACTACTTCAAACAAAATTCTTCTTTTTGCCATTATTAAGGTCAAACAGAAGATTAATACACAAACACTGTAATACAATAATAAAAATTTATCCTATCAGTAAACATTTAAAAAACTAAATAAAACATCCCCCGAAAGTGTCTATACTTATATGACTATATATGAACACATAATGCATCTTAAAACATGTGATACATGTGAATATTTATTATAAAATAGTGGATAGGTAACTAGCTAGCTAGATAGAAAATATACCTGAAAAGCTGGCTCTACTCAGGGATTCAAAGCACCTCCTCCTAATTTTTAAAACTGAACTTTGCAACCACAGTTGTTCTTAAATTCAGACGGTCAATTACAGTGGTGTGTGAGGGCTATTAAAAATCAGATAAGTGACAGTTTTGAAATCTAAGAATAAAGTCTATTTACTCTATATTTCTGGTGGATAAGTAACTGCCTAGTTTATTAAAAAAAAAAACAACAACCATCATTTGAAATATACATGGGATTTATAATACCAGGACTGATCTCATATATCTGAAAAATAAGTAACTTTTTAATTGATGTTTTTAAATAAAATAGTAAGTTCAGTGAATCAAAGGTTACATTTACAACCACATTAATTTGGAAAGTGGAAAAGATGGCAAATATTTTGTATGGAATAGCACAGTTCTTCCACCATTGCTAGAAAAGTAATTCCAGATAATATTTAGTTAGCTTTGTTTTTGTTGTGTGTTAGTTTTGAAGGAGTGCTATCAATAGAAGTTTTAAAATATATAGTATATTGTAATGATGTTTGTATATCCTTTGACATATTCATAAAAGATGAGAGCAGATAAGCTGCTCCTGAGAGGCATGGCGCTTAAATGGAGGTTTCAGGTCCATCCAAAAGGATGAGGCTCAAAGATGAAGTCTGAAGGTGTTTGAATGAAGGGAAAATGTACCAAGCATTTTTTTCTTGCTTTCATTCCTGGACTGTTTCTGTTAATTGCAACAAGAAGCACACAGACCATCACTGACCTGCCAAATTCCTCTTTAACAATCAAGATCCAGCTCAGTGTTACTTTGTCCCCTCTCTCCTCTATGACCTAAGAGCATGAGGTCCAGATTTTTATTGGAACTCTTATTATGTCTTGCTATAATTGTCCTTTAAAATGTATCCTAGCTCTTGCTCTTTCACTCTCACTCTCTCTTCAATATTAGTATCCTTTCAAAGGGAAAGGTCATCAGATTTTCACCTCATTGATTCATCCATTTATTCAACAAATATTTGTTGAGCACCTACTATAAACCAGATAATATACCAGTGACTAATGATGCAAAAATTAAAAAAAGCACAACTTCTACTATAAAGAGCCATTGTATCTAGTTGGGAACACTGACTAGTACATATATGATTACTGTATTACCTTACATATGCTATGAAGAGTAAAGTGCTAAGAGGTCATATAAGGGAGAACCCTTAATATGAAGTTAGAGGGTTCAAGAAAGGTTTCGTGGAAGAAGGGACACTTCATGTGAGGTTTATAGGATGAATGGGAGGAAAAAAGTGTGTTTAAAGGCTTGTTGGTGAGATAGAGCATAATCAGAAAATCGGAAAAAAAAAATCACCATGACTGAAGTTCTGAGTGAATGTCATGCCTATTATTTTAACACAGAATGTTTTGTGTAGTAGGACCTCAGTAAATGCTGAATAAAGACTGAGGAAAACTCTGAGGACAATGCTGCATGGTTGACGGATCTACAAAATGGGGCATCAGTTCACGTGATCCTAGGAGTTGGAGACAAAGAATATCAGCAAGTGAGTTTAGAGTCTGCCTCTTGCCATCATCCAGCCCAACAATGTTAACTAGCAAAGACTTTCAGTGACACGGCAAAGTATGCTCTGTCTGCAGGGGAGTGGGGTCCAGAGTAGCCTACCAGCAGTCTTTTGAGCTCTCACATATTGCAATAAGTAACCAAAGACTGGGACACGGCACACAAGAGGCACTTTAGAAAAACTGCTCTGTGATTCCTTCTCTCTCAGATGCTCTGGGTTTCAAAGGAATCTTCTTTCACTTTTGTATTTATTTCTCTTTCATTTAAAAAACTACAAAAGAATCCTTCCTATATGCCAGACACTATGCTAGATTCTCAAGGGACACAAAGATACCAAAAGACGTATGTAGTCCAGAGGAGAAGACAAACTCACTAAGAGCTCCCTTCTTCTCAGGGCTCTGCTATTGGTGAATAGCAGGAACCTTGGGTGGGTTTCTTGCAAGTCAGGTAGCCCAGCTGCTATCATACATGTTCCTTCTTAGGAGATACGTAGGCTGATGTTAGTGAATATCTCTTCACCACTCAGGCACAGAGCTACTAGTATTTACGGAACATCCATTATGTACTTTGCACTTGATACAGACTCTCTTCTTAATCCTCACCATAACCCTATGAGGTAATAATCTTCATTTTGCATATTAGGAAACTGAGACTGCTTATTTATGAAGTCATTTGCTTAAATTCATACAACTAATAAGTGACAGAGATGGATTTTGCAAAGGTTTGTTTCATTCTTAAAGCCTCCGCTATGAGTTTCTACCCTAAAGTTGCTTTCTTGCCAAGCATATCATGATCTTAATTCCACAGATTTTTTTTTCCGTGAATGCAAAGTCAGTCCAAGATAAGTATCATAATAATACATTCTAGACCTTATTCTACATTCCCCCAAACAATGTTACGTCTGTGCTTCCTTTGCACTGACTGTGTGTGTATAATATAATCAGGTACACCCAGGACAGGAGCAGCAAGAAACATATACTATCGTTTCCCCAGGATTTTTTAACATGGCAAAATATTCCTTAATCATAAAAAGGTAACGGGTTGAAACCAGTTATAGCCATGCATCACTTCCTAATTTAAAATGATGCCTCTCCTAATAATGTAATTTCACAGAACAATAAACAAAACAGCCATCCATTTTGTTTTTATATTTCATCTCTGGATCAGGAACAAGGGTTTCTGATATTTGAGAGGATTCTTTGGGTAATCTTTGAGAAAAGTGTTTAAGAAAATCACAATGTGAATAATAACCGAGGGAGGAATGGGATCTTGTCTGCCTTCACCCTCTGGTTGATAAAGCAAACTCCTGCTTCTCTGTAGAAGCAGGAAACTATGAGGTTGTTTTAGTGTTTTCATTTTCCAAAAGTAGGTGTCTAATCAATTCTCTGTTTCATCTGAATGGTTAATTGCTGAGAAAGTCATCTGATCAAAATGACTGGACCTCACCAACTACTTGGCAGTGCAGAAGGGTTTTCAGTTATCAACCTCAATTGACTCAAAAATGGGTGATTTATTCAGCTTTAATCAGAGCAGTGAGGCTATTACGAAGCTTGACTCTGCTTTTCATTGGGGTCACAATGGACTCAAATGTAGCTGCCATTGGTTATAGCAGAAGGAACACAATCTTTGGAATCAGATGTGGATTTGAAACCACCTCTGTCGTCTATGAATGACTTTTTTTTTTTTTTTTTTGCGGTACGCGGACCTCTCACCGTTGTGGCCTCTCCCGTTGAGGAGCACAGGCTCCAGACGCGCAGGCTCAGCGGCCACGGCTCACGGGCCCAGCCGCTCCGTGGCACGTGGGATCCTCCCAGACTGGGGCACGAACCCCTGTCCCCTGCATCGGCAGGCGGACTCTCAACCACTGCGCCACCAGGGAAGCCCTGTGAATGACTTTTGACAACTTACTTGAATTTTTCAAGGATGTGTTCCCTCATCTGCATAGTAAAGAAATTAATATCTACTGCATATAGGGAGAACGTAAAGTAGAATTAAGTAGTAAACTATTAGTACATCCCAGTTCTGCTCTATTATCCTTGCGATATAAAGGCAATATGAACAGGTAGCTGGAGAGAACATGACTCTTTATCTTCCCGTAACTTTCTGTCTAACTTGTTAAATAACTTTGGTTGAAATAAAGCCACACTGTTTACTTACATACTTTACTGACAATTGTATCACAGCAGTGGAAAATGGAAACAGTACTATTCTAATAAATCATCTTAACAGCTCAGTAAGTTTTTAATGTTGGGTTAGCACTTTTATCTGTTTAAAGAAAAATGAGATAGAAGTAGAGAGTACTCTGCTATTATCCTGCCTCTGCAAGCTTGCAGAACGTACTGCAAAGGCACTGTGAATTAAGAATCTATTGTGTACCCTGGATTTTTTCTTCCCAAAACCTTACGGAAGATTTAAATGTTAGACCAAAAATGTGATAGAGTAATAATAAAGCCGTTTCTTCCCACTGTGGCCTAAGGGCAATGTATTAGTTCCAAAGATATGACCTTGAGTTATGAAACAGATGAAAAAGTTGCATCAAGAAACAACATTCTCACTTGGGTGGATGAGATACACCTCCCCTTAACCGTTCTGTAATATTCAGTGGCAAATATGGAGCACTGCATAACAGATAACATTATTTGGAGATGCCTCACTAGGCCAATGTTCCCTACCCTTTTCAATTAGGAGCTTTGAAATGCTAGAAATTTGCAATAACCCAAGGAATCCTTTAGCTTTAGAGTAGAAATTGATGGTAAAAATAGTCTTCAAGTTCTTACAGAAAACTTGGTAATGACTATTCCCACCATCACTAAAGGCTTTCCGCCTTTTCATTTCTCTCTCTGTTCTTTGGTGGCTTCTTAAGCTTACCAAAGATGCTGCTTATGGTGTTCAGCTGTCCCTGAGTTCATGCTTTTTAAGTTGAGAAGTGAAATAAAGAGGGAGAGAAGCAAAAAACTGAGGATAGCCTGGATGGGGCTGAACAAGATTTGTAGTTCAACAAATATGTATCGAATCACTGCTTTTTCAACCCCCTGAGGTACCTACAAAGATGAGGTAAATATATCTTCAAATTGTTCACACTGAGTTAGATATATATGACTGATTTCCAAAAACCACCAGAAAGGACCTTGAATAAATGGTCTCCAAGGTGGGAGAGGAGGGAAGGTGGTTTCCTCCAGTGCCTCTGTGTGTGTGTGAGAGAGATTTTAGGTAGTTTGTTGCAATTCTCAGAGACTCATATGCATGTGTTTTATTCCAGTGCTGGTCGATTGATAACAGCTGCCTGGAGCACAGGCTAAAATAAGCCCCTGAGGTTGTTTGTAGGATTGACAGAAGAGGGCTCTGGTCAGAGGGTCAGCCATATAAACAAGGTGGGTGAAAAGCACCAACTGTGTTTTCAGTGTATCATCCCAGGGCCCACAGGATAAAATTCAAGCTTACTAGTATGGCATAAAATACTCCATATTGCATCATATGTTCTGGCATAGCACACAAGAACGACAAAGTACTTGCAGTTTATGTGCCGTACTGTTTTACATCTCGAAGCCTCTATTCACACAACTCCCTTTTCCTGGAATAATTTACCTTTCATTCTAAGATCTTTCTCCTAGAGAAAATCTCTTTATCTTTCAAGTTTGAACTCAAAAGACTTCTGACATCACTACATCCTAAATAGATCTGACTTCTTTTGTTTCCCCATAGTATCCCATAGAGGACTTCACAGCAAACTGGTATAATAAAGGGGGTTGCTTACATTCAATATCATATTAGTGATCTATTTCTGGGCAACACGTTGCCCTAAATAGTTTAAAACAACAAATGTTCTTTATGTCAGGAACCTAGGACTGGCTCAGTTGATCGTTCTGGCTCAAGGTGACTCATTACGTTGTGGTCTAAGTGTCAAGTGGGACAGCAGTCATTGTCAGACTTGATGGGAGCTGAAAGTTCCACTCCCAAGTACACTCATACGGTTGTTGTCAGGCCTCAGTTTCTTGAAGGTCATTGGACTGAGGACCCTGGTTCTCCACCATAGCAGTGAGCCTCTCCATTGGGCTTCTTACAACTGGCAACATGATTACCTCAGTACAAGTGATGCAAGAGAAAGAGAGAAACCCCAAGGCAGAAGCCACAGTCTTTTTAATAACCCAGTCTCAGAAGTGACATCTCATCATATCTGTCAGATTCTATTTACTAGAAGCAAGTCAGTAAGTTCAGCCCTTTCTTATGGGGAAGAGATACCACAAGGGCATGAATACTGAGTCAGGAATCACTGTAAATCATCTAACAGTCAGCCTATCACATTCAGTATCTTCCCTAACTGGGTTGAAACCACAATTAATTGCTCTGTGTTTCCCTATCATCTGCCTAGTATCTGGCACAGTAAACACTGAAGAAAGGAAGAAGAGAGGGAGGAGAAAGAAAAGGTAGGAGCCATCAAAGTCAAATTATAAATTAAATCCCTTAAACAACTGGAAATGACCAATCTATAAAACTACTGTTTGGAAAAAATAAACACAATTTTAATATCTTAGCCAAGACTGAAATTACATGGAATTTCTAGCAATGTGGTCTTTGATTACGACATTTAACAAAAAAAGAATTTGTAGCTTAACACTGTTATATAGGTCTGGAAAAGAAGTTCTGAAGTTAGAAATATAAAGACCAATTTTATTCATTCTCCTAGTTCAACGAGGCTCCTTGTGGTATATTTTGTGACCAAAAGGCCCTACAGCTGCAACACTGACATGCAGTTTTATGTAATAAACAGAAGTTCAATTATCTTAAATGGGCTCTCTTAAATGCTGTATCCAAAGCAAACTCTAATTTAGGCTGATTTCTCCTCAAATGTAAAATGGAGAAGTGCCAAGTCTCTTGCTTTAAAGTACTTGATATGATATTTTTTTCCTTTGAAATATAGCTCTCAGCCCACCCCTCCCTCCCTCCTTCGCTCTTTCCTTAAACATGTAGGTGAAAACACAAGTGATTAAAATCTGGTTCCTGCTCTCAGAATCCAGTGTATGTACATACAGTTTGGCATGCAATCTAACCATAATACAGTGTGAAATAACCATTATATAATGTGAATATACTATAATGTGAATGTAATATTCAAAATACTGTAGGATCATAGGAAAGGAGTGATCAGCTCTGTCTGGAAGAGGTCAGAAGGTAACAGATGAGATATGATATAGACTTTTAATGATGAGATAGAAAGTATGCAATGGTTTGCCATATTTCTTAAAAGAAACAAGTCATAGGAGGAAGATAATTTAGTTACGGGTCAGACTCCTTGAAACTTATTTATTTAATCTTACTAACAGCCCACTTTGACATTAAAAGACATCATTTGACCTGAAGTTGTATAGGATTTCAATAAATTATTCTGTCCTAATGAGCACCGATTTAATTTTTAAAATAACAAAATAAATTAGGAGCATTTCAACTGCAATTTCAAGAAAAAGAAAAGGAAGCAGTAATGGAAGAATCACAAAGCAAAACTCTCCCTGTCACTGCTCAGAGAGGCAACTGTAATATTCAATAGTTTCTCGTTCAGCTTAACTGTGATTTTGTGGCAACTGAAATGTACAAACAATAAATCTATTGCAGCTTCAGAACTAATAAAGGACAGTTTGAATGCTTTCAGACCTGAATTCTGTTTCCATTTTCTTTGCATTTATGGTCACATTAATCATGAACTTAGAATAGAAAGAATGTTGTTATATGATACACTTTGACTGTATTAATTGCACTTTTAAGATAAAAGATTCTGACGTTTGTATTTAATTCTGATTAATTTCCATAATAGAACATTGCAGTTAGAAAAACGTTAACTTCAGCTTAACTATATTTTCAATTTATTATCAACCAAATATACTGAAAATTAATCATAATTCCATCCATAGAAAACAAATGTTGTACGAATCCTTATTTTAATTTCTAGGGAGAAATGGAATGAGTGTGAAATGACATTATATAACCCAATTAAAATATGCATTTTTTAAAATTCCAATCCTGGGTTTTCTTGAAATAATCTGGTGTCAGAAAGACTAGACATAATTTAGCATTCTTAGACATAACTTTTTAGCATTCAAAATGACTGTCATCTCTCTGAAAAGACGTGGATTATAAAAAAGGTGGAATAAGTAAGAGGAGGGATGGTGTGGTGAAAAGACATCACTATATACAATTTAGAGTTGGGAAAGTATATAATATATGATCTAGAAGACAGACTTCCTCAATTAAAAAATCCAAGCTAGGGATCCCTCTCCTCCCCTCCCAGCTACCATCCTCCACACCTATATAAATGGGAAGATCCAGACCACAGGATAGAGACTAGTCTCTAAAGTCACTTCCTTTCTTAATCATTCCACAGATACCATTTGCAAAGTTTCTATATGTCAGAAAAGCAGATGAATAAAAAATGGCCCTTTTACCTAAGGTCTTATGACCCAGTATGAGTAGACAGATCTCATTAAGTCTAGAATCATGCCGATGAAAAGGAGGGAAGAGATTTGAGACATATTTCTAAAGGGGATAGGAAAATCTCAAATAGAGACCTGAGAAATGCCATTTTTTCCTTCCTGCGTTGGGCTTCTTCAAGCTGGAGGTCTTTGGTTTCAACATTCTCCATAAATGTCTTAGTCCAAAATTATCATCATAATTTCTTCAAATGAGAAAACGAAAATAAACAGATATGAACGTTTCTCTTCCCTTCCTTCTCTAATCCATCATTTGAATTGAACCCATCTCTATTTTATTCTCTACTTTCATTCATAGCTTTGATATCCATTCTTCTCTTTCCTTTTTGAAACATTTAATGGCCTTTTTTGTATGCAAATGTTCTATAAAGAATAGAACATTTACATGAAAGAAACAAAAGAAAAATAAGGGGGGAAAATCATTGAGCTAACCTACCAAGAATATATTTTACTATCCTGTGGATAGCTTAGACCTACCCCATGCTCTCTCCTGAGCCAGTGTGACCGCTACATTTTTCTTTTCTCATACTTCCACTCACTTAAAAAAATATTTCCCTTTATAAATGCCCACTTTTTTTTCCCTTTGGCAGATCTAACTTTTGGCAAAAAGAAGTGTATCACATGGAGATTTTTTTACAGTAAAAAACACAGAGTGAGCATTCAATACATAAATATTAAAACAAAGTCACTAAGGAAAAAGTTAGGCACTAGAGACCAAATTCTACAGGGTATAAGCACTAAAAGCTATTAATTAAAGGAAAAACTTTTACTTTTATTGTAAAATAGCTCAACTATTGTTTATCATAAATTACTTTAACCATGTCATAATTTGGTGATCTTGAACTTTTAGAACTATATAACCTAAGAATCATACCTATCACATCTACGACGGGGATACCATTATACGTAAGAAGAAGGGCTATTGTGCTTTGCTAGACAAGAAAATCCCTAAATTAGCAAAAGTTGTGATGCCTCATCTTCCAAGTCTAACGAAATGCTAAATGAGACAACACGAGTTGCCCACAAATGTTCTGAGGAGCTCAGTCATGAATCATGACGTTTTATGTCCAGTTGTCATTCCATCTCACTTCAAGATTTCTGCAGAAGACTAATGATCTTTTGTGCATGGAATGGCTCACTCCTTGGAGAATGACTAAAGAGAAAATACAACAAAAGACCAGTAATATTGCAGCTGTTATGTGCAATAAGGGTCAATAGAGAGTAATAAAAATCAATATAAAAGGTAATAGAAGGAATAAAACTTGGAAAAGTTCTGGATAAATCAATAGAAGTAGTGGACTGGGAGCATGTGAGGTTTTAGAGGAGTAAATACTTAGTGTCTGACTGACAGGTTGCTTAACATTCTTGCCACTTATTTTATCCTTAAGGATTCTGTCTGTGTCTGTCAGCAGTGATCCACCATAGAGAGCAGCTACCAGGTTTCTCAACTTGGAGTTTTATTAATGCTTAGTTCCTCTTTCTGTTCTTAACAATAAATAGCCCACTTTATGGTATCTCAGAAACTTTTGAATGAATTATCCATATAAACAACCTGCAATTGCAAGGACTGCAAATATTTCTTTTTTAACTTTGTAAAGTCAGGACTTAAATTCAGTCTTCAAGTAATAGTGATGGTCCCTATTCATGAGGACCCCCTCTCTCATCATCTTGATCTCTATAGGAACTTTTGGGAGCCTAAGAATATGAAATTTTAATGGAGATTCATTTCTGCCAAGACCTTTGTAACCTAGTAGTTTTGATTATTAGCTTTGGATCTAAACATTTGTCATAACACCTGGATAGTGACTGGATTAGTCAGGCCCCTGGCAAGAAACAGGCATGATGGTCTGATGGGAGAAATAAATCAGAAAAAATATTTATAGATGTGTGACAAGGTGTGAGGAACAAACAAGGGATAGTGCAGCACTTGAAGGCTAGCAAGAGCAGGAATTCCTTACTACACAAGACTTTTCCCAAAGGAAAAGGTTAAGAAATGGTTACTGAGATGTTGAAAGCATAGGTGCCTCTATGAACAGGGCCACTTGATAGGAGCTGTAGCCTTTAGTAAAGAGATAAATCCCCTGGCAGAAAGCGAACTGGGGATTAAATATCCCAACCTCACTCTTCTCCTCCCTTTTCATATCTTGATGGTTTTTTCATTGCCTAAACTTAGAAAGCCAAAGGGAAAGGGAACCACACATGTCAGCCTTCTAGGGTTTATAGAAAGGTAGGGAAGAATAAAGAGGGGTTCTAGAGGACAAACATATTTGGCACAGAAGATCCTTTCATAATTTGTTAAGGCAGCATAGTAAACTCTGGCCGGCACTGTAAATTCATTTTTAACAGTTTAAATTTTCATTGCTAACACTGTAGAGCTATTTCCCCCTCTCTCAAATATATTTAATACAATAAAAAGGGTTTTTTTCATAAAAGAATTATGAGAATTAATTTAGGGATATGGGCAACATTATAAAGTTGGAAATATTGGCTTTGGTTCCATTAATCTAGTTTTCTCCTTTCCTTGTTCACCAAAGCCTAGGGCTTTCAAGATGGTCCTCTCTCTCGTCATATTAACCTCTAGAGCTATTGAGAAATGAGATCGCCTATCTAGTCTTTTTCTCTCCCAAACCAGCTATCAGTGAATAGTGATGATGATTTAAGCTTATAAATCTTCACTAATGCCTTGAAGTTTATCAAAGCCCAATACCTTTCCCTTACATTTCAGAAAGCCAAGTATGGAAGATAATTTTGATGTCTGGGAAAGAAGAAAGAAAACTATCAAACAAATGCCCAGGAAGCCATGCCCAGTAAGCCATGATCCTTGAGGTAGTCAATGCCCAGTAAGCCAGGATCCTTGGGATAGTCATAGTGCTATTCATCAAACATTTGTGGCTCTCCTAGACATGTGGTGTCATTGTATTTCCTCGCCCATTGTGGTTAGGTTATGGTTAGGTTGGCTTTGTCCAACAATGTGTGTCAATTATGGGAGGAAACTTTAAAATCCAATGCATGATTCATATTGTTATCTCCTTCTCCCCGTCACGGTACTAAGCAATGTTCCAGATAGTGACTTCTCTGATAGCCAGGATCCTGAACTGGGCATAACTTGATGCAAATATGCCATCAGCAAGCAATACATCTCAATTGTTTCCAAGACTCTGAAATTTGGTGTTATTTGTTACCATGGCATTACATAGCCCATACGAACTAATACCAATCCTCAGGGGACTAATTTACACCACTAATATCTTGTTTCTACACAATGACACCTTGATTTCCTCCAAACCCTGATTTTTACTATCTTGTTTTTAAAGACCAAAAATATACTCAGGAGCATGTGCATTTTGTGAACTGATATATCTGGGATGTGGAAGGCTCAAGAAATTTCTGGAATATTAAACATTCACACTTAAGTGATTATTTTATATTTCACAAGTCCAAGATACAAAACATGGTGTGAATAGTGTCATTACATAAAGTAACAGGCATGCTATCAGCAGAACACACAAGGACATTTTAAAAGTGTGTTTCTAGAAAAATGTCTTATAGTTCCTCAGAGGAATTTGGAAATATTCCCGCTCTGGAAAATCAAATCCCTAAATTATGAGGTTGGAAGGTTACCTCTGATATTCCTATATTATTGGTCTCATGAGTTCTTCCTATTTTTTTTTTTTTTTTTTTTGCCTCTTAAACCTTCTAGGGCTTTTTAAAGTTGAAGTTAAGTCTTTCAGAAATACCATAGGAGGGAAACAAGAAAACAAAAAACTCTGAAAATAAAAGTAATTTAGCTTTGAATATAATAACTAAAGGGACATAAATATCTCAGAGAATGATTTTCTGTTTCAACCATGACTGTTCTATGGAGTGGAGAAAAAAACACGGATCACATTAAAACAAAATTAATCAGCTGAAACATATTACATATGCCTCAGTGATTAACAAGAATATTTTATTTCTATCAGTTATGCAAATGAGAACAAGGTATTTTAAGGTTTTCCCAGTTCACATATTAATTCAGAATATATGAAACAATTTAAATGAAAATGATCTAGAGCTATATCTCAAAAAGTCTGTGTACATGCATAGCATTATAAACTCATTGATCTTTTTGTGCTATATTAGCCCATTCTCATCAGAAATTTTACCATTAAAACATTTTCAGCTAAATAAAGAAGCCCTTTGCTTTTAAAGAAGAGTGAAATCTTTGCTAATCTTTGATGGATTTTAGCCCACAGTTTATATTCAGTGTTCTCAAATTTCAGTGAACATCAAATTTACCTTGGGCGCTTACTGAAAATGCAGCCTCCTCCGTGACTCCAAAGAGCTTGATTTGGTGGTCAGAGGTCAAACTTCTCAGGTTATTTCTAAAGCAAGTCTACTCATTACCCATTGAGAAACATACCCCAGACAGAGCCCTTACAAAGGTATTGGACATTGATTTTGTCCATTTTCATCATGCATTTTTAGTGAACATGCTTCCTATAAAATCCTCTTCTCTAACAACAAAGAAGAAAAGAACATATCCTATTGATTTATTTTCCTTGATGAAGAGTAAACTATTCATTTTTTATTAGATGAGTAAACATTTATTATTCAAGTCACATATTATTTGACATTTCTGGCAAGCAAATAACTCCTTAGAAATTCTGTGATTGTGAAAATTAGACTGTTATAACTTACTGTATTTAGGATTGTGTTAATTGCCTCTGACTTCTTTGAACTCAGACACCCCTAACTTCATCCATTGTTTCCTACTGAGAATAATCTTCAAACTTTACACTGATTAGACCATTTTGTTAATGTTTTATAAAAACTTTCCTGCCACTGGCAATGCCTTTGTAAGTGTATCTCTTTCTATTTGACTTGAATTCTATGAGCTCTCTTATATTCCCTGGGAACCTCTGAGACATTTCCTGAACATAATAAAAACATTGTTCAGTTTTACAGATTATAAAAATAAATGGACCTTACTTACTGCCATTTGGTCAGCTTCCTTTGCATTTCTGTTTGTTTCTTCTTTAAAAACATAAGAAATACACAGTAGAGAAATTGAAAAATAGCGAAAAAATGAATAAATGAATGACCACCCCCAAATCCTTCCACAAAGATATAACCACTGTTAAATTTTGGCCTCTATTATATACTTTTAGAATGTTTATCCTGTGTACATATAATTTTTTAAAATAAAAAAGCGTGATAAGTATAATTAACACTTGGTATGCTATATATGAAAGGTAAGAGAGTAAATCCTAAGAGTTCTCATCACAAGGAAAAACAATTGTTTTCTATTTCTTTAATGTTGTATCTACATGAGATGATGGATGGATGTTCACTAAATTTATTGTGATAAGCGTTTCATTATGTATGCAAGTCAGATCATTATGCTGTACACCTTAAACTTACTTATACAGTGTTGTATGCCAGTTATATCTCAATAAAACTAGAAGAAAAAGAACAAAAACAAACAGATCGATGTTCTACATCTGCTCTGTAACCTGCTTTTTTCCTTTCTTACCTGTTTCCTCCTTCAATGCTTACCACCTATTCCTCTGTGTTATCCTCCCTCTTTTGTTGTTGTTGGTGCTTCCAGGCTTATTGAGATATAACTGACCTATAACACTGCATAAGTTTAAGGTGGACATCTGTGATGATTTGATATGTGTATAGATTACAAAATGTTTACCACAACAAGGTTAGTTAATACATCCTTCTCCTCAAATAATTACCTTATTTTTTGATGTTATTGTTATGGTGAGGATAGTTAAAATCAACTCTCACAGAACCTTTCAAGTATACAATACAGTATTGTTAGCTCTAGTCATCATGCTATAGTCTACATTAGATCCCTGGACCTTATTCTTCTTATAACTGTACATTTGTCCCCACTGACAAACATGTCCCCATTTCTCCCACCCCACCCCCAGCCTCTGGCAACCTATTCTCTGTTTCTATGAGTCTGATGTTTTTAGATTCCACATGTAAGTGAGATCACACAACGTTTGTCTTTCTCTGTCTGACATTTCACTTAGCATAATGCTACCTCAAAGTCCATCTATGCTGTACAAATGGCAGGATTTCTTCCTTTTATATGACTGAATAATATTTCATCACACACACACACACACACACACACACCCCTCACATTTTCATCATCTCTTTATCTATTGATGGACACATAGGTTGTTTTCACGTCTTGGCAATTGTGAGTAATGTTGCAATGAACACAGAAGTGTAGCTATCTCTTCCAGAGAGTTATTTCATTTCTTTTGAATATACGCCAGAAGCGGGATTGCTAGATCATAAGGTAGTTCTAATTTTAAGTTTTTGAGGAACCTCCATCCACAGTTTGTCATAGCGGCTACACCAATTTACATTCCTACCAACAGTGCACTAGGGCCCCCCTTTCTCCATATCCTTGCCAGCTCCCTGTTTTTAGAGCCAAAGGAGCAAATGTTTCAGTCAGATGCATTTACATTCTTTCCTTTTTTTAAAACATAGACTCTTCTCAAAAAGGCAACCAAGAGATTTTGTTCAGGGAGCCAGGGTCCTCTGCTGAGTAATGAGGCTCGTCTACAGTTCTTTAGAGTCTGATCACTGTCACTCTTATGTACATTCTTCTGTCAGTGATATAGATTCTCATTACAATTCATAGTCTTTCATTAGTTGAGATCGCAATCCCATGGTTTTAAAGGCACATGAATCTTGTGGTAGAGAATTTGTTTCCTTTGGCGGAGCTTCATTACATGGTATATATTTTCAACGTACTTGGTTATGAGCCTGAACAATCTTGTTTTTAACAAGCTGAGGATTTCTAAAGAGGTGATCCCAACATGTATGTACTGATAAGTTTTAAAGTAAGAACTATCCCAGTTATAATTTTAGATGGATCATGGCATGTGCACATGTAGGAAAGAAGAGCATGTTAATAAGTCAAATAGACATTGGATGTGCATATGAAAGAGAAGAGACAAAATGTCAAAAGAGAAGAGACAAAACAAGAAGGTATGCTCCTATACCTATAGCCCTGTTTCTCCTACCAAGCCTCTATCACTGCTTATTAAAGGGTCTGGCTGGGTAAGTAAATTACAGTAATAATAATAACAGCTAACATTTCTCCAGTGCTAAGCATGTACCAGGCACTGTACTGAGAACTTTAGGAGTCACGTCATTAAGCCTCCCAACAACCCCGCGATTACTTCATTGAAGTTAAGTAACTTAGCCAAGGTTACAGAGGTAGTAAGTGACAGCCCTGGCAGTCAGGATCCAGAGCCTGTGCTCTAAACCACCCCACTGTGATAATGTTATCAATAATAATCTATGTTCTAAAAATATTGCTTCTTAGCCTCTACTTTCAGAAACTATCATTAGTTCTTGATTCACTCCGTTCTGAGCCCCTTGTCCACAGGGATGATGGAGTTTCTTTTATGCAAAACAACTTACTATTTCTCAATTGATATCTACCATGTTCCTTCCAATGTCCCCCAGGGACAGAGATTCACGGTCCCTGCACCTCATCCTGACCACGCTGAGGATTGCAGTTAAAGCCAGAGATTGAGCTCCACAGACACAGACACAGCATAATCTGGCATAGTTTGCATTTGGCTCTGCTGGAAAAGGAATAAATTGGAGAAATAACTATGTACACAGTAGTAGGCTTGTGAAGGAGACGAAACTATGTCACCATCTGTGGTGCTCTAGAAACATTTAAAATAATTAAATATTTTATTGCTCACTAGTTTCATCTCAATAAAATGTGTAGTATCCACATGAAATTACATCTAAAAAATATAATACGCTGTATAGGAAACAGTATTCTGAGCTGTCCAAGAAACTTGAAATTCACAATTTGGAGGCAAACCTCAAACAAAAATTTAAGGATGTGAAGGGGAAAAAAATGCACCAGCTTCTGCCTAATGACAAAGTTACCTCTTGGTGGCAACATTTTTTAAGATGAAATCCTATGGCTACAATTCTTTTCTTGATTATCTTTTAACCCAGAAGGAGAAAGACCATGATTAAGGGTTATGACTTACTACCTCACATTTCTAAAGGTATTTGCATTCAAAAAAGGAGACATTCTACTTGATCTCAGATGTGATTAGTTCTGTATTTGTGATCTGTACAAATACATAGTACTTGATAAGACTTGTTGAAAACGTAGTATTATTCAATAAGACGGAGTAAGATATAAAGTAATATGGAAAATACATGATTTTATGATTTGGGAAAAAAGTTTTTCTTTCATCCAAGGATCCTAGGGAATGCATACTTTCCATTTTATCTTGAATAAACTCATTGTGATTATTATTGCTAGCACCAGGTTACAGAATGAAACACAAGTGAAAGAAACCCATATCTTGCAGCTACTCTGAAGAGTCAGAATAGAAAATTTTGGACCGCAGAAACTGAATCTGCTCTGCAGTCCTTTTTGCACTGTTTCTCCAGTATGTTGTCACACACATCCAAGTATTTATATTGTAAAAGGTATACTGTAGAATTTCAAATAATGGAACTCTTGACCATTGTAAGCTGTGTCGCAGAGGTCATAATGTTAAAAACACAAATTTTGAACAAGGTCCAAATCCCTAACACTCATTAGCTGTTTGTCTTTAGGCACCTGTTTAATTAACATCCACCCAGTCAGACAGGCCTTGGCTTTTTCTTTATTTCTCATTATCTCACTCATTCAACTACTAAGTCTTGCCAATTCTATTTCCTAAACTTCCCAACTCCATTCACTTGTCTCTGTCATTTTTGTCATTACATGCTCCAAGGCATTGTGATCTTTCTCCTTCACTCCTGCAAAAGCCTCCTAACTGATGCCTCTCCATCCTCTGGTGTTGTTTTCTAGTCCATTCCCTAAACAGCAACCAAGGTGATATTTTTACAGTGCAAATCTGATTCCAGTTTACACCCAATTAAAAGAAACAAACAAAATACAAATAAGTAAATAACCCTTCTGTCTCCCCTTTTCCTTTAGGCTAAAATCTAAAATTAATACGTGGTTTGCAGGAAGGCCAAGCATGATCCACAGTCTCCTTTCTCTATTCCTTCTACCTGTACTGCACTCACACTAGCTGCCTTTGATTTTTCTAAAATGTGCCAGACTCCTTTCCCATCTTAGTACCTTTGCAGATGTTCCTCTCTCTCCTACAGATAACTTATCCTCACCCTCCCCGAACCACTGCAAACCTCTCCTTGACTGTCTCTTGTTCTGCAGGACTCAGAAACCTTCACTGAAATTCCAGACTAGATCAGGTTTGTCTGTTATATAATCTCATACTGCTCTGGATTTCTCTGTAGCACTTGTCATAATTGCAACCAACTGATCTGTTCTCTAATTAGCTTCATAGGATTTCACCAGTGAATTAATGGAAATTCCACACCCCATCAAAATGTAAATTCAGTGATATTAAAGGACTCTGCAAAGGAAATAACAGGCAGTTCTTCAATAACTGTTGAATAAATGAGTTGAACTCTGAACCTCAGGTTCCCTTCAGTGGAATTGAATAATAATAATAATTATGTTTATTTTGTAGGATTTTAATGAAGATTGATGAGATATCATGCCTAAGGCATGGAGCATCGTGCCTTTCACAAAGTAAACACTCTAAATTTGTTGCTCTTTTACCTAATAGAATTTTAAATATCTGTCAGTTCCTGTGATGGTACAACTTACATTATTTATTTATTTTTACTTTTTTAGGTAATAATAATTAAAAGTATGGAAAAAAAGACAAAATGAATTACTTTAAATACTTAGAAGCATACAATAACAATGAAAGGTCAGAAAGAGAAATTAAGAAAAGAATCCCATTTACCATTGCAACAAAAAGAATAAAATACCTAAGGAGGCAAAAGACCTGTATGCAGAAAACTATAAGATACTGATGAAAGAAATCAAAGATGACACAAAGAGATGGAGAGATATACCATATTCTTGGATTGGAAGAATCAATAATGTGAAAATGACTATACTACCCAAAGCAGTTTACAGATTCAATGCAATCCCTGTAAAATTACCAATGACATTTTTCACAGAATTAGAACAAAAAATTTTACAATTTGTATGGAAACGTAAAAGACCCTGAAAAACAAAAGCAATCTTGAGAAAGAAAAACAGAGATGGAGGAATCAGGCTCCCTGAGTTCAGACTATACTAGAAAGCTACAATCATCAAAACACTATGGTACTGGCACAAAAACAGTAATATAGATCAATGGGACAGGATAGAAACTCCAGATATAAACCCATGCATCTATGGTCACCTAATCTATGACAAAGGAGGCAAGAATATACAATGAGGAAAAGACAGTCTCTTCAATAAGTGGTGCTGGGAAAACTGAACAGCTACATGTAAAAGAATGAAATTAGAACACTCCTGAACACCATACACAAAAATAAACTCAAAATGGATTAAAGACCTAAATGTAAGGCCAGACACTATAAATCTCTTAGAGGAAAACATAGGCAGAACACTCTAAGACATAAATCACAGCAAGGACCTTTTTGACCCACCTCCTAGAGAAATGGAAATAAAAACAAAACTAAACAAATGGGACCTAATAAAACTTAAAAGCTTTTGCACAGCAAAGGAAACCATAAACAAGACCAAAAGATAACCCTCAGAACGGGAGAAAATATTTGCAAACGACACAACTGACAAAGGATTAATCTCCAAAATTTACAAGCAGCTCATGCAGCTCAATATCAAAAAATCCAATAACCCAATCCAAAAATGGGCAGAAGATCTAAACAGACATTTCTCCAAAGAAGATATACAGATTGCCAACAAACACATGAAAGGATGCTCAACATCACTAATAATTAGAGAAATGCAAATGAAAACTACAGTGAGGTATCACCTCACACCAGTCAGAATGGCCATCAAAAAATTTACAAACAATAAATGCTGGAGAGAGTGTGGAGAAAAGGGAACCCTCTTGCACTGTTGGTGGGAATGTAAATTGATACAGCCACTATAGAGAACAGTATGGAGGTTCCTTAAAAAACTAAAAATAGAACTACTATATGACCCAGCAATCCCACTACTGGGCACATATCTTGAGAAAACCATAATTCAAAAACAGTCATGTAGCACAATGTTCATTGCAGCACTATTTACAATAGCCAGGCATGGAAGCAGCCTAAATGCCCATCGACAGAGGAATGGATAAAGAAGATGTGGTACATATATACAATGGAATATTACTCAGCCATAAAAAAGAACAAAATAATGCCACTTGCAGGAACATGGATGGACCTAGAGATTGGCATACTGAGTGAGGTAAGTCAGACACAGAAAGACAAATATCATATGATGTCACTTACACATGGAAACTAAAAAAAGGGTACAAATGAACTTAGTTACAAGACAGTAGTAGAGTCACAGATGTAGAAACCCTATGGTTACCAGGCGATATGGTGGAGGGATAAATTGGGAGATTGGGATTGACGTATACACACTATGTAAAGTAGACAAGTAATAATAACCTATTATAAGCACCTATTATAGCACAGGGAACTCTACTCAATACTTTGTAATGGCTTATATGAGAAAAGAATCTAAAAAAGTGGATATATGTATATGCACAATTGATTCACTTTGCTGGAGACCTGAAATTAACACAACATTGTAAATCAAATATACCCCAATAAAAATTTAAAATAAATACTTAGAAGCAAGTCACCTTTTTGGTATATACCTAGCATAGTAGATCAAAACTATCAGTTTTTACTATTTTTGAAAGAATTAATAGGGCCTTCTATATTAGTATTGATTAAAATGTAAATGTATATCTAACACTGGAGAACTAGATAAATTACCAAAAAATGTAAACTGGTTTATAACACAATGTTTTAAGTTACTTGATTGGTCTAGGAAATCACTTCTTTTTATTGTGATATCACATTGAGAAAAATAAAAAGAATACATGTTGATTACAGTAAGACAGTGAAGTGTCTCTCATGACATTTTTGTGGGTAAGATAGAGGATTATGGTCATACTGGTGGATTCATAATGTGCTGATTTCAACTGATGCCAATTAGAAGAGAGTTCTCTATTCCAGTCCCTGTCCTGTTCATTTTTATTAATAAATTCCTCAAAGACAGAGAAACGAAGCTTCTCCTGTGAGGATATTGCTTGGAGCTGAGGATGAGGGTGTGGGGGCAGGGAGGGAGATAGCTAGTCTATTTATTGGCAGAATTGATTAAGATCTAAAAATAACTTGAAAGGATAGACTAAAGGACAACGATTAAAAATAGCATTAAAATGCTGCATGGGTTTGAAAGTTGTACAAATACAAAGTTGGAAGGACTTGCCTGGGTAAATAGAAGCTGGAATTAGAAAAAACCTACAGGTTTTAATGGTTAATGATGTGACTCGTGGTAAAATTTAAACAATAGCAGCCATAAAAAAAAAGTTTAAAACTACCATAACGCAATGTTAGATTTATTAATAGACATATAAGCATGTACAGAGTTGGAAAGCATTTTGCCTACAAAATTTCAAGTTTCACATTTAAAAGTCTTTTTGTTAAAATGCATGCAGAAGAGGAAGGACAGCCATTAAAAAATGTATCGCATACTTACCGCACATATAAACTTAGATGCTAAGGTGAACTTCAAGAGGGGAAAAACATAGTTCTTGATTCCAAGGAATTTGCAGCTTCAAAAAGGAGAGGATCCAAATGCAGATAACCATAACATAAATGAGAAAAGAGAATCAGAAAAGAAGGGGAAGCTAAACATGCTGATATTGAAAAGAAGATTTAGTTCCTTCTGATTATGAAGAATAGATGACTCCCAGGTGGAGGTGACATTTGACCTACACTTTGAATGACTGGTAGGCTTAGACACGAAGCGAATAGTATGCCAGATAGAAGAAAGAGTATGAGAAAAGTATGGCCGCAGTAGTAAATATGGTGAGTTTGAGAATGGTGAGTTATCCAGTTCAACTAAAATGTAGGGCAAGTCAAAGGAAGTGGCAAGGGAACAGAGAAAAGCAATTCCACTAGTAGTAAAAACCATCGATGGCATGTCAAGGAGATAGAACTTATTTTGTGGGCAATGGTGTGATCATATACATAAATGTACATATGTTTGAAGAGTCAAAGTCTTGCTACATATTTAAGAGCTACAATCTTGACTGGGAGAAGTCTCAATTCTGATATTGATTATAGAGAAGTAAATTAAGTTATATAACCAGCTGAAATGTCTAGCAGTTTCTGCCTGTCTTAGAAAACTGGCTGTGGCTGAATCTCTTTTCCTTACTCCTCTGGTCACTGGGTTGAAGGAGGGAGGGTTGGGGCTGTTTTTGAATCCCTAGATGCACAGCGACCACCATTCCACATCACTCATGCATTACACCATCATCTGTATACTATTTTCTATGGAGGCTGCACCAATTTACATTTCCACCAACAGTGCATGAGGGTTCCCTCTTCTCCACATGCTCACCAGTACTTGTTACCTCTTGCCTTTTTTATAATAGCCATTCTAACAGGTGTAAGATGATATCTCATTGTGGTTTTAATTTGTGATGATTAGTGATGTTGAGCACTTTTTCATGTACCTGTTGCCTATTTGATTGTCTTCTTTCAAGAACATTATTTTTCTGCTATCATAAATCCATATATTATGTGGATAGCATAGTGAGGACTGTCAGTTGATGTGCTATTATTAAACAAACACACCTTTTATGTTTTCATGAATGTTTAAATATGTATATTAACTCTGCTAGAAGATATTCTGGATGTTTTTATTTTATACTCTTTTTTGTTAAAAAAAACGTTAAGCCATGTAATAATGAATGATTAGTACTTGTATTTGAATGGCCCATTCTCCTCATTGATTTTGTCACTTAATTGAGGTGAATAGTATGAATAATTCTGAGTCCTATCCTTTGTTTTGAGTAGAAATGGTCTTATGAAATTTTCATGTGTTGAATAGGGCATCTGGAGAGTAGTTTAGGAGACGGGTATAACTTCAAAGTGAAAAGAGACACAAATTTTTAATGGACGTGTGGAATTGTGTCAAATTGTTTAATAAAAATATAGATCTATGTACCTAACCAACAAGCATCAATCATTAGTTCCAGGCCTTTAATGCTCCTCTATGTTTCATAGCTACTCTATTTTGGAATGGTGTTTCAATGATCCACTTGATAATGTTCCTTAAGGACACTGCTGTCAAAATTATTTTCTCTCAGTATTTTAAAGTAATAACTCAAGAAAAACAATTATAGAGGGGAATAAAGAAGAGAAATGATAATGGAATGCTTACCTGTCCTCTCAGGCTATGGTCTAACTACTGGAAAATAATGTTTAAAAGGAGGGATAGAATGTCTACACAAACAATTTTGCCAAATTTTTATTTCTTTTAATTGAATTAAAGAGTGAATTCTATAAAACCATCAAAGAAAGTCCTTCAAATTACCTAATATTCACCAAACTCAAGTATTTTTTAATATTAAAATCTTTATCTTGCCACCAACTGTGTTGATTTTGAGTAGCAAGGGTCTCAGTCTCATTTTAAACCAGATGCTCATTAAATACATATGAGAACAAACCTTCATCAGCAATATGAACGGTGTCTCAGGATGGAAGAGAGCTAAATATAAATGTATATGTCTATGTTTGCACCTGGGCAGAATTTTGCTGTTCATCTGTATGAATATTTTGCTGTTATTATCTTATACTATAAAGAGATTTCTTTTAGAGTTCAAATTAGAGACATCTATGCCTTTTAAATATTATAAATATAGGTTTAAATACAGCTTAAATGATTTAGCCATTTTCTGTAGAATTCCAACTGAAAATGTCCAAAGTAATGAACATCATTAAGTAATTACCAACATTAAATACTTTATATATTTACAAAACATGTAATTTTTGTGTATATTAACTTTAAATTTTTGTAATGATAAACATATACTGCAATGACTAAATTCAACAGATGAAAAACCCTAACTTCTAAAAGGTAGAGTATAAGAAAAATAAAAGCTTAAAATCACTACATAGATTATAGGGGAAGCTCTGAATTTTTTTTCAAATGGGTAAAGGGTCAAATTCACATTTCTAGAAAATCATACCAGATTTCTTGCTAACACTGGAATATAATCATCCAAATGTGTGTTGATCCCTCTATTTTATCTGTATTTTCATCTTATTTACATGCTTCGCTTAATTACTAATTTATCCAGTGCTTATATGTACTATGTCAAACACAACAAATAAGGTAGATGAAAAAATTACTATTCTTATCTTTATATTGACATGTGATTTAGGATATTTCATTTATAAACTAAGTCTATTTTCAAACAATCATCCACATTTAACTAAGTAAAGAGTAAATCATAATACATAGTACACAGACCCTGATCTCAAGGAGCCACAGGCTCTAAGGAAATAATTATAAAAAATAAAATAATAGAACAAAGTTTTCACAAACTACAATTAGTAGAATACACGAGTCCCATGAGATTCTCTGTATTGTGTGAAAAATGGGTTTCACAGAGAAATATATATGGGAAACACTGTATATTATATAGTCTACTTTTATATTCACAGTGAACATGAAAACTGAAAAGGCTCTGATGATTCCTGGAATAAAAACACCTGTTTAATTTTATATAATATACAATTTCTCAATTTTTTTTTGGACCACAGGATAGTCCCTGCTCCCTTTACTCCTGCAATAACACGTGTGATTGTATCCTACAGAAGCAGTTTCCTTGGAACTTGGTTTGAGGAGTATTTCAATAGAAGTATAAATTAGGCAAAGTGACGACATACACGGTGAAGTGGTTACATCTGGGTATCAATAAACTTTCATAAACGTGGAAATGACTGGGGTGGGTCTTAAAAAATGAGTAGAAGTCTGCTACACCCAAGAGAGAGAAGAAGAGTCTGGGCAAAATATAAGAGCATGTGTAAATTCCCAGAGTTGTGAAACAAAATGGAATGTAGTGGGGTGAGGGGGAGCAGTAGGAGATCAAACTAAAATAACAGGCATAAGACAATCATAGACCTTACATGTCTCCATTAAGACATGCACTTTATTGTGCAAAATGCAGAAAACCAGATATCTGCCAAATATAGAAAACGGGGGAGAGTTTGGGATTTGCATTCAAGATCAATGACTCATAAAATATACATAGTAGATCTGAGGAAGATGATCCTGGAATAAGAACTCAAAAGGCAATAAGTGATGTACTATAAACTTTTATAAATTGTTGTTAAAAACATTTTTATTTATTCAACATTCTCTCAGTATTTTCTATGTTCTGAGCAGTATGCTTAGTCATTAAGGATATGAGAGTGAATCATAAAGAGTCCTTGCTCTCAAGAAATTAAGCTTATTGGGAGAGGTAGTCACCTAAGAGGATAAAAAATAGTGAGGTACAGTTTCATCATTTGATTCTCTGTACTTATAGCTGGTATTCAATTAATATTTTCTGGGTGTGTGAAATGGATGGATATATGAATGTTGGTGGTAATATCAATCTGTTATTAAAATATAGAGGAGAAATAGGGTGTGAATTTTTGGTCTATGTTCTGCTTGAAAGTAAAAATGTGAATACAGTCTATTAAATTATGAATGAATGAAACATTCAGATGCCATTTTAATTCCAATACAAAGAAATTTCATTTTTGTTTCCTCTTTGATTTTAGAGATATTTACTTTTAAAAAGTTTTAAATCACTATATAGGTTACAGGGGAAACTCTGAATGTTTTTTGTTTTTAAATAAAAAAGCCCAATCCACATTTCTAGAAAATCATACTGGATTTCTTGCTAACACTAGAATATACTCATTCAAATGTGTGTTGAGTCCTCTATTTTACTGATGCTCCCGTTACTCAAGATATTTTTGGAACTCCTCTTTGGCAACTACCTTCAGAGCCCATGGCACATTATTTAAACAGCTCCCTAATTCTGTGTTGAGCATCAGTGCTGTTAGTGCCATTTTGTTTTATCCTTCAGATGGCTCTTCTGAACCATGTAGATACTGACCCATGCCTTTCCATTTTTGCTCCAGCTATTATGCAGTCTGTCTGCATTCATGGCAGGATGGATAAAATTAGAGGACTGAAAAGACTAAGGTGGACTAATGGCTTGGGACTAGGCTGTTAACAACACATGTGAAAATCATTCTTGAGTAATAAGAGAGTCACTGGAAGTAAAGAACAGCCTTTTAAAGATGTTACTTAGAAAAACAAACATGGTGGGATGCACAATTTCCAGTTAAGACATTAGTCTTATTATTTCCCTTTATTAATTCTCAGATCCCCAAATTCACAAATAATAAATTTCAGTATATAAAAATACAAGCCAATTTTCTTTTCCTTGTATTTGTCAGTTTCCTTTTGTGATACTTTGCTAAAACTGCTTTTCAGCACTTGTATTTAATTTTAAGCAGGGTCTGTTACCCCTCCCCCTAGAAAAAAAAAAAACACAGACATAAAGACCACCTTCAAAAGTGAACTCAGAATTTTGACAAGGACTGATACAATCCCTGCAGAAAAATGTATTTGACAATCAATGAGCAGGCAAACAATGGGCATTAGCTGGCAGAGCAGAGATGAGGGAGCCTATAACAAAAGTAGGTGCTCAAATGTTGCATTTTAAACAGATTTTTGTTATTTAGAATGCACACATGAGATACACACACACACACACACACACACACACACACTTTGTATAGATTTTTGATCATGAAACTTCAAGACAGAGATACTTGAATTAAATGACATAAAATGAAAGTGTGGGAAGCAATACTGCAAAAGGAATGAATTCAAAGCAGTGAATTATCACAGTTAATTCCTTTAAATAGGTTTTTTGCACTTGACAGAAATCATAGAAAATGGATTCTTCCCCCATAATAAAGGATCACGAACATTTCTGAAACTACTTTTTCCCTTTGGGACAATTTTAATACAGATAAAGGAGCTTTAGATGAATGAGTTAACAAAAAAACACTACTTAACCATCTGCTAGAACACAATGTGGAATGTTTTCAATACCTCTCATCTTCCTTAGTTCAATTTCAGAATGCAACCATTAGTATTAATAATAAAAACTAAGGATTTCCCCAAATCATTTTGTTCTTATCCTTGATGTTCCTAGTATACTTTTCAAGCCCTTCATTAACTTTCTATATTGCTTTTCCATTTCCTGAAGTTTAAATTTCCTTTTGCTTGGCTTATAGGAAATTATCATGCTTGCCACATGGAGATAATATGAGTTATAGGAGAGTTATGGTGGGGACATTGGTTTAGGAACAAAAGACATTAACATTTGAAGTGGTTCTGAGTTTACAGTTTTTCCTGAATATGAGGATTGCGTGTCTGCTATTGTGTACTGGACTATCAAAGTAGTTCTATCTTTGTCTTAACTGCTCGACACTATAGGTAAGAGTGAATACATTCTTTTTGAGGGAGACCTTCAAGATGGCAGAGGAGTAAGACATGGAGATCACCTTCCTTCCCACAAATACATCAAACATACACCTACATGTGGAACAATTCCTACAGAACACCTACTGAACGCTGGCAGAAGACCTCAGGCTTCCCAAAAGGCAAGAAAATCCCCATGTACCTAGGTAGGACAAAAGAAAAAAGAAAAAACAAAAGAATAGTGACGGGACCTGCACCTCTGGGAGCCATGAAGGAGGAAAAGTTTCCACACACTAGAGAGCCCCTTCACTGGTGGAGACAGGGCGGTGGAGGCGGGAGGGGGGAAGCTTCAGAGTCACAAAGGAGAGCACAGCAACAGGGTGCAGAGGGCAAAGCAGAGAGATTCCCACACAGAGGATCGGTGCCGACCAGCACTCACCAGCCTGAGAGGCCTGTCTGCTCACGCGCCGGAGTGGGCAGGGGCTGGGAGCTGAGGCTTGGGCTTTGGAGGTCAGACCCCAGGGAGAGGACTGGGGTCGGCTGCATGAAGACAGCCTGAAGGAGGCTAGTGCGCCACAAGTAGCCGGGAGGGAGTCCGGGAGAAAGTCTGGACCTGCCAGAGAGGCAAGAGACCTTTGTTTCGGGGTGCACAAGGAGAGGGGATTCCTTCCCAATGTGCCCACAGAAGGCAGAGCACCGCCGAAACGAGCTGCAGAGACGGGCGCAAGCCGTGGCTATCAGCTCGGACCCCAGAGATAGGCGTGAAACACTAAGGCTGCTGCCACTGCCACCAAGAATCATGTGTGCAAACGCAGGATCCACACCCGCCCCGCCCCACCCCAACCCCCAGGAGCCTGTGCAGCCCGCCACTGCCAGGATCCCGAGATCCAGGGACAGCTTCCCCGGAAGAACACACGGCGCACCTCAGGCTGTTGCAACACCACGCTGGTGTCTGCCGCCTCAGGCTCGCCCCACATTCCAATTATGACTACCTTACCCTTCCCTCTTCCCAGACGGAGAGAGCAAGAGAGCCCTAATCAGCAGCTACTTTAACCCCTTCCTGTCTGGGCAGGGAACAGACACCTGAGGGCGACCTACATTCAGAGGCAGGGCCAAAACCATAGCTGAACCCCAGGAGCTGTGCAAACAAATAGAAAGGGAAATTTCTCTGTGCAGCCTCAGGAGCAGCGGATTAAATCCCCACAATCAACTTGATAAACACTGCATCAGAAGAATACCTGAAAAGACAACAAATGTTCCCCAAATTCAGGCAGTAGAATTTTGGAGCAAATGTAGACATGGGGTTTGCCTTCTGCATCTAATTTGTTTCTGGTCTTATGTTTATCTTAGTGTAGTATTTAGTGCATTATTATCATTGGTGGATTTGTTTATTGGTTTGTTTGCTCTCTTTTATTTAATATATATATATTTTTTTTCATTTTTCTCTTTTTGTGAGTGTGTATGTGTAAGCTTCTTTGTGTGATTTTGTCTGTATAGGTTTGCTTTTACTATTTGTCCTAGGGTTCTGTCTGTTCATTTTTCGTATTTTTTTTCTCTCTTCTTTTTCTTCAGAGCTGTGCAGCTAGCAGAGTCTTGGTGTTCGGGCTGGGTGTTGGCCTGAGTCTTTGAGGTGGGAGTGCCAAGTCCAGGACACTGGACCACCAGAAACCTCTTGGCCCCATGTAATATCATTCAGCAAGAACTCTCCCAGAGATCATCATCTCAATGCTAAGACCCAGCTCCACCCAACGGACAGAAAGCTCCAGTGTTGGATGCCCCATGCCAAACATCTAGCAAGACAGGAACACAATCCCACCCATTAGCAGAGAGGCTGCCCAAAGTCATAGTAAGTTCACAGACACTCCAAAACACACCACTGGACGTGGCCCTGCCTACAAGAAGGAGAAGATACAGACCCACCCAACAGAACACAGGCACCAGTCCCCTTCACCAGGAAGACTACACAAGCCACTGAACCAACCTCACACACTGTGGGCAAACAGCAAAAATAATGGGAACGATGAACCTGCAGCCTGTGAAAGGAAACCCCCAAACACAGTAAGTTAAACAAAATGAGAAAATAGAGAAATATGCAGCTAATGAAAGAGCAAGGAAAAACCTACGAGACCAAACAAATGAAGAGAAATAGGCAGTCTACCTAATAAAGAAATCAGAATAATGATAGTAAAGATGATCCAAAATCTCAGAAACATAATGGAAAAACTACAAGAAACATTTAAAAGTACCCAGAAGAACTAAAGAGCAAACAAACAATGATGAACAAAACAATAAATGAAATTAAAAATACTCTAGAAGGAATCAATAGCAGAATAACTGAGGCAGGAGAATGGATAACTAACCTGGAAGATAAAATCGTGGAAATAACTGACACAGAGCAGAATAAAGAAAAAAAAAATGAAAAGAATTGAGGACATTCTCAGAGACCTCTGGGACAACAACATTTGACTTATAGGGCCCCGGAAGAAGAAGAAAAAAAGAAAGGGACTGAGAAAATATTTGAACAGATTATAGATGAAAACTTCCCTAGTATGGGAAACAAAATAGTCAATCAAGCCCAGGAAGCGCAGAGAGTCCCATACAGGATAAATCCAAGGAGAAACACACCAAGACACATATTAATCAAACTATCAAAAATTAATTTCAGAGAAAAAAATATTAAAAATAGAAAGGGAAAACCATCAAATAACATACAAGGGAAACCCCATACATTAACAGCTGATCTGTCAGCAGAAACTCTGAAAGCCAGAAGGGAGTGGCAGGACATATTTACAGTGATGAAAGGCAAAAACCTACAACCAAGATTACTCTATCCAGCAAGGATCTCATTCACATTCAACTGAGAAATTAAAACTTTACACACAAGCAAGAGTTAAGAGAATTCAGCACCACCAAACCAGCTTTACAACAAATACTAAAGGAACTTCTCTAGGCAGGAAACACAAGAGAAGCAAAAGACCTACAATAACAAACACAAAACAATTAAGAAAATGGTAATAGGAACATACATATCGATAATTACCTTAAATGTAAATGGATTAAATGCTCCAACCAAAAGACACAGATTGGTTGAATGGATACAAAAACAAGACCCATATATATGCTGTCTACAAGAGACCCACTTCAGACCTAGGGACACATACAGACTGAAAGGGAAGGGATGGAAAAAGATATTCCATGCAAATGGAAATCAAAGAAAGCTGGAGTAGCAATTCTCATATCAGACAAAATAGACTCTAAAATAAAGACTATTAGAAGAGACAAAGAAGGACACTACATAATGATCAAGGGATCAATCCAAGAAGAAGATATAACAATTGTAAATATTTATGCACCCAACATAGGAGCACTTCAATATGTAAGGCAAATGCTAACAGCCATAAAAGGGGAAATTGACAGTAACACAATCATAGTAGGGGACTTTAATACCCCACTTTCACCAATGAACAGATGATCCAAAATAAAATAAAAATGGAAACACAAGCTTTAAAAGACATATTAGACCAGATAGACTTAACTGATATTTATAGGACATTCCATCCAAAAACAACAGAGTACACTTTACTCTCTAGTGCTCATGGAACATTCTGCAGGATAGATCATTTCTTGGGTCACAAATCTAGCCTTGGTAAACTTAAGAAAATTGAAATCGTACCAAGTAACTTTTCCGACAACAATGCTATGAGACTAGATAAAAATTACAGGAAAAAAACTGTAAAAAATACAAACATATGGAGGCTAAACAATATGCTGCTAAATAATCAAGAGGTCACTGAAGAAATCAAAGGAGAAATCAAAAAATACCTAGAAACAAATGACAATGAAAACAGGATGACCCAAAACCTATGGGATGCAGCAAAAGCACTTCTAAGAGGGAAGTTTATAGCAATGCAATCCTATCTCAAGAAACAAGAAGCAACTCAAATAAACAACCTAACATTACACCTAAAGCAATTAGAGAAAGAACAAAAATCCCCAAAGTTAGCAGAAGGAAAGAAATCATAAAGATCAGATCAGAAATAAATGAAAAAGAAACGAAGGAAACAATAACAAAGATCAAAAAAACTAAAAGCTAGTTCTCTGAGAAGATAAACAAAATTGAAAAACCATTAGCCAGACTCATCAAGAAAAAAAGGGAGAAGATCAAATCAACAGAATTAGAAATGAGAAAGGAGAAGTAACAACTGACACTGCAGAAATACAAAGGATCATGAGAGATTACTACAAGCAACCCTATGCCAATAAAATGGGCAACCTGGAAGAAATGGACAAATTCTTAGAAAAGCACAACCTTCCAAGACTGAACCACGAAGAAATAGAAAATATAAACAGACCAATAATAAGCACTGAAATTGAAACTGTGATTAAAAAACTTCCAACAAACAAAAGCCCAGTACCAAATGGATTCACAGGTGAATTCTATCAAACATTTAGAGAAGCGCTAACACCTATCCTTCTCAAACTCTTCCAAAATATAGCAGAGGGAGGAACATTCCCAAACTCATTCTACGAGCCCATCATCACTCTGATACCAAAACCAGACAAAGATGTCACAAAAAAAGAAAATTACAGACCAATATCATTGATGAACTTAGATTCAAAAACCCTCAACAAAATACTAGCAAACAGAATCCAACAGCACATTAAAAGGATCACACACCATGATGAAGTGGGGTTTATCCCAGGAATGTTAGGATTTTTCAATATGCACAAATCAATCAATGTGATACAGCATATTAACAAACTGAAGGGTAAAACCATATCATAATCTCAATAGATGCAGAAAGAGACTATGACAAAATTCAACACCCATTTATGATAAAAACTCTCCAGAAAGTGGGTATAGAGGGAACCTACCTCAGCATAATAAAGGCCATATATGACAAACCAACAGCCAACACTGTTCTCAACGGTGAAAAACTGAAACCGTTTCCACTAAGATTAGGAACAAGACAAGCTTGCTCACTCTCACTGCTATTATTCAACACAGTTTTGTAAGTTTTAGCCACAGCAATCAGAGAAGAAAAGAAATAAAAGGAATCCAAATTGGAAATGAAGAATTAAAACTCTCCTGTTTGTACATGATATGATACTATATATAGAGAATGCTAATGATGCTACCAGAAAGCGACTAGAGCTAAGCAATGAATCTGGTAAAGTAGCAGGATACAAAACTAATGCAATGTCTTGCATTCCTATACACTAATGATGAAAAATCCGAAAGAGAAATTAAGGAAACCATCCTATTTACCACTGCAACAAAAAGAATAAAATACCTAGGAATAAACCTACCTAAGGAGGTAAAAGACCTGTACTCAGAAAACTATAAGGCACTGGTAAAATAAATTAAAGAAGATACAAACAGATGCAGAGGTTTACCATGATCTTGGATTGGAAGAATCAATATTGTGAAAATGACTACACTACCCAAAGCAATATACTGATTCAATGTAATCCCCATGGCATTTTTTACAGAACTAGAACAGAGAATTTTACAGTTTGTTTGGAAACCCAAAAGACCCCGCATAGCCAAAGCAATCTTGAGAAAGAACACGGAGCTGGAGGAATCAGGCTCCCTGACTTAAGACTATACTACAAAGCTACAGTAATCAAGACAGTACGGTACTGGCACAAAAACAGAAATATAGATCAATGGTACAGGATAGAAAACCCAGAGATAAACTCATGCACATATGGTCACCTTATCTTTGACAAAGGAGGCAAGAATACACATGGAGAAAAGACAGTCTCCTTAATAAGTAGTGCTGGGAAAACTGGAGACCTATATGTAAAGAATGAAATTAGAACACTCCCTAACACCATACACAAAAATAAACTCAAAATGGATTAAAGACCTAAATGTAAGGCCAGACACCATCAAACTCTTAGAGGAAAACATAGGAAGAACACTCTATGACATAAATCACAGCAAGGTACTTTTTTTTTTTTTTCAGTACATGGGCCTCTCACTATTGTGGCCTCTCCCGTTGCGGAGCACAGGCTCTGGATGCGCAGGCTCACCGGTCATGGCTCATGGGCCCAGCCGCTCCGTGGCATGTGGGATCTTCCCTGACCAGGGCACGAACCCGTGTCCCCTGCATCGGCAGGTGGACTCTCAACCACTGTGCCACCAGGGAAGCCCACAGCAAGGTAGTTTTTGACCCACCTCCTAGAGAAATGGAAATAAAAACAAAACTAACCAAATGGGACATAATGAAACTTAAAAGCTTTTGCACAGCAAAGGAAACCATAAGCAAGACGAAAAGACAACACTCAGCATGGGAGAAAGTATTTGCAAACGAAGCAAGTGACAAAAGATTAATCTCCAAAATATACAAGTAGCTCATGAAACTCAATATCAAAAAGCAAACAACCCAATCCCCAAATGGGCAGAAGGCCTAAACAGACATTTCTCCAAAGAAGAAACAGACATTTCTCCAAATTGCCAACAAACACATGAAAGGATGCCCAACATCACTAATCATCAGAGAAATGCAAATCAAAACTACAATGAGGAGGGCTTCCCTGGTGGCGCAGTGGTTGAGAGTCCGCCGGCCGATGCAGGGGACATGGGTTTGTGCCCCTGTCCGGGAAGATCCCACATGCCGCGGAGCAGCTAGGTCCGTGA
>NW_020172145.1:1820419-1830034 GCF_003031525.2 Neophocaena asiaeorientalis asiaeorientalis
CACCAAAAAGGAAAAAAAAAAAAAAAAAAAAAAAACTACAATGAGGTATCACCTCACTCCGGTCAGAATGGGCATCATCAAAGAAGCTACAAACAGTAAACGTTGGAGAGGGTGTGGAGAAAAGAGAACCATCTTGCACTGTTGGTGGGAATGTAAATTGATACAGCCACTATGGAGAACAGTATGGAGGTTCCTTAAAAACTAAAAGTAAAACTACCATATGACCCAGCAATCCCACTAGAGGGCATATACCCTAAGGAAACCATAATTCAAAAAGAGTCATGTACCACAACATTCACTGCAGCTCTATTTACAATAGCCAGGACATGGAAGCTACCTAAGTGTCCATTGACAGACGAATGGATAAAGAAGATGTGGCACATATTTACAATGGAATATTACTCTGTCATAAAAAAAATGAGTTATTTGAAGTGAGGTAAGTGGACTTAGAGTCTGTCATACAGAGTGAAGTAAGTCAGAAAGAGAAAAACAAATACCATATGCTAACACATATATATGGAATCTAAAAAAAAAAAAAAAGGGTCATGAAGAACCTAGGGGCAAGACGGGAATAAAGACACAGACCTACTAGAGAATGGACTTGAGGACACAAGGAGGGGGAAGGGTAAGCTGGGACAAAGTGAGAGGGTAGCATGGACATATATACAGTACCTAATGTAAAATAGATAGCTAGTGGGAAGCAGCTGCATAGCACCGGAAGATCAGCTCGGTGCTTTATGACCACTAGAGGGTTGGGAGAGGGAGATGCAAGAGGGAGGAGGTATGGGGATATATGTATATGTATAGCTGATTCACTTTGTTATATAGCAGAAAATAACACAACATTAAATCAATTATACACCAGTAAAGATGTTTAAAAAAAATAAAAATAAACACCCCCAAAGCATTGAAAAAAAAATCAATGCAAAACTATTCATTGAATGTACATTCTAAAGATTGTATATGTATGCATGTGTGTTTCACTTAGTACCTAGTATATGCCAGGCATATACAAGGTGCCATGGCACCTTGTATATATCTTTTATGCAAGGAACTAAGGCTATATCACATAAGATGTTAAGTATCAATAATTAGTACAATGCCATACATCTAATAGTGGCTGACCCTGGATTTGTGTACAGTTCAGTCTATGGAAACACACTGGATTAAACATGAATGCCATGCAATAAAAAAAAAATGTCTTAGACAGGCTTGGTCTTTTGCTCTCCCAAGAAAATTTTAGAATTGCCTTTCAAGTTCCATGAAAAATCTTGTCGGGATTTTTATTCAAACTGTAGTTAGTTCATAGTTCAATTAATGGAGAATAGATATCTTGACAGAAGAAAAGTCTTTTCTTTCGTATATAGCGTATCTTTCCAACTGTTTAGATCTTATTTAGAGGTTTTTAAATAAAATATTATTTTCCCATAAAGGTGATTTTGTTAGATACGCTTTCATTTAACTTGTTTTGTAAATAATATTTTTTGCAAATTTAGATTACTGTTTGTTCCTGATATAAAGTAATACATTGATTTTCATACATTGATTTTATATCCAGCATAACTGCTGTACTCTCGTAAAACCTTATCTGATTGAAGATTTTCTAGTGCATTCTATTTAGAAAGAAATAAAATCTTGACTGCCAAAAAAAGAGTGAATACATTCTTAATATCAATTCGAATTTTTTCATAAGAAAAATTTGATTCACAAAGTCATCTGAAAATGAGCATCGTTTCCTATCTAAATGCTTGTGTGAAGACAAACCTATCCTTTCTCTAATATGCTTCCAGGAAAATTATAATCATATAATAAGCAACCCAAACATGTTTGCTGTTAAATGACAAACAATGAAGACATATAATCAAAACCAATGCACAAGTACAGGATCAATTAAAGTCAGGAGCCTAAGAGGGAAAAAGATGCACAGTTAAAGCATTTCAGGAAGGGACTACACCAAGAATAACTTATTTATTATTTAAATTTTTGCTCTCATAACAGCCTAGGAGAAAAAGCCATGTTACTCTCTTGATTACAATCCATCAATGGCGTTCTACTGTACATAGGGACAGGTAGAGACTACTTACATAAAACATTATTCATGAGACAGTCTCTACCTAGTGCTGAAATTCTATCTCCCACCTCCCCCTGCCTTCCACAGTACACTCTTGCAGTACTAACGATTTTGTAGTTCCCTACCCACACCTTGGAATCTTTTACCCATGTGCTATATTCTCTCTGCATATGCTGACCCCTGTATCTGGACAGCCCTGTATCCTTATGTGCCAGATGGACACATTCATCCTGAAGGACTCACCTCAACATATTAGTACTTCCACATCCCATATTCCCCATGCATTTTCTTCCCTTTCATTTTTCTCTTCTGATTCTTTGTTTCTCAAATAATAACAAGCATTTGTTAGTACATTTCATTCATGTGACAATGGTTAGTAATTTTTGAGTGTTTCTCTGATGCTGGGTACTATGTTAAGTGCTTTACAAGCATTATGCTTTTCAATCACTACTTCAAGTTTATTAAAGTAAGTACTATTATTATTGCCAGTTTACAGATAAGCAAACAAAAATAACTTACTGAAGTCACATGCTGATTTGTGCTAAGACCGATATTCAACACACGTGTGGTTACAGAGGCTGGCCCCACTCCTCAGCCTATTTATTTACTTCTACCCCTAACCCAAGAGTTACATGTATAGTAGGTTGCCTCACTTATAGCCTTGCAAGACTCTTCTGTGAGTCTCCATCCTCTCTATGTCTTCTACCTCAGAGGCATGATAGTACATTTCTTCCACATGCATAAAATGAGGAGGAAGAGAAATAAATTAAAAATCTGGAGAACACCAAAAGAGAAATTTGCACTTTCTGAAGTCTCCTTTGATGTCAGATGTTTGCTCAATTCTGACTGCTCCCTTTCCAGAGTACAGACAAGTGAGTGTTTTAGAAGTTCTGTGAGAAACTGTCCAGTGAAACACCCATTGGAACCAGGGTCATCTTTCTCTCTCCATCCCAAAGTATCACTCTGGAGACCCGTGAAGATTCTTTTCTCTGATATGCATGACACAAACTGGACACACAGACATATGTAATATTTGTTAATCTAAAGCTTCTAATTCAAGGAATGTCTGTGAAAAATAAAAGAAGTGATCTGGAACAAGATTCTTTTGGGGCAAACTACTTCTTCCATTATGAAGGATCAGCAGTCTTACCACACACACATGTTATGAATCATCTTGTATCCATTCCTCGTAGGCATTTATTTAAAATAATGTTTAACTGTCTCTACTCTAAAAGCGTTTTCATCACTTCCTGAGTTTGGGAGCTTCCAGAACTATGGGAGTAAGAATCGTTTTCCACAATCTATGAAGAGAGGGCACTTCCCTGAAATTGCTGGAGTGCTGTTAAGTAGCCACTTAAAATCGTAAGTGAACAGGATCTATTGCAGAGCTAATTCCAGATGCAAAACAGTCAAGCAGTGTATCATGGAAACACAAAAAGCTGGAAAGATGAGGAAGAAATCCTGACCTGTCACAATGGTTAAAAAAAAAAAGTTCTCATGGTCTCTGTGTATGATAGCTCTCTTTCATGAAAACAGAAACTTTTATCTCGACCAGGACCAGTTACAAATCTCATCACATAGCAAAATAAAGGCCTTTTCAAAGAGGACTGAAATGCTGGCAAGGCACACAGTGAAGTCTTAAGATATATTAATGAGACTAAATTATGTACCCAATTCTTAAATCCTTAATATTGTCACCAAGTCATGAAGAAAATTATTATGTAAACACTAGTTCCAGGAATATAAAACTACCTTTCCCACTAGGAAAAAAACAAACAAACAAACAAAAACAAAAGAAAAACATTGCATACAGGTTTCAAATTAATTTTTTTTTTTCTCTTGAGTCATCACTACTTTCTTTGTCCCTCAAAGAAAAAGTTGCTGGGAGGCATATGTTTTGAATAATAACAACTCAGCCCAAGCATTCTCACTGAAAAAAATTAGCAATCCAGACAGGGTACCACAAAGTGAATCTTAATGAGAATATTTTACAAGGTAAATGACAGAGACTATAATTATCAATTTCTCTCAATGCGGTTTAGGTTCAGGTTTATAATACGTAAGGAGAAAACTACTGGGAAAATTTACTTGATGTGAATTTATGAATTGGCAAGATTACTTTGAAGAGATGAACAACAAATTGCTCTTTTAGCTTTAGTTCACATAATGCACCAGATGTCATAACCTCGGGAGCAAACAATTTGTCACAAATGATTCCCTGAATTTTTTTTAATGTTTTATTCCTCTATAATGAAGAATGATACTTCTGCAACTTTATTATAAATTTCTTGAAGGTGTGGTCAATGTTCTACGACACTTTTGTACCTCTCTGGGCCTAATATAGTGTGAGACGTGTGTTTAGAACTCAAAAACCACTTGCTGATTAACTAAATGTCCTATTGTTCTCATTTCAGCTTTGTTATTTTTCCTGTGACAAACTCTTATCTTATTCATCATGAGTAATGCCTTGCAGTTCAGTTATGTTAACTGAATCACTGTTAATACATATGAATCTTTTTTTTTTTTTTTTTGCGGTACGCGGGCCTCTCACTGCTGTGGCCTCTCCCGTTGCGGAGCACAGGCTCCAGACGCGCAGGCTCAGTGGCCATGGCTCACGGGCCCAGCCGCTCCGCGGCACGTGGGATCTTCCCAGACCGGGGCACGAACCCGCGCCTCCTGCAACGGCAGGCGGACTCCCAACCACTGCGCCACCAGGGAAGCCCTATCTGAATCTTTTTTCATATCTGGAAATATTTTCAAGAATTCGAGAGGCTTTGTAACTAAAACTCGATCGTACTCCCACTGATCCTCTTAGAACCTGAAGTTCCCTCTCCAAAATCCATTTGCCATTAAGTGGGTCCTTGTCACTTGCTTTCTGATCTGTTGCTTCTGGTACCTGTGTGATGACCACTGCCAGGCTCACCTAATTCTTCATAGACTAACCCTCACATTCTCCTCCATCCTACCCTTTATTTTTAATGGGAAATTGTTTTATTTCTTTGATTAATAGAAAAGTTCAAAATTTTCTTTGCCATTTGTATTGTTTCTTCAGTTAATTGCTTATGCCCATTGCCAATTCTATTTTTCCTACATCTCTTCATATATTAGGATATCCTTTCCATATTGCAAATGCTTTTCCCGATTGTGGTTTGCCTTTTGATTGTTTTTTGATTATTTTATTTTTAAATTGATTTTTATTGGAGTATAGCTGATTTACAATGTTGTGTTAGTTTCAGGTATACAGCAAAGTGAATTAGTTATACATATACATATATCCACTCTTTTTAAGATTCTTTACCCATATAGGTCATTACAGAGTACTGAGTAGAGTTCCTTGTGCTATACAGTAGGTTCTCATTAGTTACCTATTTTATATATAGTCGTGTGTATATGTTAATCCCAATCTCCCAATTTATCCCTCCCACCTTTTCTCCCTTGGGAACCATAAGGCTGTTTTTGACATCTGTGACTGTATTTCTGTTTTGTAAATAAATTCATTGCACCATTTTTTTAGATTCCCCTATCCTACTCTTGAACCTTCCTTGATCAACTACCCGCCCTTGAAAGTCTGCCTTGGTTATACACACTAATCACATTGTTTATCTTGAATGCTGCCCCCAAATTAGATACTCTAAAAACTGGAAAAGAGCAAAAGCCAAAAGAAACTATGAAGTGTCTAAAGCGGTACATGCCTATTTTAGGGGACTTTGGATACAGAGGCAAGCTGCTAACAAGACATGGAGCCCAAATGTGAATTATGATTCTGCATTACAGGAGTCCAATGTGATAGCATGGATTTGTTTAATAATCACCCATAAAATAAAATCCTAGCACCACTGAGTGTACGCTCTATTTCAACACTCCCAACAGGACACTACAAAATTATTTTGCATTAATTTGCAAAAAAGTAAATGGTGCTTAAATGATGAGAATGGCATAACTAAAATCCAAAAAGCAAACAAAACATATTCCACCATGATGTTCTGGCTCTTTCATCTGATGCTCTGAAAATATGCATTTAAAATGATAAGAAGGAGAATACTCAATACAAACTATGTACTGTGTATTTCACCTATAAATTTTTTTATTGAGTCTCCACAATAACCCCAAATGTTAGGTGTTTGTATACCTACCTTACAGTTAATGAATCTGAGCTCAAGAGATTTAGCAACATGCTGAAGGTCAACAAGGATGGTGGTAATTTTAGCCTCACTGGGCTGTTGAGAATAGATGGAACTGTGAGTTGAACCAATATCAACAAATACTGATTGAGTCTTTCTCAGTTGTCACAAAGTTCCATCTTTGTTATTTCATTTAATAGTTTTAAGTGGGTAAAGGGACATTCGGTAAGAATATTAGTATGGACCCAGGTCATACGTAGCTTTTTGTTCCTCCAGGTTAGGATTCATGTCTTGTTCACAGCTGCACTCTTAGTATCAGACAATGTTCCTGGTCCATAGAAGATGCTCAGGAAATACTGCATTTACCAAAGGAAAAATTATCATCTGACATTCTTAAAAGAGGGTTACCTGGAAATATTTAGAGGATTTACAAGTGTCTTTACTATTATCATAATACTATTTTATGTGCTTTGTAATTTTCAATGAAGAAAATATGTTTGCATATTGTTGTTACCAAAGAAAATAACTGCTGAAGTCATATAAGAGAACTTCTAAACATGAAGGAATATATCCAATAGAAACCTGCAAGTGACTTGCAAAAGTTCATTTTTAAGATTTATCACACATTCTTATCTTTCTTAAACATAATAAACTGGACATAAATGTATTTTCCTGTGTCTAAGGAATTTACTTCAATATAACAATAATTCCATTTTTCTAAGTTTTCTAATCTGTACATTTGAGTGTATCTTTGATTTTATCTATTGCTATTCTATCAGCTGTCCCTTTTGGACACTGCCAGTATACCTGATTTAAATGGACTCTCTGCCTCTAATTTTCTGTAGTCTAGAAAAACAGACAATAGAATCAGTTGGAATTATGCTTAATGTAAGAGTAAAACCCACATAGATGTTATATCTGTTCTTAAATTTCATAATCCTTTTAGAATCTTAGTCAGGTCCAAAAATCAATCACCTAAAGGTAAGTGAAAGATTGGTATATCTGCAAAACTACCCGAGAACTAGTAGAAAAATACAGCCAATACCAACTAAAACATGATTGCCAATACTGAAAACTCAGCCTTTCAGTAGAGCAAGGCTTTAAAACGTCTGGATTGTCCAGCCTTGTGGGCTTCCTCCCTGCACAGCATGTGAGTGACAGCCCTTCTCTTGCACCTGACTGGGCCTCTGGGGCAAGGAGGTGCTGCATGAAAGGAAATCTGAGGAACAGAGATGTTAACTGCCTGGCCCAAGATCACAGAACTACCGTGTGGCTGACAGGGTCTTGGTGCTCCAGCCAGATGTCAGACCTCTGCCTCTGAGGTGAGAGAGTAGAGTTCAGGACATTGGTCCACCAGACACAGCCCAGTTCCACATAATATCAAACAGCAAAAGCTATCCAAGAGATTTCCATCTCAATGCTAAGACCCAGCTCCACTCAACAAACAGCAAGCTACAGCGCTGGACATCCTATGCCAAACAACTAGCAAGACAGAAACACAACACGACCCATTAGCAGAGAGGCTGCCTGGAATTATAATGAGTTCACAGACACCCTAAAACACACCACCACATGGTCCTGCCCACCAACAAGACAAGATCCAGCCTCATCCATCAGAACACAGGTACTAGTACCCTCCACCAGGAAGCCTACACAACCCACTGAACCAACCTTACATACTGGGGGAAGACACCAGAAAAAACAGGAACTACAAACCTGCACGCTGTGAAAAGGAGACTCAAACATAATAAGTTAAGCAAAATGAGAACACAGAGAAATACACAGAAGATGAAGGAGCAAGGTAAAAACCTACCAGACTAAAAAAATGAAGAGGAAATAGGCAGTCTACCTGAAAAAGAATTCAGAGTAATGATAGTAAAGATGATCCAAAATCTTGGAAATAGAATGGAGAAAATACAAGAAATGTTTAACAAGGACCTAGAAGAACTAAAGGGCAAAAAAACAATGATGAACAACATAATAAATGAAATTAAAAATTCTCTAGAAGGAATCAATAGCAGAATAACAGATAAGTTACCTGGAAGATAAAATAGTGGAAATAAATACTGCAGAGAAGAAAAAGAAAAAGAATAGGGCTTCCCTGGTGGCGCAGTGGTTGAGAGTCCGTCTGCCAATGCAGGGAATACGGGTTCGTGCCCCGGTCCAGGAAGATCCCACACGCCACAGAGCAGCTGGGCCCGGGAGCCATGGCTGCTGAGCCTGTGTGTCCGCAAACGCAGCCTGCATGTCCGCAAATGAAGCCTGTGCGTCTGGAGCCTGTGCTCTGCAACGGAAGAGGGCCACAACAGTGAGAGGCCCTCATACCGCAAAAAAAAAAAAAGAAGAAAGAGAATTGAGGACAGTTTCAGAGACCCCTGGGACAACATTAAACACACCAACATTTGAATTATAGGGGTCCCAGAAGAAGAAGAGGAAAAGAAAGGGACTGAGAAAATATTTGAAGAGATTGTAGTTGAAAACTTCCCTAATATGGGAAAGGAAATAGTCAATCCAGTCCAGGAAGCACACAGAGTCCAATACAGGATAAATCCAAGGAGAAACACATCAAGACACATATTCATCAAACTATCAAAAATAAAATACAAAGAAAAAATATTAAAAGCAGCAAGGGAAAAACAACAAATAACATAAAATGGAATCCCCATAAGTTTAACAGCTGATCTTTCAGCAGAAACTCTACAAGCCAGAAGGGAGTGGCAAGGCATATTTAAAGTGATGAAAGGGAGGAAGCTACAACCAAGACTACTCTACCCAGGAAGGATCTCATTCACATTCAACTGAGAAATTAAAATCTTTACAGAAAAGCAAAAGCTAAGAGATATCAGCACCACCAAACCAGCTTTACAACAAATGCTAAAGGAACTTCTCTAGGCAGGAAACACAAGAGAAGGAAAAGACCTGCAACAACAAACCCAAAACAATTAAGAAAATGGGAATAGGAACATACATATCGATAATTACTTTAAATGTAAATGGATTAAATGCTCCCACTAAAAGACACAGACTGGCTGAATGGTTACAAAAACAGGACCTGTATACATACTGTCTACAAGAGACCCACTTCAGACCTAGACACACATACAGACTGAAAGTGAGGGGATGGAAAAAGATATTCCACGAAAATGGAAATCAAAAGAAAGCTGAAAAAAAAAAAAAAAGGAAAAAAAAAAAAAAAGGAAAAAAAAAAAAAAAGAAAGCTGGAGGGGCTTCCCTGGTGGCGCAGTGGTTGGGAGTCCGTCTGCGGATGCAGGGGACAAGGGTTCGTGCCCCAGTCTGGGAGGATCCCACATGCCGTGGAGCGGTTGGTCTCTTGAGCCATGGCTGCTGAGCCTGCACGTCCGGAGCCTGTGCTCCACAATGGGAGAGGCCGCAACAGTGAGAGGCCCGCATACCGCAAAAAAA
>NW_020172145.1:1830077-1936581 GCF_003031525.2 Neophocaena asiaeorientalis asiaeorientalis
AAAAAAAAAAAAAAAAAGAAAGCTAGAGCAGCAATTCTCATATCAGACAAAATAGACATTAAAATAAAGACTATTAAAGACAAAGAAGGACACTACATAATGATCAAGGGATCGATCCAAGAAGAAGATATAACAGTTGTAAATATTTATGCACCCAACATAGGAGCATCTCAATACATAGGGCAAATGCTAACAGCCATAAAAGGGGAAATCAACAGTAACACAATCATAGTAGGGGACTTGAACGCCCCACTTTCATTAATGGACAGATCATACAAAAGGAAAATAAATAAGGAAACACAGCTGTAAAAGATACATTAAACAAGATGGACTTAATTGATATTTATAGGACATTCCATCCAAAAACAACAGAATACACTTTCTTCACAAGTGCTCATGGAACATTCTCCAGGATAGATCATATCTTGGGTCACAAATCAAGCCCTGGTAAATTTAAGAAAATTGAAATTGTATCAATTATCTTTTTTGACCACAATGCTATGAGACTAGATACCAATTACAGGAAAAAATCTGTAAAAAATACAAACACATGGAGGCTAAACAATACACTACTTAATAACCAAGAGATCACTGAAGAAATCAAAGAGGAAATAAAAAAATACCTAGAAATAAATGACAATGAAAACATGACAACCCAAAACCTATGGGATGCAGCAAAAGCAGTTCTAAGACGGAAGATTATAGCAATACAATCCTACCTCAAGAAACAAGAAACATCTCAAATAAACAACCTAACCTTACACCTAAAGCAATTAGAGAAAGAAGAACAAAAAAACCCCAAAGTTAGCAGATGGAAAGAAATCATAAAGATCAGATCAGAAATAAATGAAAAAGAAATGAAGGAAATGATAGCAAAGATCAAGAAAACTAAAAAGCAGTTCTTTGAGAAGGTAAACAAAATTGATAAACCATTAGCCAGACTCATCAGGAAAAAAAAGAAGACCCAACTCAAGAGAATTAGAAATGAAAAAGGAGAAGTAACAACTGACACTGCAGAAATACAAAGGATCATGAGAGATTACTACAAGCAACCCTATGCCAATAAAATGGGCAACCTGGAAGAAATGGACAAATTCTTAGAAAAGCACAACCTTCCAAGACTGAACCACGAAGAAACAGAAAATATAAACAGACCAATCACAAGCACTGAAATTGGGACTGTAATTAAAAACCTTCCAACAAACAAAAGCCCAGGACCAGTTGGCTTCACAGGCAAATTCTATCAAACATTTAGAGAGGAGCAAACACCTATCCTCAAATTCTTCCAAGATACAGCTCACAAAGAAAGAAAACTACAGGCCAATATCACTGATGAACATAGATGCAAAAATCCTCAACAAAATACTAGCTAACAGAATCCAACAGCATATGAAAAGGATCATACACCATGATCAAGTGGGGTTTATCCCAGGACTGTAAGGATTCTTCAATATACGCAAATCAATGTGATAAACCATATTAATAAATTGAAGAAGAAAAAGCATATGATCATTTCAATAGATGCAGAAAAAGCTTTTGACAAAATTCAACACCCATTTATGATAAAAACCCTCCAGAAAGTAGGCATAGAGAGATCTTACCTCAACATAATAAAGGCCATATATGACCAACCCATAGCCAACATTGTTCTCAGTGGTGAAAAACTGAAACCATTTCCTCTAAGATCAGGAAAAATACAAGGTTGTCTACTCTCACCACTGTTATTCAATGGAGATTTGGAAGTTTTCACCATAGCAGTCAGAGAAGAAAAAGAAATAAAAGGAATCCAAATTGGAAAAGAAGAAGTAAAGCTGTCACTGTTTGCAGATGACATGATACTATAGATCCTAAAGATACTACAGAATCCTAAAGATGCTACCAGAAAACTACTAGAGCTAATCCATGAATTTGGTAAAGTAAAAGGATACAAAATTAATGCACAGAAATCTCCTGCATTCCTATACACTAATGACAGAAAGTCTGAAAGTGAAATTAAAGAAACACTCCCATTTACCATTGCAAGAAAAAGAATAAAATGCTTAGGAATAAACCTACCAAATAGGTAATAGACCTGTAGTCAAAAAAATATAAGGCACTGATGAAAGAAGTTAAAGATCATACAAACAGATGGAGAGATATACCATGTTCTTGGATTGAAAGAATCAACACTGTGAAAATGACTCTACTACCCAAAGCAATATACAGATTCAGTGCAATCCCTATCACACTACCAATGGCATTTTTCACAGAAATAGAACAAAAAATTTCACAATTTGTATGCAAACACAAAAGACTCCAAATAGCCAAAGCAATCTTGAGGAAGAAGACGGAGCTGGAGGAATCAAGCTCCCTGACTTCAATGCTTACAAAGCTACAGTAATCAAGACAGTATGGCAATCGTACAAGAACAGAGATAAACCCATGCACATATGGTCACCCTTTTTGATAAATGAAGAAAGAATATACAGTGGAGAAAAGACAGCCTCTTCAGTAAGTGGTGCTGGGAAAACTGGACAGCTACATGTTAAAGAATGAAATTAGAACACTCCCGAACACCATACACAAAAATAAACTCAAAATGGATTAAAGATCTAAATGTAAGGCCAGACACTATAAGACTCTTAGAGGAAAACATAGGCAGAACACTCTATGACATAAATCACAGCAAGATCCTTTTTGACCCAACTCCTAGAGAAAGGGAAATAAAAGCAAAAATAAACAAATGGGACCTAATGAAACTTCAAAGCTTTTGCACAGCAAAGGAAACCATAAACAAGACGAAAAGACAACCCTCAGCATGGGAGAAAATATTTGCAAATGAAGCAACTGACAGAGGATTTACCTCCAAAATTTACAAGCAGCTCATGCAACTCTATATCAAAAAAACAAACAACCCAATCCAAAAGTGGGCAGAAATCCTAAACAGACATTTCTCCAAAGAAGATATACAGATTGACGACAAACACATGAAAGGATGCTCAACGTCACTAATCATTAGAGAAATGTAAATCATCACACTGGTCAGAATGGCCATCATCAAAAAATGTACAACCAGTAAATGCTGGAGAGGGTATGGAGAAAAGAGAACCTTCTTGGACTATTGGTGGGAGAGTGAATTGATACAGCCACTATGGAGAGCAGTATGGATGTTCCTTAAAAACCTAAAAATAGAACTACCATACGACCCAACAATCCCACTACTGGGCATATACCCTGAGAAAACCATAATTCCAAAAGAGTCATGTACCACAATGTTCATTGCAGCACTATTTACAATAGACAGGGCATGGAAGCAACCTAAATGTCCATGGACAGATGAATGGATAAAGAAGATGTGGCACATATATACAATGGAATACTACTCAGCCATAAAAAGAAACGAAATTGAGTTATTTGCAGTGAGGTGGATGGACCTAGAGTCTGTCATACAGAGTGAAATAAGTCAGAAAGAGAAAAACAAATACTGTATGCTAACCCATATATATGGAATCCAAAAAAAAATTGGTTCCGAAAAACCTAGGGTCAGGACAGGAATAAAGACGCAGACGTAGAGAATGGACTTGAGGACAAGGGGAGGGGGAAGGGTAAGCTGGGACGAAGTGAGAGAGTGGCATGGACTTATAAATACTACCAAATGTAAAATAGATGGCTAGTGGGAAGCAGTCACATAGCACAGGGAGATCAGCTCGGTGCTTTGTGACCACCTAGAAGGCTGGGATAGGGAGGTTGGGAGGGAGATGCAAGAGAGAGGAGATAGGGATTTATGTATATGTATAGCTGATTCACTTTGTTATAAAGCAGAAAGTAACACAGCATTGTAAAGCAATTTTATTCCAATAAAGATGTTAAAAAAAAAAAGTAGACCTTTTCTGGTAGGTTCTGGCCTTTTTAATTTTTTTTTAATATTTTTATTTTTATTATTATTTTTTTTTGTGGTACGCGGGCCTCTCACTGTTGTGGCCTCTCCTGTTGTGGAGCACAGGCTCCGGACGCACAGGCTCAGCGGTCATGACTCACGGGCCCAGCTGCTCCGCGGCATGTGGGATCTTCCCAGACCGGGGCATGAACTCGTGTCCCCTGCATCGGCAGGCGGACTCTCAACCACTGCACCACCAGGGAAGACCTGGCCTTTTTTTATCGATGGTTGTTCTGAAAATAGTTGCGGTTTTGGTGTGCTCATGAGAAAAAGTGAGCTCAGGGTCTTTCTACTCTGCCATCTTGGTCAATCTCTTGATAAGCTGAATTTTTAATTTGGATGAGATTGCCAGGCTTGCATATATTTAATGACATGCTTTTATACAATTTTTCATTTTCTAATGTAAAGCGGAATTTTAGAATCCTTTAGACTGAATGTTCATTCATTGTAGCTTAATAAACTTACCACCTTTCTTAATACTTCCTCTAAATTTCTACTTGCCTTTTAATTTTGGGGTACCTAGGGAATTGTTGATCTGAGATAGCAATACCACCCTTCTCAGACATCATGGAAATGTTAATTAAAACCATAATGAGATACTATAACACACCCACCAGACTGCTAAAATTAAAATCCCTGATAATTGCCAAGCGTTGGTTAAGATGTGAAGCAACTACAACTCTTACACTCTGCCAGTGGGAATGTAAATTAGCACAACCAGTTTGGGAAAGTAGCAGTACCTACCAAAAGTGAACATATAAGAAACATATAATTAATTGCATATCCAACAGAAATGTGTACATACATGCCCCAAAAGACAAGTATAAGAAAGTAAGAGCCACAAAGTAGCCATGATAAAATAGTATATCACATTGAAAGGTAAGTTACTATTACACATAGAAGTCTCACATAAGTAATATTGAGAACAAGAGGCCACACAAAAAAAACAAGTATTAATACATATTCTATTATTCCATTTATATAAACTCAGAAAAAGGTAAAATAATTAACAGCATTTGAATTTAGGAAACTTGTTACCTTATGGAGGGTTGGGATTTGTGACTTAGGAAGAAGAAGAGCGCCTTCAATTATATTGGTTATGCTGTTTCCTAATTTGAATGGTTAATACACATGTTTGTGGATTTTGTGATAATTTATTGAGTTGTTCACTTATTATTTGTGCACTGTTATTAAGCATATTTCAACAAAAATCTTTAATGAATCAATTATATATTATATATGATATATATATATATTATGTCAGACAACATAGATGAGATTAAAATAGAAAAATAAAAATCAGTTAATTATTCCACTAGTGCATATACTTCAAGTCTTTTTTTCTATATATATATTCATACATGGACACTTACTTAGCCCTGATCATTTTTCTGTTAATAGAAATTATCAAAATTGTTTAAGGAAAATAAGAAAATCTGAGTAAACCAAGCTTCTATAGTGTAGAAGCATGAAGCATTAAAAAAAGAAAGAAAAAAAAAAAACTACCAGAGCCAAAATAATCTTTCATATTGATTTACCACTAAATTTTCTTAACTTTAAAAAAGTAAGAAATTCCCACACAATACAAAAAAAGAATCTCAGATCTTAGCGAGTAAATTCTAGAGTGATAAAAAGTGCTTTTCATTTTTTTTCTTGAGCAAGACTTTTTTCCCTTGTGATTCTTTGATTAGGGCTTCTTTTTTATTTATTATTTTTCTCTTTTTTCATGAATAATTACCTATATATTTGATTTGCTTGCCTTATTGGTCATTTTTTTCTCTCATAATTTTCATCATTGTCCTTGCCTGCTGCATTCTACAATAAGAAGGTGCCTTCAATCTGCTTTCCACAAATCTGATTATATTAGTTGTTGCCTTCAAAGGCAGATTTAATTCTTCTATTACATTTTCTGTTTCCTTTCGATCCTTTGCATTTCAACTTTTTCAGTCTTAATGGCTTATATTTCTAAGTTAATCAATGAATGTGTTAAGGCTAAAAAGCAACTTTCTAAGATATTTTTCTGTGTTTTGTATTAACTCATTGATCTACATATGATGTACCTCTGAGACTTTCCTTTCCCATGTCAAAGTAATCATTATCCAGATCCTGTTTGACTTTGATTGTGTTGTTGCTATTGTTTGCTTCTAGATTTGAGAATGTGATAAAATCTAATGAAGGGTGGTATTTTTCAACAGACAAGTCATAAGACTGACCCTTAGCCCTCAGTCCTACTGATAACATGGTTTCTAGTAGAAAAGACTCTAAGCTTCACAGTTGAAGAGTAAACTGTGAACAATCTCAGGCCTAAATTCCAATTGGTATCGGACATTCAAATAAAAGACCTCTGCTAGAATGTTGGTGGACCACCTTCTCTCCACACTCTGTGGTTCTCTGATGATATGACAGAGTTTAACACACACACACACACACACACACACACACACACACACAGTACTATCGTCACCTATAGGGACTATCTTTCTCCTTGGTTACAATGTATTTCCCTAAGACCTTCCTTTCTTTCTAGCCTTCTCAGAGGGAGCAGGAAAGATAATCCTCAAATGGATACTGATCTAAAGGTATTGATTGAAGGGAGGTACCAAGATATGGCTGCTTAGCTTTCTGAGTCATACAAATCTTGAATCTCTGAATCAGCGGGCAGAAAGTAAGTGAGGAACACAGAGTCTCTCTACATTATTTAAGGCCATGGGTTTGTTCTACTCCAGACTGTGAATTTCAATTTAGCAATGTGGAGTCTTCCCAGAAGCTAATAATAGATTGGCTGAAAGTCTCAGTTTTGAATTTTGTCATAAATTTTCATCTTTCTCTATGCCCTTATAGTCATTTTAAGCTGCATCAAGCACAGTTAAGCTGGTAGAACTTCCAAAAAACAACTATTTTTGACATCGTAAACTAGGATTAAAAAACCATCCCACCAGCCTTATTTGGAGGAAAATTCAATCTTCCTCTAATATTTACTCACAACCAAAAGTCACTCCTGAACATCTGTGCAATATGACTTTGACACTGATGGCAAAATAGTCATTAATAACATAGCACATGTAAGTATTTGGATCCATTTCAGTAGAACTGAGAAAGCCACAAAACTGTCTTACAAAGTGAATTTTCATTGCTGACTCAGTGTTCATTTTACTTTGCCCCCAAGGTGCTGTAATTTTCTTTGGTATTTTTTGAAATAAACGAGTTACATTTATTTTCAGGCTTTTTCAGTATAGTGGGGAGATGAGTTCATTTTCATTTCATAGCTGGTCAAGACCCACTTTTATCTCTTAGAATTATACAAGGTCTATACACTGCTCAGGAAATGACAAAGCCCAGCCTTCTAAATACAATTTAACTTTCTCTTTTCAAAGGATAAACATAATGAAAAAAGAAGAGGGAGAAAAAAACGTATCATGAGAAAATCAGCAATGTATCACGTATCAAAATTTTAAAGTCTTGGTTTCGTTTTTTTTTTTTTTTTTTTTTTTTTTTGCGGTACGCAGGCCTCTCACCGCCGTGGCCCCTCCCGCCGCGAAGCACAGGCTCCAGACACGCAGGCCCAGGGGTCATGGCCCACAGGCCCAGCCGCTCCGTAGCACGTGGGATCCTCCCGGACCAGGGCACGAGCCCACGTCCCCTGCATTGGCAGGCGGACTCTCAACCACTGCGCCACCAGGGAAGCCCTAAAGTCTTGGTTTCTTATAAATAAATTTAAAATAAATCATTCCTATAAACTTTCAACTTTTTTTTTCACATTTTTTCATGTCAATTCTTTCATATAGCTCTTTTAAGATGTTTTATCATTGTCAGTTTCCTTGCAACGGTTGCATGTGAACAACTTGGAATTTGATCTTTTTGTCCCTTAGATTATAAAACAGGCTTCTGGCTGTATGTTGAGGCTGTATGGAGCAATATAAAAAGACCTGGGCTAGAAGACGGAAGGTCTAGGATTGATTTGCCTCATGTTAGCTCTACTGACGCTATGATTTACTGTCTGGCTTACAGGCTAGTGTCAGTCTGTACATGCTAATTGGTCTGCACCATGAGGAGTATGGAAATGGAGAATAAGCATTAGAAACTTTTATAGACATTTATTAGGGTGATTATATATCTGTAAGATAGTAACAATAATAAATATGTGGACTTGTATATTTTGTGTCTACCTTTTAATCGTTTCATTTCTCTAGCAATTAACTTTTAGCAATCTTATAAAAGCATTCAGTCTGTAATGGATTAAAATGAATTAACAGTAAACTGACCCTTAACCACAGGGTCTGAGAAGCACTGAGCTATATCCAGTAGATCAGTTAACCTGTTGGGACCTCAATTTCTCCATCTGTAAAGATATGAGCAATGGTCCCTACTTTGTCTTTCATAGAGATTATGTGAATACTAAACAAAATTACTTATTCATAAATTGTTTGTAAGCTTTAAGAGTTCATATAAGTATATGGCTCTTATAGTCTAAGTAAAAATCATTTGGGAAATAGCACGGCAGCTCAGCTAAAAGAAGGTTGGCATTTATTAGATACCCAGTAAATGTTTGTTGGCTTTATGAGTAAATACAAGAACAGAAACTCTGGCATCAGACAGAACTGCATTCTAACAATTGTCTCAGGGAGCAATTTGTGACTTAAGGCAGGCCACGTATCTTTTAATAGCACTGTTTCTCCATCTGTAAAATGAAAATAATAATAGCTTCTATCTTTAAAGGTTGTTGTGAGTATTCAATAAAATAATGCAGTAAAGTATTTAGTACTTGGCACGTGGAATGTATTCAATAAATATTAGCCATAACTTTTAGCTTTTAGCTTTTGCTTTGCTAAGGAAATGTGCGGTTGTTCATATGCAATTTCTTACTTAATTCTTAGGAAAATATAACTAGGCAACTACCATAATTTCCATTTTTAAATTAGGAAAGTATGAATGAAAGAATTAAGCAACTTTCACAAAGTCACATAGCTACTTTAAATCCCTGTCTGTCTATAGCAGAATTGGTGACTTTTTCCACCTAATACCACCTCCCTAAGGTATTCTAAGTAATGAGAATACATTTCACAGGCTACATTTTAGAAACATTCTCATTTTTATTTATAAGCTATGAAGATTTTTTTGTGTGAGAAACAGCATCAACAGATTTAATAACGCATAAAAGAGATACCCATGAATCATCTTTTCACTTACCAGTTTGACTTGTTGGTCTCCTCATGCTGGTGGTGGCCACTTTCAGTGTTCTGCTCTGAACCTCTTCTCATAACCCTATTTCACTGCTGCCAAAAAAATGTAAAAAGAAAAATGATATTTGCTTCTAGAAGGATTTCCATTATTAATGACCAGAACAATAATAATTCAAATTTACATAGCATGATTTATAAAGCTTTAAAAGAAACAAAATAGGGATTAAACTTCTTCACATGTTTGGGGTTTTGCATCTTGAAATCAAGTATATTGTCATGTTTTATCTTGGAATTCTCAGAACATGACAAAGTATCTATCACCTAGGTACTCATTAAATTCTTTCTTTTTTGTTGTTAAATAGATGAAAGAATGAAACTCATGTCAAATACATTCATATATTTGAAGATTTTCAGTCTTCCACTCCGGAAGGCAAAATGGTTATAATTTTGTTATAATGTAGCTGTTTGCAGAGAAGAAGAAAATAAATCTGAAGGAGAAAATATTTTTGCCGTGCCAATAAACCTGACATTTAAAGGTTAAAATTGACAATGAAGTCAACATGCAAGACACAGATTATTCCTTGTAGCTTCAGTATTTAAAAATTATTGGATGAACCTGAAAATCTATTATCAAAAATAATTATTATCTATTTATACAGGAAAATTTAAATTCGATGAATTCAAAGTTTGAATTTACTTTTGGAGTAAATGTAAAGTTGAAAAAGGGAAATAAAATACTCTTTTTAGAATTAGAATGTGTTTACATTGTCCTAACGACTCTTCTTATGCTACTTCCCAACTCTACTCAACCCTCTGCAATCCACAAAAAGAGAGAAGGATAAAGGAGAGAAAGATAAGTTGACAAAAAACAGTAAATACTATTCTAGGATAGTTTTTATTAACTCAAAAAGGTGTAATGAGGTGAAATGCTTTCTTAAAATAATTAATGTCAATCGCTTTCCTTCACACATCGTACTTTTATACCAGATTGCCTCTTTGACATTGCCACTTGTGTGACCAATAATAATAGTCATATCATATCATAATAGTGATTATTATTTTGTTGCTTACAATGTATCAGGAACTGTTCTTATCATTTTAGAGGAAATATCTAACTTAATATTTACAATAGCCCTATAAGGTAGGTATTATTAACCTCCCTCTTTTTTAAAGATGAGAAAACCGGGCTCAGTTTTAGTAAATTATTAAACCACCACTACTAATAACCAATAAAGTAGGATTTGAACCTTTCCCAGAACCTATTCTGTTAATTGCCAAAGTATCTACTACCTTCCAAACTCAATCCAAACTGGAACTCTTGATTTTTCCTGATGTACCTTCCTAGGTCTTCCCCCACTGCTTAGGAAATTGAGACATCTGCTTTGTACTCAAGCCAGAAACATGGGGATCCTCCTTAATAAATTCCTTTCCCATGATAATTATGTACCCTAAATACAGCTAAATCCATACAGCTCTCTTCTTTCATCAGCTGAAGCCACCATCATCTGTTACCTAGAGCACAGCAAAAGTTTTCTACCTATTCTCACTGATCCTCCTCTTGACCCATTCTATAATCCATTGTTTATACTCTGGCCAGGGTAGACTTTTGATAGCATTATTCATCATTTTACTACTCTGCTTAAAATTCTTCATTGGCTTTCTATTGCACTGATTGAAATCCAATTTTCTTATTGTTACCTACAAGCTCTGACACGAACTGACTACAGCCTACCTCTCAAATATTACCTTACACAGCTCTGCTTCATTTCTTATTGGTCTCTCACATACTCTTCCACTAATAAGCCATGGTCTTCAGCACCTAAGGACATTACTTTGCAGGAAATCAAGCATAGACTGCTCTGCAACTGGATCCTTTTCATGCCTGCCTCAAGTTCAAAAGCCACTTTCTCAAAGAGGTTTATCCCACTTGATAAACCCCAAAGTAGTTTTTTTTTTTTTTTTTTTTGCGGTACGCGGGCCTCTCACTGTGGGGCACGAACCCGTGTCCCCTGCATCGGCAGGCAGACTCTCACCCACTGCGCCACCAGGGAAGCCCCCCCAAAGTAGTTTTGATGATAAACCCCAAAGTGGGTTTGGGGTATCAAGTGACACTTGATATCACAAAGTGTCTTCATTCCCATCACAACCTATAATCATAATTTAAATTTATTTGTCTATTATCTCTCTTCTTCACTGGATGTGGGATCCATGTGAACAGGAATCTAGCTACTAATAAGTATCTCCTAAATATTTCTGATTAATAAATGTATGGATGAATAATACTGTTAAAGTATATTCAAACTTAATTATTCTTTCTTATATTTATTCATTTCCAAAAGGAAGAAATCTTGCATTTAAAGACACAGTAAATACAAAACCATAGAAAAAATGGTTTCCTCATACTCGTTCATGTATATATGCCTGCTCTTTTGAGATAGTAAAACAATTTCCATTATGAAAAATAGATTTATTTATATATTTTTTCTTAAAAAGAATCACACTGAAGACCACAAATGTATCCATTAGTTATTTTCTGAAAGGTTCCCAACTGTAACTCTCTCAGTGTGGCGTTCTGGGGGGAATACTGATATTACATATACTAGTAATTTTGGATTTGAGCATAAATTTTCTAAGTATGCACAGGCCAGGGTTAAATATTTAGAGACTTCTAAATTATTTGTGTCCTATCTGTAGCTCTGATCAAAAATAAGCCAAAAAGAGAAACCAGTAACTCTCAAACAGCACTGAAGTAAGCGTGTACACAATGAGGCACTAATATTATTACAGGGCACACACTTTGGTTTTATTCACACAAAACGATGACATATAAAGATTTTATTGGTTTCACTAGCAGAGTATTTTTCTATCTGAATCATTCTGCTAAAATACGTAAACCCAATAAGCTTTGTTTCTGTATTATTATTACTATTATCATTATCAATATTATTATTCTGTTTTAAAACATTGCTTTCCAAATTTAAAGTGAATATGAGTTACATGGTATCCATATGCACATTAATCAAACCTCAGATTTTTGATTTGGTGGGTCTAGGGCAAGACTCACGAGTCTGTTTTTTTTTGTTTTTTTTTTTTTTTGCGGTACGCGGGCCTCTCACTGTTGTGGCCTCTCCCGTTGCGGAGCACAGGCTCCGGACGCGCAGGCTCAACGGCCATGGCTCACGGACCCAGGCGCTCCGCGGCATGTGGGATCCTCCCGGACCAGGGCATGAACCAGTGTCCCCTGCATCGGCAGGCGGACTCTCAACCACTGCGCCACCAGGGAAGCTCACGAGTCTGTATTTATCACAGGCTTAGGTTATGCTGATGGTGCTGATCTACTGACCACATACTGGGTATCAAGAATTCAGATTATAGTTCCAGATGATTCAAAATTCATATTGTGTGCGTGTGTGTGTGTGCTTTCCATGTGCAAAAATATTATAACTATAACTAATAAAGGGTTTTTAACTTACATTTCCCTTTTTCAAAAAAGTGCCATTACTGCGAGATCAACAATACTAGATAAGCATTTAGCAAACCTTACATACTTCTACTCTTATTTTTTTTTTGTAATTTATCAATAATTATGAATAAAGATTTCCCTTGCTTTGAAAATAAGTGTTTATCTCGATGTCATCTAGTGTAGGCTCCCTTGAATTTAATAATACATAACAAAATAAATAAAATAGTGACTTTTTGTCACTGGTTAATAGGATTTTAGGTTAACTTTTGCTTTCTTCCTCACTTTTTTCTATATTTCCAATGACTTTTACCTTACAGATTTTAACTACCATTTGTTAAGTCCTACAACACCATGCTAAGTATGTGTGTTTATGTAATTTCATATAAAAATGTGATATCTCATTTAATTAATAAATTTATCCATTAATGTTAATAATAATAGTTATAGTTTTTAGGTATTTACTAATGGTCACGTACTATATTAATGTTTTGCATGTATTAATTCATATAATCCTCATTAAAAAATAAGCTATTAATATGTTGAGTTTTTGAGGCAGATAAATTAATTCAAGATTATATGGCCTAAAAGTGGCAAAACTGAGATTCAAATTTAAGTACGTTATACCTTATTTTTATAAAAAGGTGAAAATTAATATTTTTTGAAGAATCAATTAAATACCTTCCTTAATGGAAAACATTTCAGGCAGCCAATAATATTGCAAGAGAAAACATAGGACTCAACCTTTATATTACATGCTTTACTAAAAGAATATATGTTAAAATAAGAACTATGTGCAAGAGCACAGGAAAAGTCATTATAAACTTTACAGAATACTGATTCTAGTCCTTATTTCCAAAACTTAGCAAAAGATTATTTCATTGCTAAATATTACTTTATTACCGATGATGACCTTTCTGAAAGCATGAGCTTTATCACTGTTGAAAGGATGGAAGAAAAATAACTAGATATTGAAAGAAATAAATTTTTAACAGTTGTGCACCCATATAATAAGGATATGCTTATTTCTGACCTTTTTAGCTAATTTCCAAATAGCAATATATTTCATAAGCATGTCTCCAAATTCCATTAAAGAAACAGACACCATTGGTTATACCTACAATCACCATTTCTCCCATTATGAGTGCCATTACTGAAGCATGTCTTACCTATTGGAATCATATACCTACACACACACAGACACACACACACACACACACACACACACACACACACACACACACACACACACACACACATATATCCATATAAGGGAATTTTGGGGGGATTATGACTATTGCATTTTGGGAAAACTTTAATAGGAGCACTTCCAAAACAGAATTTCAACCCTAATAATAAATTATTCTCATCTAGTTTGATAGATTATGTACTGCTATGATTTCACGGGAGGTTCACTTAAATTTCCAAAGAGTTGATATTATAATCATTGTAGGTTATAATGGTTGCACTTAGATTCAATACCAAATCAAAAACTTCTAACAACACAGAAAAGGCATAGTTTCTGTCCAATACATTAATATGGCTCCTTTCTAAAAGAAGTTTAACAAGAACTGGCCAGTTTTCATTTTCTTCATTACTTCTGAGAGCCAACCTCTCATCTTCTTTGCCTGCATCTTCAAATGCTTTCTTCAACTTCTTTGTAAAGAAGCATGTAAATGCCTCCATAATATAAAGAATCTCTTTTCTTATTATGTTCCCAAATCAATCATTCAGAACTTATTCTTTTTGAAAGTAGTTGTGGAATTGTTCAGGAAATTCCTGGTGCAAGACCCAAGTACAGGGGTAAAAATGACAAGAGTTTAGATAAATTTCAGACAGGAACAAAGAAGAAAAATACATTGTATATAGAAGTGTATACTTGGGGTGGGGTGGGTCAAAATTGAAGGAGAAAGTATTGCTAGGAGGAAGAATCTGAGAATTTTAATACCCCTGGGTTAATACTAAGGTATTTGACCACTTCCTAACCAGCTTCTTAGATTTCAGCCTCTTTTCTATTCACTGCTCCTAAAATGCTTCCATGCTTTCCATCCAGTATTCTTACATTAGTTTAATTTTATTTATTTATTTTTTTAATATCCAAACTCTTATGTCAGGCCTTGATGTTCTTCTATAATCTAAAATTTGAAAGAGGGTACATGGACTTTCCTGAAGAAAGAAAGGATATTGCTACCTCTTAGTTATAACGAGGTACAACTCCCACCTCCTCGCCTCTATTACTGCACCCGATTCTTAGCTGAGTGAACTGCCTGGACAATGGTCTTGTTCCCTTTTCCTCAACCAAGTCCTTCACCAATTTCACCAGATTAAATTCTCTAAATCAAAGCTAGAAACTTATCAATCCTTTTTCAAAACATTTCTAAGGCTCCCCTTTCTCTACAGAATAAAGGGGGAGAATGAAGCCAATTTGTAACTCCTTAGTCTGGGCCTGAAGACTTCAACTGTCTTTAATTCACCTTTTCAGCTCATTTCTGCAAATGCATAATGTAGGTGTGCATTGCAAACTGCAAAGATCTTCATCACTGTGAGTAATTTCATTCTTAAAGTAAATCTGTGAAGTGAGACTACTGAAACACAGAGATGTTGTAACTACCCTAAGTCTTTAGTTAAGCTAAAAAATAGTGGAAACCAGGGTTGAATCTTCTACCTTGAGTCCACAGCCACAAACAACTTCTTTGTCATCCAAACTGCATCATTAACCACTTTTTGGAATACTTTATTTTCCTTTCTCTAAATACAGACTTGTGTCTTTTTTAACCTGAAAAGATAATGAAGTGTGGACTGAGAGTGCAGGCCCATCAGAGGTTATAAAGATCATTTAAGCACAGTTTAAGAAAGATTTTTACCTAGCTTATGGTGCTCTGCCAAGATAATTCTCTCATCTGGTGGTAGCTTCCTAAATTACAGATACATTATATAAGAAGAATTAACCAGCTTCCAATATTGGCTTTGCGTTTCAAAACCTAAGAGTTGCCAAGTATCCAAATCTCCTTTGAGCTACACAAGTTTAGGACAGGTAGATTCACTTAATATAAAACAACGTTTCTTAGAATTAATATTGTTTCTCCTTAAACCTATCATCATCATTTATCTAGATACCCACTACCATAGAGAACCTTACTGCTATTCCTATTTCCAAAGCAATGGACTAACTGTTGATGAAGTGTTTTTATGTGTACTGAAGGCATTTTGGAAATAGCTCTCAGATCAAACTAAATGAGTTCCAGTATAAATAAAGAACCTGAGACATTGCAGGTGGCACTCAGCAAGATATTGGTGTGACAGCTAGAAAGATGCAGCGGGACCCTCTGTAACTGATGTTTTGTATTGAGTGCAGGGTCTAATAAAATGAGTCCCAACATGAACTTGTGTGGTCAATGAAATCTGCATTAAACCTAAATATGAGCTTTGAATGCTGCTTTAGTGAAATTAAAAAAAAAAAGATAAAAGACAAACTATAACTAGAATGGTAGTTTGAGTCACATTCAAACCTCAAAATAACTGTTAAATATGTACTTTCTATTCTAATGAAGGTGAGAAGTGAAAGAACATTCCTATCATACGTGTTGCCTCACAGCGAACATTATTTCAGCTACAATGAAACATGACTTTATTTTAAAACCTCTGGCACATTTTACAGTTTGACTCATTTTCTAACACTTTCAAAGCTGTAGTTCATTAAATTACACTTGTTTTATATAAGCCACTCAATATCTACTGTTGATCTACAAAGATTAGGGGGACAAAGATTTATTTTAAGTACATTCTACTTCCTTCATGTAGATCAATACAGACAGCCTCCTAAAGAGGTATATTGTTTCACCATTGTAGGAAAAGCTTCACACACTGGTGAGTTAGGTAGAATTGAAGCGAACACCTCAGGATAACAGGCTACATTCTATCTACAGCCTGACAATTAATCAGGGGCTCTGGTGTCAGCAGTGGCTTCTAACTGCATCATCTTTCCTAAAATGCTCTTCACCTGTGTTAGGTGAGCGAGAATTGCTGCACGAGGTTTGGTTGTCATCATTTGGTTACAGCTTAGTGACAGATTATCACACCATCTTGAAGTCATAAGTAACTCGGGCCATCCAGGCTATCTCCCATTCAATATGGGGATACTGGCTTTTGTTGACAAGGGTCCCCAGTGCAGCCCAATAGTATGAAAAAGGAGCTGAAACAACAACTCAAACTATTGGATAAGAATGCTTACATGCCGTGGAAACCAGCCTCCTTGTATCTATCACATATTGGTCCAAATTTTGCCCTCTAGATATTCAGAAAATATAGAATCCTAGTTCCACATGGCAGCTCTTCGAATAATTGAAGGAAGTTATCATTGCCCTGCAGGGACATGGAGCATCTTTCCGACTCAACATCATCACTTTCCTGAACATAAAATGACAGACACATTCCTCACATGACACGTTTCCAGACATTTCACCAGTCTGGTCACTTTCTTTTGGATGCACTTCCATTTGTCAATGTCTCCTTTTAAAATATCTTGAACATCCTATGACTTTTCTGAAGCTTCTAGCAGAAATGGAACGCCCAGAGAATACTGGTAAATTTCTCTCATCTGTGAAGAGTGATGACACCTAAACTTAAAGAAAATTTCCACTTCACAAAAGTAGACAAAGAACTAACCGTTAGAATATTAATGGATCAAAAATTCAACTCTAAGCTTAGTGGTGTTGCAGAGTAGTATCTGAGAGAATGTTGTCTATAGTGTGTTGTTTGCAACCCAGAGGCAACATTCACTCAGTTGTCTATATTGTCTGCTAAACCTCCCAAATTTTGGACTCTTTGTCAGAGAAAGGACCTGGGTCATGACCCTCTCCTTAGCCAGCTAAATACCCTCAGGCAAGTCACTAACATACATGGTTTTCAGTTTCTTCAGTACTGTAATAGTGATTTTTGTCTGTCAATTTGACTAGATCATGAGGTGCCCAGATGTTTGGCTAACCATTATTTTTAGGTGTGTCTGTGAGGGTATTTCTGGTGAGATTAGCATTTGAATTGGTGGACCTAGTAAAGTGGTTTGCCTTCTTTGATGCAAGTGGACATCACCATATCTGTTGAGGGCCTGAATAGGAAAAAAAAGTTGGAGAAAGAATTCAGCCCTTTCTGCCTAATTGCTTGAGATGGGACATAGATCTTTTCCTACCCTGATACTCCTGGCTTTCAGGCCTTCAGACCCAGACTGAATTACACCACTGGTTTTCTTTGGTCTCCCAGCTTGCAGAAACAAGCTCTTGAGATTTCTAGCTGCCATAATTGTATGAAACAATTCCTTGTAATAAATCTCTCTCTCTCTCTCTCTCTCTCTGTGTCTATATATATATATATATATATATATATATATATATGTATGTATGTATATATATCTTATTGGTTCTGTTTCTCTAGAGAACCCTAATACAATCATCAAATGAACTAGATATCTCTAAGATTCTATGTAAACTATAATTTGTCCTGGTGAGAGATTTCAATGTTTCAAAACTTCTTGTTTGTCAGGAGTCATGTCTTTGTTTATAATTTAGCCCAGTTGTAAATAGTTTCATCTTCCATAAGATCTGAGAAAATGTTTTGCCAGTTCCACCGTATTCCTATTTACATATTCATTTGTTGTTTCACCTAGCAACTTACCTTTGTGCATACGTGAGCATATCACAGTGCTTGACAATATGGATGATACAAAGGAATATAATTGCAGCTCTTTCCCTTGAAGAACTTACAGGTTAGTTACTACATTTAAAGATACTACATTTAGGGCTTCCCTGGTGGCGCAGTGGTTGAGAGTCCGCCTGCCGATGCAGGGGACGCGGGTTCGTGCCCCGGTCCTGGAAGATCCCACATGCCGCGGAGTGGCTGGGCCCGTGAGCCGTGGCCGCTGAGCCTGCGCGTCCGGAGCCTGTGCTCCGCAACGGGAGAGGCCACAACAGTGAGAGGACCGCGTACCGCAAAAAAAAAAAAAAACAACCCAAAACCAAAACGAACAAAAAAAAAGATACTACATTTAAAGCAGTAAAAATATGAGTGTCAGATGTTGATGACAATAAACAATAATGGAATTCAGAGGAGAGAAAGATCAACCAGGCCTAATAAGATGGAAAGGCCTTCATGAAGGAGAGGGAAGGAGACAGGGCAGTTGATGAGCTGGGAGAAAGGAGTATCTACAAACTAGTCAGAGTGATCAAGCTTTTAAAGAGCCCTCCGTTGATCCAGAAATTATGCAGCAACTGCACACAATAACTCTGAAACACAGAATCACTGGATAAGGATCCAAATATAAATAGAGGATTTTAGCAGCTCCTGGTGCACACAACATCCCACCCTGCTTAGTTAACAAGATATAACAATCAGCCGCGAGGTTTTACAATTCTTATGGGGTCTGTGCAGTGTCAGAAGACGTGAAAACAAGAGGGGACCTGGCATCTACTTTTGGGGTCTGACATACATATATACATGTGCGTGCGTGTGTGTACTCAGGAGATATATATTTAAAAGTAAATGAACTTGTTGTCAGCTGGCTTTGGAGGGGGTGATTCTAAAAACTCGGCTACTGCTTTTTGTTTCTGGCACCTCTCCAACTGGTGAAACAGACATTTCATGACTTTAATCACGGGGCCAAGTGACACAGCTCTTAACGATCAATTTTGGGATAGGAGCAAAGGCACTAGCCTTCAGAATCAATTCCAGTGTGTCTGGACAGACATCAATTTAAGGATACCCTTCTGATGCCTGATTAGGGATCCAGCAGAATTGAACTGTTGGGTCTTGTTGCTAACTTCTTCCAACAGTCTCCTTGAAGGTAGCACTAGTTGTTCTTCAGCCCAATCATTTTCTTGATGAAAACAGGCACAATGGAGACAAGTAAAAGATTCTGTGCACCAATTTCTTACACTCAAGTATATGTAGACCCATTATCAGAATGAGTGTCTGGAAATTATTGTGTCACAACTGGCTGATGCAAAGTAATAGGTGCTCAGTAATTACTTACCAAGTAATTGAGTTTCATAAAAACTAGGATTGCTTTGTGTCACTTGGAGAAAAGATACATTTATCACAATCAAGAAATTATCCCTGGAAACTTCCTCCAACCCTTTCTCTCCCCCAAAGAAAATACATATAGATACATAGGCATGCATGTGCCTTCTCACGTGTACACATGTGTGTGTGTTGTATTGTTTCCTGTTACCTAGATTTCTGTTTTCAAAGGGTATTCCCTCATGCAAGGAAAGATTTTCTCCTTTTATACTGAACAGTGTGCTGGTGATACAAGGCCTCCAACCAAATACTCCTTTAACCTCACAAAGATATCTTGTGCTGACTCTCCTTTAACTCATGAAACCAACCCCAAGTTCCAAGGAACAAAACGCTTAGTGGAATTTTTAAAAGAATAAAAATAATAATATAAAATCATAATCAGTGGGCTGGAGACAGAGTTTATAGTCATTCCCTGAGGAGTTGAAATATAAAGCCAGACTCCCTTTTGGAAGGTGCTAATATTCTGGGTACTGAGGGTACAGACTTAGTTGAGACATATAGAGAAACTATTCAACATGCTCAGTGCCAAGCAGAGGAGGCAGGAGCAGTTCCAGAGGAAGGTGACATCAAGTCGGTGTAATAGGAAGGTATACGCTGGAAACCCGTACCTTCCTATTGGAAGAAAGCCCAGACAAAGTTAAAGTTGCTCACTAATCCTGTAGACGTTATCGTGGAGACAGACACTGGTCCCTTTGTTGCAGGGAACTAGCTCTGTTTCATCCTCTGTGCCTTTCCAGAAGCAGGCTATCTTCTAAGAGTGCATAGAACATTGGAATCTTTTCATAAATATTTTTTTTTTGTATGCTCCTTCCACCACTGCAATTTGGGCGAATACATGATAGTATTTCTGGAACACAGGTGATGTGTTTTAGCATAAGTTGATCCCATTTCAACAAGCCTTATATATGATTATTTTAGAAGTCACTAAATAGAGTTTGGGTCATATGCATGACAATCCTTAAACTGAAATTTTTAAGGAAATCTGGCTAAACGTATTTGAAAGCCAAACTTACGAGACCTAATTCAATATAATCAATACTCCCATGAAACACCCTCTGCTCCTCTCAACCCACATAAAATGTGTGGGAAAAACCAAACTGCCCAGTGGAAGATCGAGTAAAGTGTATACAAACATCCATAATATACCCACAAGAAAGATTAATACAAGCTGCAGCGTAAGTCTTAATCTTCTCTGTCCTGCGACAACTCAAGTCAGGGAGTGCAGTGAGCTGCATTCAGGCTTGATCCTAATTTATTGCTAATGTGGCATAAATGTTAAATACTGCTGCTGCAGCCATTAGCCCAAACTCATTAATTATGGAGGGGAATGATGGAATATTTTTTCAGCTTAATTTACCAAGATGCTCTCAGTCAATAAAGGTTAGCTATTTGATGAGGGTTCTCAGTTATTAATATGACCCATAGTGTATAGATTAAAAAACAACGTAAAGCAGAGAAAAAAACCCCAAAACCCAATTACTCCTACTTAACGGCTCCAAAGTATACTCTTAAGTACGACCCTGCAGACATCGAATCTGTACGTGTACATATTCTTTCCTATCAAACCAAATGAGAGTCAGTTTACTAGGATAAAACTTTTTCCTACCTTTTCCAAGGGGATGGTTTTGAGTAGTGAAAAGCTGCATGGGATGTGAGGATGAGAATTACAGTCAGTATGGATTCTTAAGGTTCTTGTGTTTTTTTTTTTAACTTGACAAATATTTGGGAGTGCCTCTAGAATCTTGAGAAATTATCAAGAAGAGAATTTAAAGATATGTAGTGATATCCAGAATTTCTGGGGAGGGGTTCTGGTAAAAGAACTCTCCCTCTCTAAGCCTTGGTGATCAAGTTCAATGTAAAGATGGGGAATATCTGAGTTACATGTTCTACTTACACTGGTGCATGTTCATGGACTAAAAGGATGAGTAAATTGAAGAATATTTAAAAATTTTAGTTTAAGGGATGGACTATGAACAAACATTTAGAACTATTTTGAGCACATATTATATTCCTCAGTCTGCCTTAATTCACCCTTTGATGGCACTCCTTGCAAAGTATATTGAACAAAGGCGTGTCTTCAGTGAAAGGACCAGGAAATAAAAAATAAGTTGCATTTATGTGGTTTTTCAAAGCATTCAACTTATTTTTAATAATCAGAGTTTTGCCCCATATACATTTCACTAATTTATAGAAAGTTTATGTAAATTATGCAACATCGGTAATAAGAACAGCTAACATCTAAGGTTTTCGAACAAACAAAGCAGACATAACAGACACTTGGTGGCAGCAGAAATGCTTGTGTGTGTCAGAGAGTGAGGTCTGGCTGTGCTCAGGGCATTAGCAAGTGTGTTTTACAGAGGAAATGGACAATTAAACTATTCTAGAGAGCATGTTAGAGTGTTACTCGGTCATCTGTTGAGAGTTCCTCTTGTGTCTGGACCCAAAGTTGGTAATGAAGTGGAGTACACTTTTCTCTTTAAAGTTGGTAATAAAGTGGAATATGCTTTTCTGTCCTTTGTCTGTTCAGCTCTCTCAAGAATCCCATAGAGAAACAGGGTAACTGGGCCACTATGTTTGGCCATTTTTGGATTGACCGAATTCCTCCCATACCACTAATATTCACAAATAAGGCAAGATAATGAACAGTAATAAAATCAACAAGCAAAGGAGTACTGAATTTAGTCTTCTAACAGCATCAAAGTAGTCAGCAAAGTTCCAGATTGGTACAATGGTGAAAGAGGTATGCTATTTTCAAATCCCATCCCAGTTAGATGGTAAAAGATTCCACATAGAAAGCAGACCCAAGGGAACAAGTAACACTCATGTCCCATTATAACATGAGGGTAAGACAAGCTGATATTGCAGGAATTTAAGAAAAGAAAACAATACCCAGGCTTAGAAATATTGAGGCAACTATTCTCAAATACAGACCATAAGCTGCTTTTAACTGGTGGTACAAGAATCAGCTTAAGAGCTTATTAGAAAGCAAATTTTCCATTCTACACTCCAAGAAATTCTGATCAATTAAAGGTGGGTGAATTAGAAATGTGTGTTTTAAAAGCTTCCCAGGTGGGACTTCCCTGGTGGTGCAGTGGTTAAGAATCCACCTGCCAATGCAGAGGACATGGGTTTGAGCCCTGGTCCGGGAAGATCCCACACGCTGCAGAGCAATTAAGCCCATGCGCCACAACTACTGAGCCCATGTGCCGCAACTACTGAAGCCTGTGCTCCGCAAAAAGAGAAGTCACCACAATGAGAAGCCCACGCACCACAACAAAGAGTAGCCCCTGCTTGCCGCAACTAGAGAAAGCCCGCTCACAGCAATAGACCCAATGCAGACATAAATAAATAAATAAATTTATAAATTTATGAAAAAATAAAATGTATGTCTTTAAAAAAAAATGTATGTCTTTAAGGACACAAGAGTTCCCTTTTCTAAGGATCCATAGTCCTTAGTTTGTAGTCTTTATCCTATCATATTTCCAGACAACGATCCATACTTCCAGATAGCCAGATAGCCAGAAAGGGAATTATCAGAGGAAGAAGGGCAAAGGGCTTCTATTTAATGAGGCATTGCCTTTTTGGTCACGAAGAGGATCCCTCTGTTAGTATTTCCAACTATATTTCTTTCAACGTAATGCAACACATGGTCACCTTTCAATGTCAGGGACCCAGGGAAAAATATTATAGCTGACAAACTGCTTCCAAAATCAATATTGGAGTCAAGTGAGGGTGGATATTGGGTAAGCATCCAGCTAAGCATTCCAAAGTCATCTAATGAAGACACAATAATAAATTTTTGGAGCTATATTGGTAAAGGTAGTATCTACTCTCTAACCCCTCTCTAAGAATTCCCTAGCTATTTCAAAGTAAAGTTATTAATATAAATAGTTTATATGTGACTTATTTGAAAAATCACTCAACATATATACCACAAATCTATTAAATCCTAAAATTATAAATTCATAGAGCATTCAATTTAGAATGAATATTAATAGATATTTAGGCTAACCTTTTCAGTAGGTGTCTAGTACATGGGAGATATAAAAGTATACGTGTATATGACAATGACAGGATAAAAAGAATACTAATCTGTGGGGTAAAGATTAAGGTAAACATTGGGAAATACTCAAGGACCCCAGGACTCATTTTTTTACTCAAAGACTTATGGAGTTTTGTGGGGGTTTTGATCTTTAAATTTCAGAAAGAAGACCAACCTACATTAACTTAACCTATATCCACAACGTTTGCGTGTACCTTTCACAAGAAAGTAACCTTTGGTTCATTTATCCATATCCCAAAGAGAAGCTGTTCATCTCCAACATTTCACAGCTGCTATAATTGTCACCTTTTTTCTAAGTCATAGGGAAAAAATGGGAGGTCAGCTGGAAATGCAGAGGAGGAATTGAGAATGCCATTCCCTAGCCTTGGTGTCAAAGACAGATGGTTTGCCTGTTTTCGAAAGCACTCAGTGTAGAACATGCAGAATCGAGAAGTAGAAAGATCTCAGTCAGTCTTACCTGGGGATTTTGAACATCATTTTCACCTCTTATCCTTCAATTTGTATATATGGATGTACCTGATAAAGTCCTGGATGATAATAGTTCTTGGGAAAGCCAGCAGTCAATGATCAATATGTTTCCCTTAGCTTTTGCTCGTAAAAGTAAGAGGCAAATTTCTTCTATTGCAATGAGTTCAATTCAAATGCCTGGGAACAATTATCTCTATTTTATTTTGACATTAACAGGTTTAAACAAAGACATCACTTACCAGATGAATGACTTTGGGTAAATTACTTAAGTTTATTAATCCTGATTTCCTTCAAATGTAAAGTGATGAGTGTACATTTCTGAAAATTAAATGGTATGACATACATACAAGCACCTAGCATAGTACCGATACATGGCCATATTAGTTGTTAGACAAATGGCATTCTTTCACCTCCTTCTCACTTGAGGAGCCATCACTTTATGGTCAGGGCATTTCCACAGAGGCTTGTAAAAGATCTCTCCCCTACAATCCTATCTCTTTCATGCAACCTTTCTAGACTGGTCAGAGAGTAGTGCATAACTTCCTGTTTGTCCCTACTGGGTGCTTTAGTTGCATAGCCACAGGGGTGACATAAAGTATGTCACCTTCTAGAAACTTCTATTTACTGACAGTAAATGTAAATAATTGCAAACTTGAAGGTGAACTGTGATACCAGAGACTTTTCTTGGTATTGCATTTCCCCTTAAGTGGCATATACTCTCTCCAATTCTAACCACTCAGGAGCCATTGCTCCTCTTCCTGTTTTGTTCTTTCATCATCCTCAGTCTTTCAGTTCCAGAATGAAACCCTGAGTAGAGCAATCATGTGGGTGTTTGACTTGGAAGACTACTAGAACTGCAGCTAGGATTGAAGAAGCAGAATTGTGTCTCAGGCAACTCATAGATTGAAGTAAATTTTGGTGCCTCCACACCACCAAAATCCACTATCAACATATCTCACCTTATTAAACATCCTGTCCTCCTTTCTAATTACTGAGCAGATACCCCAATAATCACAACCCACATTCCTCTATAGATGGAGAAAGATGAATCCCAGACATTTGAGGAAAACCAACGTCAATGCTTTTGATTAGAATCCCCAAAGATTAAAGATACTATCATACCCATAAAAACCATTTTTAAACGTAATTTCTGAAGAAAATTGAAAAATAATAATTGATAAAACTTTTGAAATGAACAAATAGAAGATTAGATACAAAGCGAAGTTAAATTGGTTGAAAGACTGAGGCAAGATGTTTCCTCAGAACTGTACTACAAAATAATAAAGAAATAAAAAGTAAAACAGAAGAGTTAACAGCTAGAATGTTTCAACACTCATTTAATAGAATTTTCAGAGGAATATTATAGAGATGATGAGGAGAAAAAATTTTAAATAAAGTAGAAGAAATAAAAGATCCCTAAATTGAACAAAATAAGATGACTGCAAATGGAAAGGGGATCACTGGGTACTACGTAGAAAGATAAGAAAAGGAGAAATGTGGCCATATTTCAGAAACCAAATCATATAAAGCCACCAAAAAACCCAGGTTATATTCAAAGTAATGAGAATCAGATTACTCTATGATATTTTAGAAGTTGCAGTGGAGGACAGAAGATAGGAAAATATCATTAAAAACCTTGATCCCATAAATGACATATAAGTAGTACAGCAAACTAAAGATATTTTATAATATTCTATTTACCAACAGAAAAAAAATGTTTTAAGGATATACCCTATCAAAATGAAAAAAAATTATACTCCAGAATGTAGAAATACATAAGATACCAGCAACACTGGTGAGCAAATTTTTCATCATTATACTTGTATAAAAATATACTTGAAACCTCACACACAACTTGTTAGCAATCAGGAACTATTTACTTAGACTAAGGATAAGGCAGGGGCAGGTAAAAGAGAAAGCATTTTGAGTTTTTTGATCTGTTTGAATGTGGATATAGATACTAATCAATTCCAGATGTTGGTAGAAAAAGAAAACTTTTCAAAGTTTAGCAAAATCTTAAGAATCATCACCACTGAAGAGTGGAAATAGGATGAATAAACTGTGAATCAATAAAAATAATGAAACAGAGCAAAGGACACTCCATTAATCCAACAAGGCCAAGGGTGAAAAGAGAAATTTTAAAAAAGCATAGCAAGCAACAAAACAAACAACAACAATAAAAAAACAAATAAACAAAACTAAGCTAAGGTGCCAAAAGTAAGTCAAAAAATATCAGTGACCACTATACTGTCATTGTCAATTTTTTAAATTTCCATATTAAAAGGCAGAGACTAATAATGTGGGGGAGGAAAGGCAGAAAAAAGAAAATCCAACTGTCTACCTATAACCTGTTTGCAAGAGGTATACCTGAGAGACATACATACCCAAACCTTACATACAGTTGATAATCTTACTAACTGATACTTGATAAACTTATTTACTAGAAATTTATAGCAAATATTCTGTTTTTATAATCCATATCTTTTGTCCATTTTCCTATATATTTAGAATGTAATGGACTTAGAATGCATGAAAATTCACAGAAGAAAAGCAAATTGCCAATAAATATACCACCTTGTGGGTAGCACGGAAATGCAAATTAAAGTGAGATACACTTTTTTTTTCTGATTAATTGGGTAAAATAGAAAGGAAGAGAGAAAGAGAGAAAATGAAGGAAAGACAAGGGAAGGGAAGGGAAGGGAAGGGAAGGGAAGGGAAAGGAAGGTAATACACCTTCCTATCTTTGATTTCCAGGTCTCAAGAGGAGAGAAGCAACAACAACAAAAAAATCATTTTCTGTGGCATCTGACACTCCCTTTCCCCGGGTTTTCCTCCTTAGATTTCCATGATACCACCCTCTGCTGGTCTGTATGTGTCCTTCTTTATACTTGTTTATTCTCCACTCCTTAAATACCAACATTTTCAAAATTCCACCTTTGACTGCTTTCCTGCCACACCATCTTCCCAAATGGTCTCATTCTTTCCTCTGGTTTCAACAATGGAAGACTCACATATTATTATTTCCAGCCCAGATCTTCCTAATGCAATTCTAATTTTTCCATCCAAACGCTCTCTCATTAATATTTGAGAGGAACCCTAATTTAACTCAGAATGTCCAAATATTAAAATGTATTTTACACATATTTATCACTTGAACTTCACAACAAACCCTTCTTAAAGATATATATAATGATAAACTATAAAATATGTATTTTTAGAGGGCTTAAAAAAGTGTGTCACAATGATGTGAATACTATAGTGATATCTGTTATTCAGCAGGTTTGGATTGGCAAAATAAACTTTAAAATGAGAAATTAATTAAAAGAACTAATAATGTCACCCTGCTCTAGATTATTTTATAATTTTATACAGTGCAACAAGCCAATAACTGTAGCAGTAAAAACAGTCTTTGATACACAAGTATTGCTTTTTAGTGCCATAAAAATGTACTTTCGGGAGAGTAGCACATTATAGTTTAAGTGAAGCTCTTCATTAGAGAGTATGAGAAAATGAGCCATGAAAGGAAGATGGAAAAGCCTCTTTAATAGTTCCTGTGTAGATAATGTAGGCCAATCAATAGCCATGCCTCATTTATTTTATGTCCGTGAGAACTTAGAGGCAAAATGTTAGTGTTTTCTATTCTGTTGGCTTTCCTTGCTCTGCATCAGTAAGGAAAAAATGGATTTGCAGATTAAGGTACAATTTTTACAAATGTGACTCAAACAATAGGCTGTTATTGTTAACCAGTACGGAAAGGAACACCTTTTGTGTTACCTTTGGGTCCATTAAAGTCACTTCTAAGCTGGATGATGAATTTAGTATGTCTCCAAAATGAGCCAATCAATACAAAAGTTCATAAATACTTTATAAAAATACATTAACGGTACATAAAAAATTAAGAGGTCCATAAAATACCTAATTTAGAAGATGTCACAATAACTGATGAAGGCAATCCTAAAATCAACATATTTTTAAAAAGTCTATTGATGGTGTTTCCATCTGAAGCACACCTTTAGGTATTATGTGTAATGATCCACCTAGTATCACCTCTAGGTGATGGCATATTGAAATATGATCTATGTCTACTTAAAGTCAAAAGGTTTATTTCATTATTTCTGTCATATTTATGGGAACAGACTTTAATGGGAGAAAAATCTTTGGTAAATAAGTTTGTGATTTTTAAAAAAATCTGTTTTCCATAAAGACACTAAAACTTAAATACCATATAAAATGGATTAATATTTGCTATTATAGAAGATAATTGAATGTTAGACATTATGCTTTGAACTGGCTATAGAAGGGAAAAGAAAAAACAAAGGGAAAAATAAAAATGAAAATCAGAGAGGCAGACCAATGGATAAGACAATAGAAAAGGCAGAACAAGAGAAGGTGGCTTGGGTGTGAAAGTAACTTTGGGGGTTCTCCTGAAATTTACTGGAGAGCTGTCTTACTGCCTCTGGATTTCAAACTCCAAAAGTGAAGAGCAGGATAAGACTCCATGCAACAGAAAAAATATCATCAAGGTCAGATCAACAGTACATACAGTCCAGTAGTTTCTTCTGATTTTAACAATTATACTTCAAACCGTATTTTTAGGGAAAAGTTTATTTTCTTACTCAACTTTACAAGGCTAAGAAAATGTTCTGAATAGAATAGTGAAAAAAAATTCTTTCCTCCATCTCTTATCTATATTTTCCTATATATTTATGTATTTAGTCTGTGTAGTATTTTTTTAACATTTAAAACACTGTGCTGGATTTCCATTTGACTTTCCCATTTCCACTAGCATTTTTAATTCAGACATACTTATACTGCAATGTCCAAAAATATAGTAACATCAGTAGAAAAACACAACTTTTCACGGTATATGAGACATAGCGTGGCATGTTTCACAAGAGGCCAATTTCAAAAGAAGTGTAGAAGTTACCAGTACACACATAAGGCTTCTAAACTGGGAAAAGAAAAATAAGCCCCTACTGTGCCATGCTTACACTGGCACGGTTCTAATGTGGTTGTTTGGAAAGTGTTCTTTCATCCGTTTCTAGTCTCACTGTTCTTTTGCTGCTAGATTTTTTTTTCACTATATTTTTCCTAAAGAAAATGCATTTAGTTCCATCATGAAAATGGATAAAGTATAAATAATTTTTCACATATTTCTTATGCACATAATATGTGCCAGATACTAAAAACAGTTACTGTAGGGGAAAAAAAAAATAATGCCCTTGTCAGTATCCTAAATCAGCTTATCACTTAGCTGGGAAACAAGATTCAGAAATGAGAGAGAAGTGAAGAGGTAGGGTGTACTTGATGAAAAAATTAAGTGGTATAAACTCAAGTGAAATTAGGAAGGCTTCATAGAGAAGATGCAGGAAGTATGGCTTGAAAGAAGATGCAGGAAGTATGGCTTGAAAGAAGATGCAGGGAGCCCTTATAAGTAGAGGGAAGCTCATGAGCGTAAAAGGATACCAAGAAGACCAAAATAACTGGAGTGAAGGATTCAAGTTAGGAAAAGATGGGAGACCAAATTCTTTAACTAGATGTGAGCCAATTTAAGGTGGACTTAGAATACCATAATGAAAAAATAAGACCAGCCTAGAGATAGAAAAAGCAAAAGGAAATCACTTTACTGGTTAAAACATTACTGGTTAAAACAGCTGTAATAATTTGAGCAAATTATCTGATGTTTAAAAAGCAGTATCACTGGAAAGAGTCTCGAAAGGATAAGCTGAAGGGGAAATATGAGGCATTTTTTATGCAACAAAGGAGACTCTCAACACTCAGAAGTGACTTTCAGGTGGGGCTAAAGGCAAAAAGTAAACAAAATGCTTTTCTGCATCTTTGATTTAATCTCCATGGACAAAATTTAAGAGTTTAGACAAGCAGGAGTTAAGAAATCTGTGGGTAGATTTGCTAGGTATAATTTATAACATTATAACGTTTTTTGAGGTTTTGGTAAGCTAACGTCTGCTTAGTTAAGGTCTTAATTAGTGACCAATGACACACTGAATTGGAAGGTCTTACACTTTTACTATAAGTCAATTCATTTTTTTTTAGAAATAGGACAAGTTATCATTATAAATGAATATTCAATAGAAATGAGCTTTTTGTTCCCCAGGGGACATTTATGTTTCATTTTTTGACCTTAGGCTAACGATTGCTAGGTTTAGCAACTAATATGCACTCTACTTTAGTAAGCCTTAATTCTGAACCTAAAGTTAGGGAAGATCAATCTAAGATAATTTTCAGATTCTTTATATATTAACTCACTGTGATTTCCATTTAATTTACTCTTGCATTAGGTATCATATTTGTTAATGGTCTATATATTTTCCATTCTTATCTCTTGAGGTTAGTAAACAGGGAAAACGCATAGTTTCTTGGAGGAAAAAACAGTTATTTGTTGCAGCAAACCACTATCCAAAATTACTGATGACATCAACTTTATAGTTTTCTTCCTACTTTCTAACTGAAAAGGAATTATTCTTACGCAGGGATATTTCTTTTTCTGTTGTATCTCTAGGCAATGTAACTTCAGTGGCTGTGCTGACCAGTGGATGAATTCTTCTCTCCATTAGCGGTAACAATAAAATGAATAACAACATACAGAATTCAAGATGCTTTATCTATATGGTATAGTTATATATATATAGTTATAACTATACTATGTGGTATAGTTATATGGGGTCATCAGCAATATTCCATCCCAAGTAATTTTAATTTTCCATTTTCCATTCAAGAAAACTGAGGCTCACTTTGAACTGCTCCATACTTTACTAACAAAGCTACTTTAGGCAAAGTCAGAACTTGGAGGCTTAGTTTCTTCTTTTGTTAGATGTGAATATTACCCTGTATTCAACATGTTCAATTGTTAGGTTAAGTTCTAATGTATTACTAGTGGAGCAACATCTTAAAATCACAAAAATGACCTTCCTCCAGATTTAATTGAGGACTTTTAGACCAAAAAAAATACGTATTCTGGGTGTCTTTCTTCACTAATTTTAAATAACTCTACACTTATTTATAGCACATACAAAAAATGTCTTTACTTACACTACTAGCTGAAAAAAAGGTTTATTCCCAGGCACCATAATTGTAGTCTGATTGTTTATGCCATTTGGAAAGTTCATAGTATAAGAAAAATTGTCTTGTTGATCGCTTACAAAGGTATTCCTCCCAGGAATAACTAACTCTAGTAGATTCACTAAATCATCTTCTCTAGAGCCATTAGGTAATTTCTCTGATTCATTTTTCTTCCTATGCCATTGTAATATTCAAAAGAGCTACAAAGAAAAGAGAAAGCTCTGTGTAATGGAAAGTGCATAGGATTCAGAATTTAAAAAAACAAACAAGAAAACTTGGGTTGAATCTTATTTCTGTATTTATTAGTTGAATAATCTTGAGCATCAAGGTCTACAAGAAGGAAGCAAGGACTTATACCTTTAAGAGATATTGCAAAGGAGATGCCCCATGGATGGCACCTCTGGCTGACTGAAACCTTTTGTCCTGGATGCTTAATTGGAATCAGGAATAAATGTTATTGCATTTTGGAGGACAGTGAGAAGTTATTTTTCAAAATACGTTTGACTCTTTGCAATAAAGAATAACACTTTCCTACCCAAGAGTCTTCTTTATGTGTGCCAAGTCCTTTTAGAGGGCAGGATTTATTTCCCAACCTAATGTAAGAAAGCCCCACAGTAATGGGAACTAGAGTGGTCAAGAACTCCACCTTTCTATTCCCTAAGCATTTATACTCAGTGGTTCTCTCTCTGGAGCTCCAGGATTATAGTATCCTACTCAGCATCCCACTTGGATATCTAAATGACATCTCAGACTTTCCTGGGAAAAAGTGAATTCCTCATCTTCCCCTTCTTCAGTAATGAAGTTTAACTAGATATATTGACAGCAAAGCATGGCTAAGACATCTTAGTAAAAAAAGTTCAAGTTTCAGGACCATGTATAAGTTATGATTCAAGCTTTGTTTAAACAATGCATACACATATTCATATACATGAACGCATATTGATAGCTGTTTGGAAAACATCTGAAAGAATATGCGTTCATGTGATGACAGTGGCTATACTTGAATAAACAAATTCAAAAGGCTTTCATGTACTATAGAGACTGAACTATTAAAAATGCTTATAATGAGCCTCTGTTACTGTTAAAATCAGGAAAAAAACTAATTAAAAATGATAGCACATCGGGGTAAGACAGGAATAAAGACGCAGACCTACTGGAGAACGGACTTGAGGATATGGGGAGGGGGAAGGGTGAGTTTTGACAGGGCGAGAGAGAGTCATGGACATATACACACTAACAAACGTAGTAAGGTAGATAGCTAGGGGGAAGCAGCCGCAAGGCACAGGGATATTAGCTCGGGGCTTTGTGACAGCCTGGAGGGGTGGGATGGGGATAGTGGGAGGGAGGGAGACGCAAGAGGGAAGACATATGGGAGCATATGTATATGTATAGCTGATTCACTTTGTTATAAAGCAGAAACTAACACACCATTGTAAAGCAATTATACCCCAACAAAGATGTTTAAAAAAAAAAAAGATAGCACAAGTAGATTTTGATTGTTTTTCTAAAAAATTTATCCAAGTATTTTACTTTGTGCCTTAGAGCAAAGCTAGGATGACAGTGAAGGGTTCATTGTAAGCCACCCTTTCCATTAATACATTTTGTCATATATGACAAGAAAAATAATAGGAATTCAAAATCTGTTTTCTCTTAGTGGGCAGTTTAAATGTATGTGGGGTATTATAGGCTTGTTCCAATTCTTGTAAATGATTTAGAATTTACAAAAGTATACTTGGCTTTCTTAAAGCACTAATTTATGAATCTAAATAGTACTGACACAAAACTATCAGTACACATATTTCCCCTCTTGTTATTTTAGTTCTTACTTTGTCCATTTGTTAACAGTTCCAAGAGTTTTGTTACATACGTTTGTATGCCAGCAGAATATAGCTTTAATATATCATTATCAACATCAGAAAGGAATATTTGTTAAGTGTCCATTTGCGTGTGTTATTCTCCAGGGCTCAATAGTTGAACGATCTTTTACTCAGATGACTTGTAGCAATACTTTAAGATGTCACCTTCAGGCATGTACGAAGTACTAAAGGAAACTGGAGAACTAAGTCTCTACTTTCCTATCTTCTTTATTTTGCTCACCCTCCATCTTTCTCTCCCTCTGTACTCTCTTTCTTTGTTAATTGATTATTTTTAAGTCTAGCTTTTGTGTGGAATGATTTGTCTGCCTTTGTGCACTTATATTTATCTAACTACTGGATCTGGGCTTCTATTAACCCTTACATTTTGTCTTGGGTCCCAGAATATTTCCCCTCCTTTACTTGACTAGTATGTAGAAGGTTGGTTGTTTGAGTACTTTTCTTGGGGGTCAGGGGAGGCAATATTTGCAAAACATTCTATGTCTTTCTTTTTGTATTTAATATAGAAAACCCTATTTGTAGAATAGAAAGATCATGAGATATAACAGACAGAAAACAAAGTTTGCTCCCTATCTTTGCTGACTTACTACATGTATGCCCTTTGGGTTAGTTTCTTACCCAAACTAACATAGATGTCACCATCTGTAGCATGTATGATGTCATCATCTGTAGCATGTAGATAATAACTACATCTGTGGTTATGTGGTTGTGTGACTACCTGAAATAATGTGCCAAGAATCTAGCAGGGAGGCTCTGATATTGTACTTGTACTTCCCCCAACCTAGAACTCATGTGCTCTGGTCTAAATCAGCCTCACTGGCTCTAATTTTACCTTAGGCTTTTGCTTGCCTAATCTCACTCTGAGTGAGATTCCACTTTGCACACCACTCCTAAAAGCTGAGTCTAGCTTAATTTCCCCTGGTTGCACTTCCATTAATCTGCTATCTCTGGAAATGAGGTTTTCCATTCCCTCTTACACACAAAGCATTTTACATAATGAAATGCAGCCATTCTACTACAATCTTTATGGCTTAAAACTATCTCTGCCTGAAATATTTTCCTGGCTGGACATTCTTCAGGTTGGTGTTTTACAACCACGGTCTCCACTGAAGATGCTTAAGAGAAAACGTGGCTTCCTGTGTATTATTATGAACTGAACTGTGTTCCCCCCAGTTTCAAATGTTGAAGGCTTCATCCCTGATAAGACTGTATTTAGAGACAGAGCCTATAAGGAGGTAATAAATGTTAAGTGAGGTCATAGCAGTGAGTCTTAGTGTGGTAGTACTGGTGTCCTTATAAGAAGAGGAAGAGACGTCCTCATGGGCACAGAGGAGAAGCCATCTGAGGACATATCTTCAAGCCAGGAAGAGAGACCTTACCAGAAGCCAACACTGACAGCACCTTTACCTTGGACTTCTAGCCTCCAGAACTGAAAGAAATAAATGTCTGTGGTTTAAGCCACCTAGTCTGTGGTATTTTGTTATGACAGCCTTGGCAGACTAATATACACATGGTCTAGATTTTGGTTACTCTGTTATTTCAACACAACCTAAATACTTTCGCAGAGAAATAAAACAAGTAGCACTTCAGTCAGTTCACAATAATTGCAACATTTCATAAACTGATATTAACATAGTGACACTTGCTCACTTCCTGCTGTGATAGAGAGAAGACTCTTGTCCTCAGGCAGCTGATAGCCCTATACTTTAAAGAGCTCAACTATTTATTATGGCTTGGAAACCTGAAAAAGTTAAATACATTGGTGGAAATTGAGACATGTTATTGATTGAATTCACTAAAATAATTTCTTAAACATAGTTATTAATGTGCATAACTCATGTTATGCACAAGAGTACATAAAAGTTTGCATATGAAGCTTTTAATCCCCATATGCAAACTTTTTTTGCACATAGGCAAATGAAAGTTGGCATATGTAGGTATTCCCATCTGGTTTGCCAATCAATCGTCAATTTGTATTTGTGTAATAACTACTGTGAGTTAACCCTAGCTTAAATTGTTATAATGTCTCAAAACAAATATTTTTAAAATTAAAATGTACTTAGTACCGTGCTTCAAATTCACAGTGTTTCCTATAAGAATGGCAAAGGACATGATTTTTCAGGGTGCCCCCATATATTCTTAGTTTCTGGATATGTCTATGATCTCCCTGTTTATATCTAAGTGTATGCAAAATACACAATTATAGAAAATGCATTTTCACTATAGATAATTTGTGTGTTTTTAATTAAATATAAAGAAACATTTGAGTAAATATTTTCATTTAAGTTTTACTGTCACGAGTTCTACAATGGGATATTTTGTTAAATTTAGTTTCTTATAATATTTGGACATTGTTAAACAAAATCACTGGATGATTCTACTTTTGTAACATTGTTTTGTAAACAACCCTGAAAATCTTCCTATAAAATTTACATGAAAATGGTCTATTTTTCTTCCTTTATGTGTATATTATTCTCATGTTTCAAATATTTTCGGAAGGGATAACATAAAATATTTTGGGGAAAAACTAGAGGTTGACCAAATATAATATGCTTATAAAAGGACATAACAACTTTGTAAATGCAGGTATAGTAAAATTCACATTTACTTCCTCACCCCCATAGTGTTGAGGGGAGCTTCCAATATAGGTAGATCATTTCAAAATGATTTGGGGATACTTTACTGCCTTCATAGAGAATAGAAACTAGATTTAAGTTTCAACGGATGGTTTTGGAAATAAGAGAGAAGGGATACAATGCCCTATTGACTAAGCTATGTCTTGGGTTGTGATGGAGCCACAGCTGGTTCAGAAAACATGGGTCCTGGATGTGCATTCCTCATGGCTCCACTTCTTCCTAGCTGTGGACCCTGGGGAAGATACTTAAATTCTGCAAGCTGCATCGTCAAATCTAGAATGGTGTAATAATAGTATTTATTGCATAAAAATGAATAAGAATATTTTAAAAGTGTCAATGAGTAAAAACCACTGAGGAATATCTGACACCCTCACCATTAACTTGTTATTGACACCAATTCTGCTGTTACTGTTAAAAAATAAAAATAAAAATTCTATCCCAACCAGTAAGAGTTCAGTTTTAAATGTCTCCTCAGTTAGTTTAGAACCTGGATCAGATCACACATCAGTATCCTCTTTCTCTGTGATTCTAGAAGATATTTGAAAACATTAAAACCAGTAAGACCTGTTCCTAGGTCATTTTTCCTTTCTTAAGTTTTATTAACAATGCCAATTCAGAGCAATTTCAAAGTAATGTAAGCACGTTAGGGGCATGCGTTGTCAGTCCAGATCTATGGTGATACATACAACTTGATCATCACCGTGTTGAAACAACTTGGCAAATATCACTTAGGCCCTTCATGCCTGGTAGGCAGAATAACTACCTCAATTTTTCAAGGTGATGAAGCTGATTAAGTAAGAACACTGTGATTCTTCATTCATTTATCTTCACTTAATCAGATGGAAAGGTCTTTTCCACTGACAAAGGAATTTAAGTGTTGTAATTTAATCCTTCTATTCATTTTCTTTCCCCTCCACCCCCAGTACAGCCAGGACCCCTTCTAAGAGAGCCAGGCTGTTAATAGAGCACTAATTCAAAGCCCCTCATTTCCGAGTTGTGAGGTTCCCCTCCTCTCTTTTTAATTGAAAACATTTAACAGACCTTCTAGGAAATAAATGCTAGAACACTAACCTCTGAATGTCATTTAATCACTTCTTTCAATCAATTCACATGTTTATTTATGAGAATTGCTCTACCTGTTAAGTGTTGAATTAAAAGGACTGGAGGGGAGGAAGACACCATTAGGAAAAAACCCAGAAAGTAGCGTTACCTGAAACATTTATGAACATCTATTGCAAACACTCTTAAAGCCTGGTAAATTGCATTTTAATTATTTTTGTAAATGTACTGAAATTAAAGAGCATTTGAAAAAAAAAATAAAGAGCATTTGGAAAGCAGTCATCTAGAGTTAAGGAGGTATAAATGAATCACGGGGTTACATTGAATATTCAGAAATTCAGGGATCCTTAATGGAGCAATAATAATTGTCAAACAACATTAGAACTTCTTGGCACATATTCAGGGCTACTTGGAGCATATTTTCACACTGAGGAAATGTTTACTCTACCCAGCAGACTGTTTCCCCCAGTAGAAACACAATGAAAATTCAAACACAATAAATCATTCTCAAGGTACTGGGATTCAAATGCCACAAGTGCTTTGATTCACTTTGCTTCAAGGGTGGAATTTATAAATTGAAGAACTTTTAAATTTGTTAGAACATAGCACTCTGGAAATGAGAAAGCAGAGCCAATTGGATTCTGGGATCTTGTTTGTCACTCCGTATTACCCTTGGCAGTGAGTCACTGGCATAACCAACGGGGCAGAGTCATTTCACCTCTACAGCCAGCAGGAGGGCCTCAGAGAGAATCAGACTCAGAAGGATCTCAGAGGGACCCTCAAAACTGCCACCCTCTTTTAAAAAAGCGAAAATGAATTTGAGAGTTGAAGTTAATTAATTCTGGCTTCCCAGTAGTTCAAACAAACCAAGAAGAAAACACAGATTTCCTGATTCCCAGTAGCTTCTCTTCCTCTTCACCATTCAAAAAATTATGAAGATCATTGTGCATGTGTACACTTTTTTCCACCACTAATTTATGAACCACACATATTGGCTTAATTTATGTTGCGCTTTCTACTTTTCTTATACTATTGAATCCTATAAACATTTTGCCTGTTTGAATCCTATAAACATTTTGCCTGTTTGAAGAATATTGTCACAAGATTTTTTATTTTTTGCTTTTATTTTCCTCATCTCTTCAATAAGCTGTTGAAGTAAATAAAGAGCTAGTGCCACTGATGTATTGTTATTCAGTTAGGACTTTCTTTTTTGGAAATTCTGAGCTGTGTATAACTTCTAAGATGTTAAAGCATTTATAGAACAGTCTGTGCTCTACTTAACAAATCACTCCTTTCTCGTGTACTGTGGTTACTACCGTCAAACTTTCGAATCATGTTTATGGAAATTCAGGATGCTACAAAGTTACAGCCCCATAAATGAAGTTGTAGAATGATAGAACTTCCAGATAAGAAATGTTGCTTGTACTATACATCCTTCACTGCACCTAAGATTTTCATGAAGGAAAAACTATTTAAAAGCCAAGTCTGTAGATTGTCTTTTCATCCCTTTCACTTGGGCTTTTTTGCAGAGCAGTAGTTTTTAATTTCAATGGGTTCAAATTTATCAAGTTTGATGGAACATGCTTTTGGTGTCAAGTCAGAGAACTTTTTGCCTAGCACTAGATCCTGAAGATGTTCTCCTATGTTTTTTTTTTTTTCCTTTTGTGATGACGGATGGTTTTATGTTTATAAATTTATTTTTGTTTAAAGTGTGAGGTTTAGGTCAAGCTTCATGTGCCAGTTGTTGTTTTTAAACTATATATAAGAATGCTATTGATTTTAATATTTTGGTTTGTATCCATAATATTTTTATTACTATTAGACCTAAGAGTTTGTGTGTAAAGTCTTTTGGATTTTCAATATACATACCACATCATAAGAAAAAAAAAAAACAACGTAGTTTTCCCCCAACCTCTTAATTCTTCTACCTCTTTTGTTTTCCTATTGTATTTGCTAGAAGTTTCAGCAGAATACTGAATAGAAGCAGAAATGGCAGATGTCTGTTTAGGTCCTGACTTTAAGAATTTTTCTCAAGTTTTATTATTAATCATCATAAGGTAGGTCTTTATGGATAAGGTAAAGCCATTCTCTTCTACAGGTTTATCAGAAATCTGTTTTGAGCATTTACTGGGTTTTATCAAATATTATGTCTGTACATATTAAAAAGATATGGTTCTATTCCTTTAATCTGTTCAGAGATTTTCTATGATGATGCATTTTTGCTGCTCAAGAACAAATCTCACTTGCTATTGTTTTATTTTCTATTTCTGTGCTGAATTATAATTTTTAGGATACTGTTAAAGCCTGTTTAATAAAGTTCTGAGTGGCAAACTCTTAAATATCATATATTTGAAAGTATCTTTTTTGGCCTAATTTCATAAAAGTGTTTAGCTGGGTATATAATTTTATCTAACTTATTTTTCTTTCCCTAAGCCCACTGAAGATATTGATCCTTTATTTTCTGTTATGTAATGCTACTGGTGAAAGATCTGCAGTCACAGTAAGTCTGCTGCCATTAAAATGAAGGTGATCTGTTCCTTCTTTCTGGCAGCTATTAAGATTCTATTTATGGGGCTTCCCTGGTGGCGCAGTGGTTGAGAGTCCGCCTGCTGATGCAGGGGACGCGGGTTCGTGCCTCGGTCCGGGAAGATCCCACATGCCGCGGAGCGGCTGGGCCCGTGAGCCATGGCCGCTGAGCCTGCGCGTCCGGAGCCTGTGCTCTGCAACGGGAGAGGCCACAACAGTGAGAGGCCCGTGTACCACACACAAAAAAAAGATTCTATTTACAAAATTTCGGATTGGTCTTTTTCTACATTCACCTGTCCATTTTGTTTTTGTAGTTGTTTGTTTAATATTTTCTTATTCTTATATTTTAAATAAAAATTTATTTTCATTTTGAGCATACTAGGCATCCTTAATTTTAAGTCTTTGTTAGATTGTTTCACATAATTAAATTCATTGGAAATCCATATTCAAAATATTGATTTTGTTGGTACCATTCTTTGAATATGTATTCATTTTTATGAAATTTGCAGGTTTGATTTTTAAGTGAGGCATTTTGTTTATTTCCTCTCTCTGTTCCTCTTTTCTTGACCCTTCCTCCTTAACAGGTGTATCACTACATTCACCCAGCCCTCTGGAACCCAGCTAACTGGTCTGGGGACCAAGCTGTCACTCTCTTCCCAACCTCCCTAACTTCATGCTTGCCAAGAAAGCTCCCCAATTGGAATGTTTTAATTCCCTTTGACTCCACAGGAGGTGAACCACGATCTGCTACTGCCAGCTTCCAGGCCAGGTATCCAGGCAGCTCCTCAGTCACCACTTTGTGCCTTTCTAATCCATGGAGGTTTTCTGTCTTGTTTTGTTTTGGTCTGTTTGTTTTTACAATCCAACTATGTCTTTGTTTTCTCTTTTCAGATTTTATCAAACTTTGCTACACATTAGATCTGAGAGAGTATATCAAAACATACTCGTCATCTTGTCCTTAATACTCCCATTCTGTCTTTAGCCTACTCTAAGCAGGCTTTCATCTTCCTAGGAAACTTCCTGGCTGAGTCACCAGTAAAACACCCATCCCACCAAACCCAACGGCCAGTTTTCACCTTAGCAGTGGCTGACACAAGTGATCATTTTCTTCTTTCTGATGTATTTTCCTTTCTTGTTTTTTAGAACAGTCTACCCTTATTTCTCTCTTAGTGAATGACATGGATGAAATGTCCTTGGCTGGCTCACCTTTCTCTTGAATTTTCATTATTGGAGTGTCTCAGTGCTCCTCAGATATTTTTCCTCTTTCTCTGTAATTACATCCTATGTGATCTCATGTGGTGCCACGGATATAATATATATACATATTATATAATATACAAACACAATATACATTATAATGTATAACATATACATTATAATATAATATAGAATTCAAAATATAAGTTATATAATATATTGTGTGTACATACACATACACACATATATATAAAATATAGTCTATTACTATTACTTCCCTATTTTTTCTCCTCTTACCTCTAGAGTCATCCATACACTGTTTCTGCATATCCACTTTAATATCTAACAGTCATCCCACACAAAACTATTAGAACTAATAAATGAATTCAGCAAGGTAGCAGGATACAAGATCAATATACAGAAACCTGTGGCATTTCTTTACACTAACAATGAAATATCAGAAAGAGAAAGTAAAAAGTAATCCTGTTTAAAATCACATTAAAAAAATACCTAAGAATCAACCTAATCAAGGAGGTAAAAGACCTATATGCTAAGAACTATGAAACATTGATAAAGGAAACTAAAGATGATACAAAGAAATGGAAAGATACTACATGCTCTTGGATTGGAAGAATTAATATGGTTAAAATGGCCATAATATGCAAAGCAATCTACAGACTGAATGTGATGCCTATCAAATTACCCATGACATTTATTTCTCCAGCTAGAAGAAATAATCCTAAAATTTATATAAACCACAAAAGATCCAGAATTGCCAAAGTGATTCTGAGGAAAAAGAACAAAGCTGGAGGCATAAACCTTCCAGACTGCAGAGAACACTACAAAGCTACAATAATCGAAACAGTGTGGTACTGGCACAAAAACAGACATGTGGATCAATGCAATAGAATAGAGAACCCAGAAATAAACCCATACACCTATGGTTAGTTAATCTTCGACAAAGAAGTCAAGACTACACGATGGAGAAGAGACAGTCTCTTCAACAAGAGGTGTTGGGAAACCTCAACAGCCTCATGTAAATTGATGAAGTTGGAATACTCCCTCACACTATACATAAAAATAAATTCAAAATGGCTTAAGGACTTGAATATAAGACACAACACCATAAAACTCCTAGAAGAGAACATAGGTGAAACTTTCTCAAACATAAATTGTAGTAAGATTTTCTGAGATCAGTCTCCCAAGGAAAAAGAAATAGAAGCAAAAATAAGCAAATAGGACCTAACCAAACTTAGAAGCTTTGCACAGTAAAGGAAACCATCAACAAAATGAAAACAAAACCTACAGAATGGGAAAAAATATTTGCAAATGATGTGAATGACAAAGGCTTAACTTCCAAAATATACAGATAGCTCATACAGCTCAATAACTAAAAAACAAACAACCCAATCAAAAAATGGGCAGAAGACTTAAATAGACATTTCTCCAAGGAAGACACAGAGATGGCCAACAGGCACATGAAAAGATATCCCACACTAATAATTATTAGAGAAATACAAATCAAAACCACAGTGATGTATCACCTCACACCAGTCAGAATGGCCATCATCAAAAAGTCTACAGGATTGCTGGAGAGGGTGTGGAGAAAATGGAAACTTCCTACACTGTTGGTGGGAATGTAAATTGGTACAGTCACTATGGAAAACAGTATGGAGGTTCCTTAAAAAACTAAAAATAGAGTTACCATATGATCCAGCAATCCCACTCCTGGGTATATATCCAGAAAAAACAAAAGCACTGATTTGAAAAGATACATGCACCCCAATGTTCATAGCAGCACCATTTACAATAGCCAAGCCATGGAAGCAATATAAGTGTCCATCAAGAGATGAACTGATAAAGAAGATGTGGCATGTATGTATGTATATATGTGTGTGTGTATCTATCTATCTATCTATCTAAATGGGATATTACTCAGCCATAAGAAAGAATGAAATATTGCCATTTGCAGCAACATAGATGGACCTAGAGATTACCATACTAAGTGAAGTAAGTCAGGCAGAAAAAGACAAATATTACAGATCACTTATATATGGAATCTAAAATAATAATACAAATCAACTTATTTACAAAACAGAAACAGACTCACAGACATAGAACACACACTTATGGTTACCAAAGTGAAAGGGGTGGGGAAGGATAAATTAGGAGTATGGGACTAACAGACACACACTACTATATATAAAATAAACAACAAGGATTTATTGGAAAGCACAGGGAACTATATTCAATATCTTGTAATAACCTATAATGGAAAAGAGTCTGAAGCTGTACACCTGAAACTAACACAATATCATAAATCAACTCTAGTTAAATAAAAAAAAAATCTAACAGTCATTTAAATCTAATTTGGTCAAAACATAAAATTTGACCTAACATTCTAGTCCACACCAGTATCTTCTGTTGTCTAGGTCCCTACAATAGCATCCTAACTGGCCTCCCTTATTCCACCATTGTCCCCTACACTTTATCTCTTATCTAGCAGTGAAAGAAATCAGATTATACCATACTCCTGTTCAAAACTATCCGATAGCTTTCCATCACACTTAAAATAAATCCACACTTACCATGGCTATAGAAGCCTTAACAGATCTCACAACTAACATCAGACACTATTGTTTCCTTTACTCAATTCATTCCAGCAGCCTTTGCATTCTTATTATCCTTTGAAATATTACTATGGATTCAGAATGCTCTTTTCACAAATCTTTGCCAAGTTCATTTCTTCACATCATCCAGTTACTGTTTAATTTTTACCCCTTTAAAAAGACCTTCTATAACCACCCAGGAGTTAAAATAATCTCCTGTCACTCTTGATGTCCTTAATTTTTTCTTTTTTTTTCAGCTTCTTTGAAATTCTTTTTTTTCCAGCTTTATTGAAGTATAACTGACAAATAAAATTATAAGACATTTTACATATACATCATGATGATTTGATAACATATATATTGTAAAAGGATTCCTTCCATCTAGTTAAACTAGGTAATATATATATATATGTGAGAGATATATAAATATATATTTACTTATATATATGTGTATGTGTATGTTAATGTTTAAGTTCTACTCTGTCTTGGAAAATTTCAATTATACAATAGTGTTATCAACTATATCCATCATGTTATATATCACGTTATACATTAGATTTTCAGACCTTATTCATTTTGCTATTCTTTATAAAGCCTCAATTATTATCTGATATTTTAACATCTATTTTTGACTTGTTACTTATATTTCTTACCCACTAGAATGCAAGTTTCCTGAGGGCAGGCAGTTGACTTCTCTTATTCACCACTGTTTCCCCAGCATCTAGAATAGCACCTAGTACCCAAATGGCATTCAATAAATATTTGTGGAATTAATAAATTACAGCATTCCACCAATGATCAGGAAACTAATTAGGTCAGCTAACACAGCTCCTATACCAAGAAAATGGTATACAGTATATTTTTACATCTAGTAACCAGAAGCATAGAAGAATAAACATTTTTCAACTTTTTTCATTAAATCTCCTTTACTTGTACTCTAAAGTAAGAACACGACAAACAATAATATAGGAAATGTTCGTTTTGAAGGCATTTCACACAATAGTACATGAGTCACCCTTTGATTCCTTTTGACCTGTCCCTTTTGGATTTCCAGCGTCTCTATTCTCAGTGGCAGGATGTGTGCAAAAGTGTTTACACCCCTACATTTAAATTCCTTCTAAATAAATGCTCTTGGCCTCTTTTAGAGTTATGCCTAGTAAAGCCTAAAAGTTAAGGGTATATTAATCCTCTGAATTATTTGTTGTGATATAAATATTCCATTGTAGACTCTTCTGACATGTCTTAATATAATCTAAATTAAAAACTACTTGGGATGTTAAAAGCGAGAGACAAATAAATACCCTAATTCTTGATAACTGAGAAGGCATTAGAAACATGAGCTCTTATATCCAGTAGACAATCTATAAAAGCTAGCTTTTCTTCCATACTGTTCAAAATTGTAATCAGGGTATGAAGGATTCTCTTTTAGCTGAAAGCTCCCTAGGGCCAACTTCACTGTGTATAAAGAGGGTTCCTGTTTAGAATGCCAAACCTATAAATATATCCACAAGGTACTATAGATGTTATGTGAAAGCTGCTCAGTAATATAGAACATTGTGTGTCAAAATCTGAGGAAAGAATACGGTAGGTCTCTGGCAGCCAGTTACCATTTATGCAGTTTACCATTTATCCTTCTGAAAACTGTAGCATGACTAATAAAGTTGGGGGAAATAATCCCTGTAAATTACAAATACTGAGATTGTAATAAAAAGAGAGGAGAATCCTCAAATTTCATGCAAGCAGGGACAAATCCAACGCTACTGGGTTAAATAGTGTCCCTGAAAAATTCACGCTTACCCAGAACCCATGAATGGGACCTTATTTGGAAATAAGGTCTTTGTAGATGTAATCAAGTTAAGATGAGGGCATACCAGATTAGAGTAGGCCCTAGTATAATGACTGATATTCAAATAAGAAAAGGAACGTTTAGATACAGACCTTAGAGAGGGAAAACAGCCATGTGGAGACAGAGGCAGAGATTAAATTATGCAGCCACAAGCCAAGGAATGCCAAGGATTGCTGGCAGCCAGCAGAGGCTAGAAGTGGCAAGGAAGGGTCCTGCTCTAGGTTCATGGAGGGAGCATGGCCATGCCAACAGCTTGGTTTTGAACTTCTGGTCTCCAAATCTGTGAGATAATAAATTTCCATTTTCTAAGCTATCCACTTTGTGGTAATTTGTAATAGCAGCCCTAGGAAACTAATACAGCAGCTAAGACAAACCAAACCTCCATGACAACAGACAAGTTCAGATGAGGAGTGTGTGTGGGGGGAATCTAGTAGTGGCAGTTCTCAGAAATGAACAGTTAATGTTTAGTTTCAGGAAGAGGTGAACTTCCAGAAGTGGGAACCCCTTGAAAAGTACTGAGATCAAATAGAAAGCTATGATTATAGGTCATCACAGAAAGAAATCACAGGAAATGGCTAAGGGATACCAAAAGCAACAGAATTCAAAAATTTCCTCTTGCTACGTCACAAAAGACCACATATTGTTCAGTCCTATTTATATGAAACGTCCAGAATAGCAAATTTATAGAGACAAGAGAATAGATTAGTCGTACATGTGAGGGGAAACGGGAGTGGCTGCTAATGGGTACGAGGTTTCTTTGGGGGATAATGAAGTGTCCTAAAAGCAGACTTTGGTAATGGTTACAGAACTCTGTTAATATATTTTTTAAAAAGCAACGGAAATGTCCACTTTAAACTGGTGAACATCACGGTATGTAAATTACATCTCAATAAAGCTGTTAAAATAATAGAGTGAATAATACAATGATGAAATTTAAAATTTGATATCGGAAAAGCAAACCATATTATGGAGAAAAGAGACTCAAAACATCAAGATATATACTAATAAAATTATTAGACATTAAAAACAAGAAATAATTCTTTGAGCACCCAACCAGAAAAAATAACTGATTTACAATGAATCAAATGTCAGGGTGGCATCAGGTTCCTTTTTTTTTTTTAACATCTTTATTGGAGTATAATTGCTTTACAGTGTTGTGTTAGTTTCTGCTGTATAACTAAGTGAATCCGCTATATGCATACGTATATCACCATATCCCCTCCCTCTTGCATCTCCCTCCCACCCTCCTTATCCCACCCCTTTAGGTGGTCACCAAGCACTGAGCTGATCTCCCTGTGCCATGCAGCTGCTTCCAACTACCTAGCTATTTTACATTTGGTAGTGTATATATGTCAGTGCTACTCTCTTATGTCGTCCCAGCTTACCCTTCCCCCTCCCCTTGTCCTCAAGTCCATTCTCTACATCTGTGTCTTTATTCCTGTCCTGCCCCTATGTTCATCAGAACCAATTGTTTTCTTGGATTCCATATATATGTGTTAGCATACAGTATTTGTTTTTCTCTTTCTGACTTACTTCACTCTGTATGACAGACTCTAGGTCCATCCACCTCACTACAAACAACTCAATTTCATTACTTTTTATGGCCAAGTAATATTCCCTTGTATATATGTGCCACATCTTCTTTATCCATTCATCTGTCGATGGATACTTAGGTTGCTTCCATGTCCTGGCTATTGTAAATAGTGCTGCAATGAACACTGTGGTACATGACTCTATTTGAATTATGGTTTTTTTAGTTTTCTAAGGAACCTCCATACTGCTCTCCATAGTGGCTGTATCAATTTACATTCCCACCAACAGTGCAAGAGGGTTCCCTTTTCTCCACACCCTCTCCAGCATTTATTGTTTGTAGATTTTTTGATGATGGCCACTCTAACGGGTGTGAGATGATACCTCACTGTAGTTTTGATTTGCATTTCTCTAATGATTAGTGATGTTGAGCATCTTTTCATGTGTTTGTTGGCAATCTGTATACCGTCTTTGGAGAAATGTCTGTTTAGGTCTTCAGCCCATTTTTGGATTGGATTGTTTTTTTTATATTGAGCAGCATGAGCTGCGTGTATATTTTGGAGATTAATCCTTTGTCAGCTGCTTTGTTTGCAAATCTTTTCTCTCATTCGGCGCGTTGTCTTTTCATCTTGTTTATGGTTTCCTTTGCTGTGCAAAAGCTTTTAAGTTTCATTAAGTCCCATTTGTTTAGTTTTGTTTTTATTTCCACTTCTCTAGGAGGTGGGTCAAAAAGGATCTTGCTGTGATTTATGTCATAGAGTGTTCTGCCTGTGCTCTAAGAGTTTTATAGTGTCTAAGAGTTTTATAGTGTCTGGCCTTACATTTAGGGTTTAATCCATTTTGAGTTTATTTTTGTGTATGGTGTTAGAGAGTGTTCTAATTTCATTCTTTTACATGTAGCAGTCCATTTTCCCAGGACCACTTATTGAAGAGGCTGTCTTTTCTCCATTGTACATTCTTGCCTCCTTTATCAAAGATAAGGTGACCACAGGTATATGGGTTTATCTCTGGGCTTTCTATCCTGTTCCATTGATCTATATTTCTGTTCTTGTGCTATTACCATAAACTGTCTTGATTACTGTAGCTTTGTGGTATAGCCTGAAGTCCAGGAGCCTGATTCTTCCAGCTCCGTTTTTCTTTCTCAAGATTGTTTTGGCTATTCAGGGTCTTTTGTGTTCCCATGCAAATTGTGCAATTTTTTGTTCTAGTTCTGTGGAAAATGCCATTGGTAGTTTGGTAGGCATTGCACTGAATCTGTAGATTACTTTGGGTAGTATAGTCATTTTCACAATGTTGATTCTTCCAATTCAAAAACATAATATATCTCTCCATCTCAGGTTTCTTAATAGCAACATCCATGAAAGAGAAAAGCAGCATCTACAAGGTACTCAAAGTAGTGTCCATCTTCCCTTTACCAAATGTTAGAATATTTATTAGCCTTTCTGAATCCACTTCTATCAAAACTGATGTTCTAGATAAATCTCAATGAATTCTAGGGCCTTCCTATAATATCAAGGTAATAGAGTCAGAGGATACCTGTGTTTCTAAGAGCAGACCCAATGGCCAAATGGCCTCCTACCACTGTGGACAGATATTCCCTGGATTCTTCATTTGCTGAATGCCACATCTGATAGTATCTGGGGTGTCCTGCCCAACCTTTCCAATTAAGCTTACTATTTATTTTACAATATAATACCTCTGAGCTTGTTATTATATTTTCTAAATGAATTACTTATTTCTTTAAAAAACTATAGCAACTTTCCTAAAAATTAAAATTAATGTTTGTCTCCTGGGAGCAATCAAAATATATGTCCACTACAATACAGTTTGAAGAACAAACCACGCTCTTTTTTTTTTTTTGCGGTACACGGGCCTCTCACTGTTGTGGCCTCTCCCGTTGTGGAGCACAGGCTCCAGACGCGCAGGCTCAGCCGCCGTGGCTCACGGGCCCAGCCACTCCACGGCATGTGGGATCTTCCCGGACCGAGGCACGAACCCGTGTCCCCTGCATCAGCAGGAGGACTCTCAACCACTGCGCCACCAGGGAAGCCCAAACCACCTTCTTTTTATCATGTTAAATTTTATATTATTATATTAAGATCATGTACTATTGAAAAACCAACTCAATCACTCTGTAAAATCAATTAGAAATAATTTTCTAGAAGCATAATAAGAGTCTATGCTTTTTGTCACAGAAGTATCAATAGAATCATGTTATACATTCCAGATGTCAAGGGACCTTAGATTATGTAATCTAAACTCATTGTACAGGTGAGCAAATTTGGCCCTTGGAGAATTGATGACAATTAAATCACTGTAGGCTGGAACCAGACTCTAGGACTTTGATAGTTTGCCTAATTAATACTCCTTACACTTTACCATAACCTCCTCTCTTCTTCTGTTTAGATCTGTACTTGTAAACATTCCATTATTGTCTTCATTGCACAGATATGTATTCACTGTCCACTCTGTGCTAGCTCGTCTTTGAAATTCAGGAAATGCAGAGATAAAGAAGACAGACAAGGTACATGTCCTCAGGGAGCCATTATTTCTTGATCACACATGTCTTCTGCAAAGATTCATTGAAATAACCTCCCACTCCTCTTTGCTTTACCATTTTCTTCCCAAGATCCACTTTCTTCAGAGATGCAGGGCATTCCTATTCTAAGTGACACTGAGCTATAAGCCTGAGGCAGATTCTCCAGGAAGCCTTCTCTGCTCCCCTCACTGCCCCAAGCTACATGCCCTTGCTTTGTGCTCCCTTAGCACTGTGTGCTTATCTCTGTCAGAACATCACTACTTGAAGGTATTTATCTACTTACTTGTCATTCCTTCCTCTTAAACTGTGACCTCCTAGAGGGCAGGGACTTGTGTCCTGTTTGTTCCAGTATCTCTAGTATCTGCATAGTACCTGGAACAGAATGAATGCTCACTAAATATTTGTTGTTGACTAAATTGAGAATGTCTGCATAAACATAAGGTCTTATATGAACCATTTACATCTCACTGTAAATGAGTTTAAAGAAATTAATTCTTCCTGCTAGGGTTACTTGTACCTTAATAGCTCCAAACTAGTCATTAGTAAATAATGTAAAAAAAATACCCAACATACTTCTAGGACTACAGTTGACCCTTGAACAACACAAGTTTGAACTGTAGTGAGTTCACTTACATGGGATTTTTTGCAATAGTAAGCACTACAGTTACTACTCTGTAGGTGGTTGTTTGAATCCATGGATGCTGGGCCACAAATAGGGAGGAACTGCAAATAGGGAGGAACCATGGATACAGATGAACCACCTATTCATAGAAGGCTGATTATACTAGGATTTTCTACTGCTCAAAGCGTGGGTGCCCATAAAATCCATGTTGTTCAAGGGTCAACTGCACTTCCTTCTCCACACTGATGTCATGTATTCTCCACACCATCTCTCTGCAATGGACAGCTCATATCTATACAACCCTCTCCAATGTTCAACCTAGGATAAAATGCTGATGCTGGGATTTTAACACACCAGAGATAGGCTCTGTTGGACCTCTGATAAAATTACTTTGGTTTTCTGTTAAATGCCACATTGATTTAATAATTGCCACATAATGACTTGCAAAGGAATCCATGATTTAGAACTTGGATGCTTGTCAGAAGCTATCTTTCAGAGTTGAGCTCTTGTCTGTGACTGAGGGATGAAGGTCTATGGGTCTACTTTCAGAAACAGAAAACAATAACAACAAAACCCTCAATACCGAAATAAAAATCCACACATTCCAGTTTAGTCATCACACAGGCCAATTTATAATTCTTTCTCAGCTGGAATCTGATATGGTAGAGTCGATAGATTCAATCAGATCTAAACTTTTATCTTTTCACTGGGGCATCCTCTCTAATTGAAAACTGCTTACACTTTATGTTGGGAATGGGAAAACACTCCAGGATGTCTCTGCATTAAAGAAAGCTACAGGGGTTGTACTACATAATTGTCTTTGAATTGTATTACAAACAACTCCACAGGAGACACTAAAATCGGTCTACTATCTACTAAATACTAAGAAAAAGAATGTCAACACTCCATCTATTATTTGAGGTAATGATATTATTTGGTCTTGCCGCGAAAAAATCATTATTTTCTCAACAAATCAATGCCTTATTTAAAATACAACACACTTCCTTCATTTTTCTCAATCATTAAGGATTAGGTGTTGTTCCAATCATTGGCAGGAATAGTCCCCTGGTGTTCTTTCTGAGGTTAGCCTGAGTATCATTCACAGTAATTCTAAATCAGGGGAATAGTTTTTGAAAGTTAACCTTGTTTCCTCCTTTCCTTCAGGAACTGCAGGTTGAACCCACTGGGCTCCCATCTGGTCACTAAGGAGATGTTTAAAGCCACTTTAAACGTTGTAATGACCATTCTCCTTTCAATATTACAAGTGGAATTGTGGGAAAGAGTATATATACAAGGTATAATTAATGCAAGCCGATTTTGATTATTAACAAACGTTTATTTTTTAATTTAATTTTTACTTTATATTGGAATATAGTTGATTTACAATGTTGTGTTAGTTTCAGGTGTACAGAAAAGTGATTCAGTTATACATGTACATTTATCTATTCTTTGTCAGATTCTTTTCCCATATAGGTTATTACAAAATATTGGGTAGAGTTCCCTGTGCTACTGTAGATCCTTGTTGATTACCTATTTTATATATAGTAGTGTGTATATGTTAATCCCAAACTCCTAACTCAACATTGTTAATCAACTATACTCCAATATAAAATAAAAATTAAATTTAAAAAAATTGTTTATCTAGAATGGAATTTAGCATTAGAAAGACTAGGATTAAATCCCTATTCTTCCACATATTAGTTGTACTACTTAAGGCTCAGTTTACACATAAGCAATTTTGCATTTTAAATATGATACATGCCAAGAGTCTAAGACAGTGTTTTTTCACACATACCTTAGTCCTTAATTCATTCTTCATTACCAACAATGTACAATGTCATAGTGAACAATTAAGGTAGCCATCTCTAATTCAAAATGGCAGGCTTTTGAGGCTTCAAAATCCAACCTACACTATTCCTTCAGGCAACTATTAAGATAAATTGCAAAAAATTTTATTTGCCACCTCTGTTCTAGCTATAAAAGAGTTTGAAACACATGTCTGTCATAAAAATCTTGAATCTGGTTGGTTAGAGAAATAACATAACTATAAAATAATGAATAGTGTAACACTGAATACCAGTTTCTTTCTGGGTTGATAAGTCTATAAATATAAATCCAAAGGAGTAGTTTATATGATGAAGTGAAAGAGCATGACAGAGTGGAAAGGGCTCTAAATTTAAAAAACATTATTTTCAAAAAAATCCAACCTCGAAATGGTTGTTCAATCTTGACTCCATTTGTTAACCTTTCTGGGCATCTTCCTCTTTAAAATAAGGGGATTAAACCTGACATGGTATTTTCCACCTCTAACACTCTGTGATTAGGGCTAGAGGAATCAGTAGAAAATGATCCTGGAGATTTGGGGAGTAAAAGAGGGTTCACAAAGCCTTTGAAATGACCATTAAAAGATGAGCTGAGTTCAGGCTGGTAAAAGCGGGTAAAGATGATATCCCAGATGAGAAAATATTGTGAGCAATGGCTCTTGATCAGACAATTCTAGACAAGTTTAAAGCACGATAATGGTGATGAGGATAATGCAAAATATTTTAGATTATAGCAGTACATCACCATGTACCATCTGCCATTCCATTTTGAGCAAATCACCCCTCAGGCAATAACTGCACTTGCTAGATTTTACACAAAATGTACAATACAGTTTTGCTCAAATAAAAACCATCTAAAACTGGGATGCCTTTGCCCCCACAACAACAACAAAAGAATGTGATGTCTTCATTAATATGTTGATTTCCTCATTTCCTACCAGAGTAAACATAAAGGCCCTATGCATAGGCTGACCCAATTAACACTATACCATTGTTTCCTTTGAACTTTAGAGAGCATCTTCCCCAAAACTACTGTGTGAAAAAAATGAAACCTGTAGTGATTTGAGATTTCATGGGGAAATAGGATTGAAAGAACAGACCTATGGAAGGGATGTTTTTAATCACTAAATAAAAATCAGTAACATATTACCTAAAGAGATCAATGACATATTTTAAATCATTAATATTGAAATTTTGACTACTGATTTTCCTCTGTCATCTTCTAATCATGATAAACTTCTCAGGATTTCCGTTCTCCAAAATTTCAATTTTTACACATATGTCTATTTTATTGCATATTAAGTGCATATTAAAAAGCACCTTTTTTTTTTTTTTTTGCACCTGGTCCTTTTTCCTAATGTCTCATACCATGCTTCATAATTCTCATATGCTAAGTCCTGCCATATTCTCAGAGATTCAGTGACGAGGCTTGCCAGATTTAGCAAATAAAAACACAGAATGTCAAATTAAATTTCAGATAAACAATAAAAGTATATTTAGATAAGTATGCCCCATATAATTTTTACATATAATATAATATAAGTATGCCCCCTAAATATTATATGGGGCATACTTATCTAAAAATACTTTTATTGTAAAGTAATTTTATTTATTGTAAAATAAAATTATTTTATTATACTTACATACCGTTTATCTGAAATGGATATAACTCAACATCATATATTTGACCTGGCAACACTAACAGTGACTGAAATGACTGAGAAAAAAATCATTTCTGAGCAAATATTTCTTAAGCCTTCTCCACAAAATCCAAAATAATATATTATTAGCTCCTCACACAGTAATGCATCGTCAAAGTGGATACCCACTGCCTCTTTTACATAACCTTTGCCCCTTCCATCACACACAATCCTAGAAGTTCGAAAGCAGTGGTTGTATTTGCTACACTGTCCTTTGTTTGCCAGAGTTTTAAGACTACACTGCTCCATTATGCTTTATCTACTTTTTCCCCTTTGCTAAACACCACAAATACAAAAGATAAAATCAGAAATATTTATATAAAACTATCATCAGCTAATTATCATTAGGATATATATTTAATTTCCAAATGCTATTCACTTTATTTACACTAATGTTTCTGAATAAACAACTATGATTTTGCCATACACTAAGGGCCAGCTCTTGAAATTTACAGAGTGGTATTAAGGAAACTTAGTTTAAGTCTTCAAGGGTGAAAAAAACAGCTTTTGTGTGTGAAAATCCTGCAGCATTTCCAATACAAAACTTTAAGAAGCACTGACTTATTCATTTTTATTTGGAAAATATTATGGGCTAACAGCTGAACAAATAAAATAGCATGTTAAAATTGTAGTTATTGGTATCTAAAGGCATGAAAATGGTTTTTAAACTGTTATGAGAGCTTTCTTATTTTACAAACTGGTAATGTTCCAATAAGAGTCATTCAGATTTACAAAAATGAGGCAAGCATAAGTGGCAAGATACTGAACCTAGAGCAGAAACTCTCATTCTCATTTCTAATAAAAGCAGAAGTCAGACGATTTTTAACAGACGTTTTCTACCTCTGTTTTCTCATCTGAAAAGTAAGGACAATATCTTTTCAGAGAGCTTGGGCTGAGGAAAAGGAAGTGGAATAGACTTTCCCTATTGAATCTCTTTCTCTCTTTGTCCAAATTTCACCCATGGCAGAAGATTTTACATTACCAATTTTCCAGAAGTGAGGTTGGAGGAATGAATGCAGGCTGAGTGGAAAGGTGAGGGAAATCAGGGAAAGGAAAAATAGGAAGAGAGGTTTGAGCTCAGCAAACCAGAATCAGATCCTGCTTTAGTTATTTTCTCATATGCAGCTAAAGGAGATCATGAGACTTAAAAGTGCCAAAACAATCTTTTCGTTGCTGATTTTTTTTTTTTTCCCTCAAGAGTTCTCAGATTTTTCTTCCTGAATGCATTTTTCCCCAGGAAAAAGGAGCCTTACCCACTTCCGTTTGTTACATTAGGAAACAAAACAAAGTCTTTGAACCTGCATTGGGATTGAGGATACATCTTCAAGTTAACATTCCTTACACATTTATTGTATATTTATTCAACGTTTGGTGGAGACGTGAAACTAACAAGAAAGAAAAAGCAGGATCTCTAATTACAATCAAAGTTTGATTCCCTCTCCAAACAGTTCAGCTCTGAACTCGGCTCAAGAAAGGAAAGTTAAAAAAAAAAAAAAAAAAAAAAGGAACGTTAACCACCAGCCCATGCTGAAAGGCTGACTGTAGAGGATGGGGGATTGGGCATCAGAAAACTCCTCCCACATATATAGACTCTCTCCCTGAGAGTTCTTATAAATATAATTTCCTTCTCCATCATACATTTCTAATGATGTTTAGTGCCTCTAATGGACTGAAATCCAGTCTGCCCTTTTTTTTTTTTCCCCCGGTACGCGGGCCTCTCACTGTTGTGGCCTATCCCGTTGCGGAGCACAGGCTCCGGACGCGCAGGCTCAGCGGCCATGGCTCATGGGCCCAGCCGCTCCGCGGCATGTGGGATCTTCCCGGACCGGGGCACGAACTCGCGTCCCCTATATCGGCAGGCGGACTCTCAACCACTGCGTCACCAGGGAAGCCCCAGTCTGTCCTTTATCAGTCTTGGCAAGGCAATACCTTGGACCCTGTTCATGATACTTGTCATCATACAAGGGAGGATTTAGGGCATAAATATGGCATTGGAATCTGATTGAGTTGAGAATCTCAAACTTAGGTTGATGAATTACAACAGGTAATGAATGAGTTACCTGAATTATCTGCCAAGGGCTGAGGTCTGAAAGTGATTGCAGACTGTATATACCCTTTTCTTCACTAGGTTGTACCTTTGAAAAATACTATGTTGATAACAAGGATTGTTATTTTTTTTCTTTAGGAAAAAGAAGACTGTAATACAATGAGAGTTTAGTAAATGGTAGCTAATATTTACTTCAATATTTCCAGTACCTAGAAAAGTACCTGAATTAGGAGATGTTCATGAAGTATTTGATAAATCGGTCAAAGTAAATTAGCTTAAATGTGATGGTAGTTTTTTTCTGTTTGAGGAGTTGTATTATTTCTTTCAAGTTTAAGTATCTATTGGATATTGGAATTCCACGTTAAAGATGAAGTTACATAATAAACACGAAGCTCCTCTGTGACGTGTAACCACTCAACAAATCTAATGTATTACTGTAGTTAAGCTCTTTCAACTTAGTGGAGGGGTGTGAACCAATTGATATAAGTGAAAATATGATTAGCAATTTATTTTCTTACCAAATTAATTAAGAAGACACCTTAGGTGGGTACACAATTCAATATCACCTAGGTTTCATGAAATCTCATTCTGTTCTTTTAGACCAGTGGATACCTAAATACAATTCAGAGATTCAGAGAGGATTTAAAGGATGCATTTTCACTGATTAAAATTTATGTCACAGGAAATATACTACATAAATTGCTACTATTAAGTGACTTACTATTTACTGAATACTCAAAAATAAAGCATACTGTTAATGAGCACCTTCTTTGCACCAGGCATATTTGATAAGAATTCTATTTTCATTCTTACAAAACCACACAAGTAGACATTATTATATGCACATGGCTAACTGAGAAAGATGTGTAGGTGAGTGCTGGGTAAACAGGAAAGCTCAGGCCATCTTGAGAAGGTAGCTTCTACTCAACCTCAGCCAATTTTTGCATTGAGGGACAACATTCCTAGTCTTGCTATTGCTTTTGACCTTTCCAGGAAAGCCAGAAACTGGATTTTTGATTCCTTCCAAATTTTCTAATGTTGTCAACTAATTCTATTGAACAACAACAAAAAATCATTAAGAACATTGAATAGCTGAGGCTAACACAGCTGAAGGCCCCTATCCAGTTCACAGCATTCCAGCTTGTTACTGCTGTACTATTTTGCTTTCCAGAATGCCGTGCTGAATCTATGGCTTCCTTTCCTTGATGATTAGTTTCTTTGCTCTCTATGTACTTCCCTCTGACTTAGGTGAACCCATAGGAAGTTGGTACTTGAAACATTAGCTCTGTAAAGAAAATCTGAGTCTCTGTATTAATTAAATATTGTTACAATAATGCTACAAAACAAACAACTACAAAATATCAGTGTTACACAACAAATAAGCATGTATCTCTTGCTCATGAGTTTGTAGGTCACCTGGGGCGCCTAAGTTTCAGGCTGCAGTATTTGAGGCAGCTCTGCTTCATGTTGCCTGTTGGCTGGTTGCCTCTCCTCCACCTGTTTATCATCATCCCCCAAGAACCAGTAGGCTAGCCAGGGCATGCTTGCTTCATGTGATGGCTGAGGCCCAAGAGGAGAAGTGGAAATGAGCAAGGTTTCTTAAAGGCTAGATTTGAGTCTGGTAAACTATTGTTTCTGTCTACATACCACTGGCCAAACAAATCACATAGCTAAGCCCAAAGTCAAGGAGTGGAGACTTCACTATTCCCATGATAGGTCATGACGAGAGTGTGGATGCAGGGAGGGAAAAAGGCTTGGATCCAAGCATTCAACCTACTACACAGTTCCTTACTTTGATACTTGATACTAGAGCTCATTGACCTTATCAAAAACATGTAAGGTCTGCCCTGGAGTGTTTTCTGGACCCTCTGGAATTTTTCTTTCTTCTATTCGACAACTGGACAATGCCTTGTACTATAGCAATTCTCCCTTGATTTTCACATTTCTCACTAACACTCCATAATCTTGCCATTCTTATGTTCTTTCTAAGAAAATTGACTTAATTTCCTGTCTTATTTTTTATACAACACTGCTTACTATTAAAATGTTTGCTTCCCTTAAAAAGCCCTTACATACTGAAAAATCAGCAAACTAAAAAGCCATTAAGTTATTCTACTGAATTTAATATGGAAACTTAGAGCAAAGGAATAGAAATTAACATTGTACAATCACAGAAAAAATATCTGTATACTTAAATCTCGCCTGTATGACAGCATCAATGCAGCTGAATTTAAAGCTTTACTTAGTATTCATGGCACATTATTCTGGTGTTTTGTCAAAAAACTTAAAAAGCTGTTCCATTATTTTATATGGGTTAAGTAAAATTTTTTAAATTGTATTCACACACACTATTTAAAAGCATAAATGTAACAGAAAAGGACAGTATATATCTATAATTTTAACAATGACTTTTCTATTTGACCTCAAAACTCCTCTCCAAAGAAATTACCACAGGGAAATGGTTAGATACGAGTTCATGTATTTGCTTTCAAGAATGTTCACTGCATTTTTTCATTACAGTAATCTATACAGGAAAATATCTGAAATCCAACAATTCAGGAATTTAATGTAAATTTCATCATATTCATATAATGGAATACTAGGTCCCTTTGATAGGCATGCCTTATGAGAATGTTAAGTGGGCAACGGGCATAATCTAACGTGCATGAAGATAACATATTTTCAAAATTATATTCAATATGTCTTAGATTTTTGCAGGGGTCATGGATTATACTGATATTCTGACAACAGCTATATATTTCTAGCTCCACCTAGAAAAATGCACTCATGTACACAAACAACAAAATGGCAAGCAATTGGGAGTGGGGCTGGGGGTGTGTGAATTTCCAGCAACCAGTTTTGAGATGATGGGTAAAGCAACCCTGATCTATATTACCATGATTTAAAAAAACAAAAAACATACAAACAAGACCTAATTCTTTACTTATTAAAAAATGTACACACACTTAGAAAATATTCAGGAACTTCAACAGCAAGGTGGGGAAAGGTTTTGCCACAAATACAGAGGAATGCTGAGTAATGCCGAGTCCATAATGCACACATGCATACATGCGCTCACTGAGCTAAGCCAGAGAGCTGCTCTTCCATTGTCTGCAGGTGTGGAAACAAAGGGGTAAGCCAAGTCCAGAAAAAGAAAGGTCACTGATATCATGATAGCTGGTTGAACTTTCCAAGGAAGATCTAAATTCTAGTGCTGGGCTTTTAATGGTCTTGGGGATAGAAGATGTGCCCTCTGGCCTCAGCTAAGCAAGAGAGCTGGACCTGAGACCCCAGCACAAGGGAGGACTTCCTTGGCCAAGGACTATGATGGTATTTATTTTATTATTTTTGTTCATAATAATAAGATAATATTGATTTTGGGGGCGTCTGGTCACTCAGGAATCAGAAGTTTGGGTGTTCTTGACTAGAGACAAAATTTAGGTAAGGGCGTGGACCCTGTTCTGAGGCTGAAGATACACATTGCCAATACAGATTTTTAACTCTCTGTGTCTAAGTATGGTACAGAGACTCTACAGATATGATATCTAATTTTACATAATTCTTATTTTTTACTAGAAATTCTTTCACTCATTCCTTCCCTCAAATAACTCACAGGCATACAAATATTCACTGGTTACAATAACAAATACTGTGTTTCCTCAAGGAACTATTTAAAACGTAGTCATAGTTTTCTCCAGGCAATTTTCAATATTTTCCAGTTAAGTTAAAGGCAAAAGTAAGGTCACTGCAGAAACAGAGCTGCTACCGTCCATCTAGCACAGCTGAACAATAACGCACGAGTGAATATCTGCCCTCACCCAAAGCCAGTCATATGGGAGAACCTTGAATAAGACAGTCATGCACAAGCAACAGAGGTAGACAGAGGGGGGTCGCGTGGGTCACCGAAAGTGCCTTAAATGCTGATTATATTCAGTGTGCTCTCATCCCATGAAAACCTGCGATAAACGTAACTCCAAGTCAAGAATCTACTCAAGATTGCACCAAGATATCAGCTTGACAGAATTTGAATAGACCACGTAGCATAGTAACCAGGCTGGGTTATACAACATGGTGTTTGGTGCTATGTAACTTTTAGGGCAAAGTGATGAATGACTGTTACAGATGTGCTACCACTGTGATTCAGAAACCTTAGGAAGCTATGGAAATGTGAGAAGTAACAGAGATATCTTCTGAGGTTACAAGGCTGGTTCTTCTATGTGGTTTAGAATCAGTCCCCTCACTTCATAGGCATTATAACATCATGGGTTCTGGAGTCAAGCTGACTGAGGTTTAAATCCATTCTCCAACTCTTAGTGGCAGTGGAACTTTGGACAAGTTACTTAACTTATTGGAGACTCAGTTTCCTCATTTGTAAAATAGAAGTAACCATCCTCTTTGTCTTAGGGAAGTGCTGATAATTGAAAAAGACAACGCACAAAAGGGCTTAGTGTAGGGTTGGCTACAATAATTACTCAATAATGTGAGCTCTCTTCAAGTGAGGTCTCGGAACTTCTCTTACTGTACCACATCAGTCTGTTCCTAGTCACTGCTAGCATGTTCCTCATTCCTTTCATGTGTAACTACATAAATTTCCAGCATGTCTGATGTGAGCAGGCAGAACTTCAACGATACTAGGCCACTGTGGCACATATCTCTCACCAAGGAAAGACAGTAATATATACCATTCACTGAGGAAGTGATTTATGGTAGACAATATTGTGCATTATACACATTTGATTAATTAACTCATAATATAATCATTCTTTTCCCCTTTACAGATAATGAAAAAGAATTATTGAAGCTAGTAACTAGCACAGACAGACTTCAGACTGAAATCTCTCACACTCTCAATTCAAGACACCTACTTCCAAAAGTCTCTCTGTTATAGGCAGACTTGTGTCCCCCCAGATTCGTATGTTAAAGTCCTAACCCCAAGTATGTGAGCTTATCTGGAAACAAGGTAATTGCAGATGTAATTCATTAAGATGAGGTCATACCGGATAAGGATGGGCCCCTAGTCCAACATGAATAACATCCTTACAAAAAGGGAAAATATGGACACAGACATGCACACAGGAAGAATGGCATATGAAGTTGGAGGCAAAAATCAAGGTGATGTAGCAGAAGCCGAGGAATGCCAAAGATTGCCAGAAAACCACCAGAAGCTAGGAGAAAGCCTTGAGGCAGAATGAAATTTAACTCAGGAGAAAATGCTGAGTATAAAATATAACAGGAAGCAAATAAATTAATGAATGTACTGGCTATAAAAAGCATCGATAATAATGACCACGTTTGAAGGCTTATATTCAAAACATAGACATGAAAGATGGGAGGGGTGATTGGATGAAAAAAATTGCTAAAGTCTTTGTATTTGGAGGAGGACAAAAGAAATACTCGTTAACATTAGACATGGTTAAGACAAGTATTTGTTAAGACAAGTATTAAGCCATTAAACTTAAGACTCTCACTAAAAGAATAAAAACAGAATGCATAACTTCAAATTAAAGAGGGAATAAAGGAGTATAAAGAAATCTTGACTCATAAAAAAGAATGGGAAAATAGTTTATAAAAAATTCAAAGAAAGCGTAGCAGAGAAAAAATACACACACAATAAGGGAATATATCCAAACAGGTTATTACTCTCAGTTAATAACCTATTAACTTACAGTTAATAACCTATTAACTTCCCAGTTTTAAGTAGGAGATTTTTCAATTGTATTTTTTTTTTTTTTTTTTGCGGTACACGGGTCTCTCACTGTTGTGGCCTCTCCCGTTGCAGAGCACAGGCTCCAGACGCGCAGGCTCAGTGGCCATGGCTCACGGGACTAGCCACTCCACAGCACTTGAGATCTTCCTGGACCGGGGCACGAACCCGTGTCCCCTGCATTGGCAGGCAGACTCTCAACCACTGCGCCACCAGGGAAGCCCCAATTGTATTTTTTAAAGCTATGCTGTGCTTACAGGAGACACACCTAAACATAAAGTTTCCTTCAGTAAGTTTGAAATGAAAGATCTCAAAAGAGAACACATCAGGTAATACCAACTTGAAAAAGGTTATGGAACAACACTGAGACAGCACTGATTTTAAGTAATATCTATTTATACAGTGGTTTATTATCAGAATGTAGGCGACATAATGATGGGATTTTTTCTACTGTATTAATCAATATATCCAAAGTTCAAATCTAGAATAAAGAGTACCTGGCACATAGGTGCTCAGAAACGTTTGTTGAGTGACTGTTGAATGAATAGTAACAGAAAAAAATGATCAGAGAGTTAGTACAATTCTGAGTCTATATGGATTTAACAGCCTCCAAAAATAAACGAGCACTCCTTATATTATACGAACACAACTGGGTATATGCATATAAATACACACACATACACATAACATTTTAGAAAAAGAAAAAAAAAGGCAAGCAGTTTGCAAGAAACAGTTAACCTTATAAAGAAATCCTCACATCATCTGCCAGTCTGTGCCACCTGTTTGAGCTAGACAATGTGACTACTAAATTACAGGTACTGGGACTCATACAATAACACTGTTGTGTAATATCATGCTCGTGTTCTCATCTTTGCTTATTTAATAAAGGCATGAGGTGCATAGATAAATCAGTCATCTTGTTTCACCGAGTCCCTGATGCTAACAGGACAAGGTGATCTTCAAATTCTGTTTTCAGTGTGGTTATGTGGCTATCTCCTTCACATTCCTCAATAGCATCTGGTGGGCATGCAATGTGAATTGTTAATTCAACTCTAATTGCAAAATGAGTCCAGGTTCAGCAAAGAGTGCAGGAGGAGCTGATAAATACGAGATCCCACAGGCTTCACTAGCTGGATATACTTCAACAGGATGCCTGACTCATTTTTTCCTTCACCCCTTTCTCTTATCCAGTGATGCTGCAAAATTTGACAAGTGTTTCTAGACAGAAAGCTTAGATTATGGTGTGGGTGGGGAGTGATTCCAAATCCAAAAGAAATAACACAATGCTGGAAAATGATAAGAAACTGGAAGCACAGAACCCTTACCTCATTACCTTTTCCATAACTATCACATGTGGCTACAGCCATGATGAACTCACCTTTTATAGCATTTTTCAGTATTCTCTGCCTGTATCTCCCACATAATACAGAAAAACAATACCAATGCCATTATCACTCTCAGTAACAATTTTATACCTGTCTGTTTAATCAAGGAATGATCTTAGTCACTAGGATTTAGGTAATAAAAATGTGTAGGTGCCATCATCACCCCACCAAGTTTACAGTTTAAAAATTAGGTTAAATCCATATCTGGGCAAGATGAGATCTGTTTTGCCGTCACAGGGCTTTCCAGTCTGCACCTTGTCACTGCAGCGCTGTAGGCTGCAGTCTTGCCCAGGTAGTTACTTACTTAACCTATTGCTCAGAGCTCTGAATCCTCATTAACTTTTGGGTTGTTTTTTTTTCATGTTTCAGTTAAAAAAGAGTGTTTTATTTCTTTAATGACTTTATTTTCCTACCTAAGAGCCAAGTCCATACCAATATACTTGTTAGAGTAAATTATTTGAACGTATTTCTGATAGCATAGAGACAGGTTAAATAGAAAGGACCTCTAGATAATGCCAAAATGAGAAACAGTGAGTAATAAAAATGTAGTTGCTAACGCCGACGCAATGCTATAGAAAGATAAAAGCAACTCAAACTATGCAATATTTCCGAACAGAAAACCATTTCATCCCATTATCCAAGATAATGTCCGGAAGTCAGCAAAGGAATTTAGTGGTTAACTTACCTTAGAATACTGAAACGAACGAACTCTGTGATCTTTTCCAGACCGAGAATACCATTGTCTTACCAGTGAAATTACAAACAAGCGCTTCTCCTAAGAAGGAGGGGCGCAGTTTCTATCACATGTTTATGTGCCTTGGTGAAATTAACTGGTCCTTATGAGGATGGCTTAATTAATCAGAAACTCCATTTTCAGAATAACATCCACTGGCAGAAGAATAGATTCTCAAAACATCATGGATAGAAAAACAAGGAGAATTTTTTATAATTGAGTCAACTTTCCAGATAGGGAAGAAAGTTTCATATGTTTGGTTAGCTAGTTTTCAGAATCATTAAGAGGTCTGGGAAGCCATGTTTATTAATTACACAAAAAGCAAAGTATCAGAGCTGGTGAAGCAACAAACATGTTCTCATTTCTTTAAAATGAAATGCCCAGATATGCTCATTAAAACCCAACTGACTGCCTTTCCTGGGTGTACAGCATAAATCACTGCAGGAAGTAGATGGCCAAGCTGGGATTAGAAAAATAGAACCCACCTATTGGGTTCTTGAATATGGAAAATCAGTCCCAGTGCTGAATTTTTCAAATTAAAATAACTGTATATTCTAAAGTAAAAAAATATTAGAAACATATCTCCATGGTTTGAGAGAGGCCCAGGGACCTGAGACAGGCTATTTCCAGAGGAGGGAGAAAGCTTTTACATATTACTGTGGGCGGAGGCTATTACACACTGGGTTCTCTAGCAGATGCCAAGACAGAGTTTGCAGTGCAAGATGTTCATTGGGGATCAACACCTATGAAAAGAAAGGTAAGAAGCAGGGTAAAGCAAGGGGAGAAGTCAAACTGTATTGCTGGCAACAAGGCCTCAGGCAGGCAACTCTAGAGGGGAAAGAGCCTGAGAAAGTTAACTTGCAACAGGCTGAAATGGCCTTTCCTTCCTCACTCAGAAACCAGGTGCTAGAAGGGTAAGAGGTAGAGCAAGGCGTCCTCTACAGCTAAGGAAGAGCCTGAAGGACCCGCAGCTGCAAGCTGTCTGCTGATAGCTCTCCTCGCAGCAGGACAGCAAGGCCTTCCTTGAACCAGAACCTGGGCAGCACGTCCCCACGTCTACCAGAGAGCCCTAGAGAGAAAGTGACCCTCTGAGACTTTCTTGCGCCCTGGATACCCAGAAAACATCAGGACAAGGATGCCTAAGGATCAAATTTAAATATTTTACATTTTATGCTCATTTAGATGGATGATCCTTGCTCCCGTTACCTCTGATTAACCCAAAGAGTTCTCTTTAGTGTGATTAAGAATCATTTAAGGCACTTGTGGCAAATACAGATTATTAGCTAGGATCCCCAAGGATTAATTCATGGAAGCAGCCCTGAGTTCAAGGGTTAGTATTTTTGCATTTCAGCAGTACTGGTGTGGATGATATGGTGCTAATACCACATGCTTGGAGAAAAACAGCCCTAAAACTTCAGTAAACTCTGCTACATACAACAATCCTGTGCTTCAGAGTCTAAAGGCAGAGGGCATTCTAGGAAAGGGCAGAAAGGAACAGAAGAAGAAGCCAAGTGTAGAGCACAAAAAACAGCTGTGAGGAGGCAAGTACCAGTGAAAAAGCAGGCTTCAAATACGAGAAAATACGTCCTTTGCCAAATGTTCCGGGGTAGATAATTTTGGGGAGAGGAGAGCAGACACTTCTAAAATGCAAATAACGTGCCAAATGATATAGGTATTACATCAGGAAATGGAAGTTGCATATAAAGGCAGAAGGGGAATGTGAGACTTCTAAGTATCAAAGTTACCCAAGCCTTTTTAACAGTTTAACAAGCCTCTGAATCTCCCACTTACAACTTGATCAGTCTAATAAATGTCTATTTAAACCTATGCTTTATTTAGCTTATGACAAAGTTCTTATAAATCTCCTTTATATATAGATGTAGAGCAGCTCAGTTCTGGAACCAAGAGAAAGTTTTAAAGGCTACTTGTGATCCTTCTTTCAATGTCTTTAAATGATTTTATTCATTATTAAAAAGGCAGTTTGGATTATCAAGCATTAGATCTCTTCATTTATGCCTTGTGACTAAATCTGACACATTTATGTAGAGCACTGAATAATTTGGTGAACAGAGGCCACTTGGGACTGAGCAACACTCATATTTGGAATGCTTCAGAATTGTTATGGATATTTTAGTTTAAACCCAGAAACAGTGACAAAAATGTATTACAACAAAAAATGTAGGTGTATGAATATATAAAATCTCCTACTTAATTTTTCCATATTTAGCATAAGCCTACATGCTTTTTATATAACATTGCACAAAAAGCATTAAAAAGGCTTGAGAGAAGGCAGAACAGTCATTTTGAATAAAATATATTTTCTTGCTTTCAATCAATAATGTAAAACTCAGTGTTGCTTCACCAATCTCAAACTAGTCATTCACACATTAGAACATGGGAGGAGGGGGTTAGAAGGCACCTAGTGACGTATTTAATTTTGACATGATCTTGATTCCTTTGTTAAATCATGAAACAAACAATTATGATCCTAGCAAAAAGAAACTTGAATAACTGGTGATAATGGCATAAGTTTGATGAGCTCCTTTTTATCAAATACGGTCGCCTGCTCTGTTATCAAGCGACTCCACAATTAAAAATGGCTTTACCGGTCTTCCCTGGTGGCGAAGTGGTTGAGAGTCCGCCTGCCGCTGTACCTGGGAATCTTAGATCTAAAACAGTGACAGCTCGGTTGAGTGACTTGCACTTAGTGGATCTCTGCACTGATCTCTGTAAACTTCACTACCTGATGTTCCAGGTACACCAAACCCTCTCTGAAGTAGACCACCCACTTGTCAATTCACGTACTTCTGCTCCATCAGCAAGTCATTCCATCAACAAGAGTTAGTTGTGTTTGCAAGGACCTAGCAGGGAGCCTATAGTGGGCACTGTCACCATTTTAGTATCCTTCTCTCCTTCTCTCCATAAAAAAGCCAGAAACTGTAAGAGCAAGAAGAATTGTAAACTGCATTATCAGTATGGCATTAGATATGTCAAGGCAGTATTCAGATGCACATTGAATATAGAAACATCATAATACACAGGAACAAATAGCATATATTTATTATAGTATAGTGAGAAGAAAACACAAGAGATAGAATACTTAAAATATAACATTGAGAATTCCATGGGTTTCCTACTACTTTTTGAGCTGGAAACAGGACATGGATAATTACTTAATCTCAACGCCCACATGTGCCAAATTAGAAAACAGATTCATAGGAGCTATTAATATCTACAGATTACTTATTTGGGACCAGGCAGTGTGTTGGCTATCTTATATATATCCTTTTATGTCATTCTTAAAACAACCCTAAGAGAATTTTGATTTGCCTGTGAGAATTACTTTCTTCATTTTATAGATGAGTAAGGAAGTCTTGCTAAAAGTTATTCAATTATTAGCTGCAGAGATTAAAATCAATTCTGTCTTACCCCCAAAATCCCTTTTTCTGTCTTATGTCAGATTGTATAAAGGGGCCAAAAAAGATTTTAATTGAACTGAGGGGAGGCAGACACGGTAGTGATTCATTTATACTAGCTTTAAACAAGAGGAGTTCCAGTGATAAACACAATGACTTCAGGGGCCAGGCAGGAGACCTAAATATGTGACAGAATAACGGTTACTGCGGTGCACTGTGGATTTCTTACCCTACCTAAAGGCATTCCCATTCAATTAAAAAAAATTGGACTGCCCCAATAAAACATATCTGCCAGAGGGTTACCAATTTGTAACTTCTGAAAGGAGGAAAGGCAGTAGGTCTGCAAAAATAAGTCTGGAAAACATTCTGGGCTTGAGATGAGGACACTATAATATGTGGGAAGGCACAGTAAAAAGATAAATGAGATTTAAAAAAATCAGGGGATTGGCTGGTTTGACCGTATCAAAGAACTTTTTATTTATTATACGTAGGGAGGGCAGAGTGGGCAGTGAAAGTAGAGGGAAAGTGGAAAAGGAAAGAAAAGTTTTGGTAGTAGTCCTTAAATGCCAGCCAGAGTGAGAAAGAAACACACAGATTTGCCAAATATTCCCCTACTCTGTGTAGGTATGCCTACTGTATATTAAGTCTTCTTAAGAACCCTTATACTTTATAGATTTGTTGAATCTGTATTGAATAAATCTGGGATTTATTGAAGAGAAATAACTTTCCCAGTGTCACGAGGTAGAAAATGTGGGAGCCAAAATTCAGTTGCATCTGTCTGATTTGAAAAATAATCCACATAACCCACAAGGTTTTCTATAGGAAATACAAGATCCAGACTGTGGTATAGGGGACTTCTGCAATTGGTCAAGGATTGTGGGGAGAGATTCTCAGTTAAGGTAGTGATTATGAGACCAAAAAAGAAGGTGTATTTGATTAAAATATTAATTACAATAACCAACATAGTGCTACATATTTATTAGAAATCACCATTACTATAAGTACTTTTCACAAATTAGCTAGTTTTATTCTCATAAGAAACCCACGTGATAAGTACTATAACTAACATCATTCCCATTTTACAGATTAGAAAACAGGCACTGAAGTCCATACAACACGTTTAAGGTTAAGCAGATAGAAAGGGTGAAATATGTAATTTTAATCCGTCAAATTAAACCAATTTGCTCTTAACCAAGAGTAAAATACCTTGATACTTTAAGGGAAATGTAAAAAGGTAAAAAACCTTCAGACCCATTAGTTTTCATTTAACATAAATACGGCTTCAGTAGATCAATTCAATTTAGGTAAGCAGAATAATAACGAGGTCAAATCTCTGCATTCAAACTCTCAAGGAGTTTTATCTTCATCCTAAATTGCATTTAGAATCTTACCCTTGAATCTACATCAAGTATCTCAAAACTGCAAGTAAATTGATTAGGAAAAGGTGGTGGAGCAGAATTGAATCCATCAAATAACTTCGAGCAAAGCCTTGTTAGAAAAAGAAAGATGAATAGTGTGATTCTTCGATACTAAACATGCCTCCGTTTTCTTTACACATTCCACTGCTTGTTGCTAGGATCTGGCGTGAAGCGGTAAACTGGTTTCCAGCTAGTTTATGTACAAAATCAAGCGTTTTCTCTATCTAATCACTATGTGAATATGGGACAAATGAGGTATATATCTGTTCTATAACCTTCCTTTTCTTTCTTCCTCTTTCACAAGTTTTGGTAAAGATACAGAAATATTTATATGTGAAGAAGTTTAGTAATTCATTTAATGAAAACATTTACTATGGGAAGAGAACCTGTAGAATTTTGCATTTCCATTCATCTGATGTAAATTTCAAAATCAGAGTTCCATCGACAGGAGAAAAAAGAGAAACTGCCATCAACTAGAGACAGCAACTTTACTCTTAATGGAAACACTAAATTGCTGCTTTCAAAACTAAACCATATAAACAACTTTAGTTTCTTTAAGAAAGGATGAGAAGCCTTTTATTTTTAAAAGAAATATATGTTATTTTCACTTGCCTTAAATGACACATGGAAATTAAGAAGAGCCTCCATTAAATAGACAAATGATTGCAAGAAATGAAATATAATACCAACAAGAATTTACACAGAGTCAGTTTCAAAATTAGAATATGGAATAGTACTCATAACAAACAGGGAAGGGGGAGGAAACTGGGCTTTAGTGCACAGAAAAGAAAGTTAGGGAAAAAAAAACTGATAAGAACAAAATGCTGATATATAGAGAGTGAATGATGAATAAAATAAGCCCAAATCAATGGATTTATCTTCATTGCCTTTGAAGAAAATTGGGGGAAGAGAGACAGTAAGTTTCTAAGCACATACATAAATTTGTAAAATGCTCTACATTAGTATGTTATGTACAGTTCTTTTGGTTACCAGAAACTTAATCAGACTCTAGCCAACCCAATCCAAACAAGAAACTTATTAGAAGAAGGTAGGCTATATTGCAGAAGACAAGGAAAAGCCACCCAAGCAAGCCTTCAGAAAAGCAGGTACATGGGGACCTCACAGGTTCTCACTAGAGATGTTAATTGAAACTTTCCTTTAAAGAATCGTGATAAGCTTGTTAGAGTTTCAAAAATTCCACCTCTCTTTATCCCTCAAATCTGAATTTTACATTTGAGTTAGTTGTGCATCTTTTGACCAGCCAGCTTTGGGCAGAGGGCTGTCATATGGGACAGGCAAGGGAACTAGTGTCTACTGTTTGAGGAGAAATTCCTAAGAGAAGAATTGGAGCTGGTAAATTCCTACAGTAAATGTAGTTGCAATTAAAAAATAGGTACCTGGACATTACATTGGATTTCTCATTCAAGAATAATCTAATTATTTGCAATGCTAAGATAGAGAAAAAAAATGTGATCATGTATTATTGCAAACTACAGACCTGAGGAAATCACTGTAAAAATGTAGACAAGGGGTTGTTACCACTTCTTTTAATATCTTCACCCAAGGAATACTGACTACAATTTAAAATAAATATGTTTATTTTGTATAAATTAGGTAATATTCCAAAAGTGTAGAGAAGTTCAGAAGATAATAAACAGCTGTTTTTACTGTCCAGATATAACTCGTATTTGACAATGTAAAATATTAACCTTTTGCTATAGTCCTTTTAGATTTTATTTTTGAAGAACTAAAAAAGTTTCCGATATAAGTAAACCATTCCTTCCCCCTTCCTCTCCAGAGGTAACCATTTTCCTGAAGTGTTTACTAGTCCCATGCATTATTTTTAATATGTCACATATATCCAGGTATCTATAAATAGCATATATCACTGTTGTGTTTAAAATTTACATAAATGTTATCATACAGTGTCTATCACCAACTAGTTTTTATCATGCAATAGCATACTTCTGAGATTGAGTCATGTTAACACATGTAGTTATGGTTCATTCATCTTAAATGCTAAACAGAATTCCCTTGTATGACTTTTAACATCTATATTGACAGATATTGAAGCTGTTTACTTCCCTACTTCCTGCCTGCCTGCCTCCCTAAAGGAATGATGCAGCAAGACTTATTATAGAATTATACTAATCAATACAGAAGGTATTCATGCATGGATAGTTCAAACTGAACGCAAGAAAACAAGAGTGCCTAGAAATAGACCCATGCATAAATGAAAACAAATTACAGAAGATTCTTGGGGATATGATGGACTGTTCAATGATTCTGAGACCGGGTAAGAAAAAAATATAAAATTTGATTTACATTTGCCTAATACACTGCCTAAAATCAGTATCAAGATTACAATAACACAGAAAACTATATAATTTTAGATAATGTTTATGGATTTGGGGTAGAGTAAAATTTCTTTAAAAACATACAGAAAGGATAAGTAATAAAGGAAAAGATTAATAAATTGGATCAGATTAAAAATCCATACCTGTATTCTTTAAAATGCATAATAAAATGGGAAAAAAGAATGAGAAGGCATTGATAAAATATGCAATATACTTTTATATATTAATATTCAAAATATGTGAAGAACTCTTAAAAAATAGACTAAGACCCACAATTCAGAATAAAAGTGTGTTAGTGTGTTATTAAATAAGTTAATAACAGACAATTATTCTGTGAAAAATGTAAGACATTACTAGTAATCATAAAAGTAAAATTAAAACAAGTGATATTCTATTCCACATCATCAGAGAAAAATATTAAGGTACGGTACCAACAAATGGCCGGCTGATATATGCAGCAACAGGGGTCATGCAGTGCTGGTTGGAATTTAAACTGGAAAAATCTCTCTACGCATAAACTGGCAATATCTATGAAAGCTTCCCACACCTGGAAGTTACATTTAATTTCTTATATTATGTATGAGAAACATTTATAAGAATGATCATCGTAACACATAAAATCAGAGGCAAAATGTCTATCAATAGAAAAGTGGTAATTTTGGGTTGTTTTCATAAAATGGAGTAGTAAACACCAATGAAAAATAGGTGAACTAAAGTTACATGTATCAACATGTAAAGTTACATGAACTAAAGTTACATGTATCAACATAGAGAGATCTATATCATAGAGATGATATAAAGTATCAACATAGAGAGATCTATATAAAGTATGGTTAAAAAATACATACAGTGGGCTTCCCTGGTGGCACAGTGGTTGAGAGTCTGCCTGCCGATGCAGGGGACACGGGTTCATGCCCTGGTCTGGGAAGATCCCACATGCCGCGGAGCGGCTGGGCCCGTGAGCCATGGGCGCTGAGGCTGCACGTCTGGAGCCCGCGCTCCACAGCGGGAGAGGCCACAATAGTGAGAGGCCCGCGTACCACAAAAAAAACCCCCAAAAAACCATACAGTATGATATCAACTATAGATATTTAAATTATGTGAATAACTAATGCACATTAAATGCGAACTAATGCTATTATTTAGGATTACATGTTCATGTAATAAAATGTAAACACATACATGAAAGTGATAAGTACCCAAATCAGTAGTTAGCTCTGAGGGAGAGGAAGTGAAATGAGATCCAGGAGGAATGCACTGGAATCTAAAAGTAGTTTGCAATTATTCAAAATCTTCAGAGTATATTACTGTTCAATATAGTATTCTCCATACATTTCTGTATGTTAGAAATGTTTCACATTAACAGAAAAGCAATAGAGTCATTGACTGAATAGGCTCTTTTCCAAATATAACCGGGTATAAAGAGAATCATTAAAGTGATTTTTATTTTTTTGGCTGTGCCACGTTGTTTGCAGGGTCTTAGTTCCTCGACCAGGGAATGAACCCGTGCCCCATGCAGTGGAATCGTGGAGTCCTAACCACTGAACCGCCAGGGAATTCCCTATGTTAATATTTTAAACATTAAGTAGATGAATACAATAAAGCATATAACCCTTCTTGATACAGTTAAATATGCAACACACAGTAAATTTATCTTGTTAAAGATATCTCTATCCATAAAACATATCCTGCTCCAAACTGCTCTGGGTGTGCTCTTATACCTGCAAACCTGCTCCACAGCTATCATCTTGTGATTGGTCATTCTCTCCACCTTCCTTCTATGTAGGGTCTCTTGTTCTCTGGATCTTATTTCCTGGTTTACTCCCTAATTTTAGTGGGAAACATCTTCCAGTAGCTTTCTGAAAATTAGTGCAGGGGAGATAAAAGTCTTTCGTGTACTCTTACACATAATCTAAGTCGTAACTCGTATTGTCTCATCAGGCACATAAAGACTCGGTCCTATTGTTTTCTAGCTTCTGTTATGGATAGTTTTATTATTTTACTTCACATTAATATTTCCTATGAAAAGCTGAAGATCTCTCCTCTGTTTCCAGAGTACTGCCTTTTTTTTGGTGTGCTTTAATATGAGTCTATTTCCATCCATAGCACTGGGAATATGGTGGGTCTATTCAATATGAAAACTTATGTTCTTCCATTCTGGGAACATTTCATGACTTTTCTTTTCTTTCATGATTTTCTATCCTATATATTCTATTCTTTTTTAACTTCTGGCATACTATATTTTAAAGATATTGGACATACTCTACTTGTTCTTGGCTCTCTCTTTTTTTCTCTTTATTTTTCTTTTCCTCATTTCCATCTTTGACATTTTGCTTTTTATTCTGCAATAGTTTCTGAACTTTCTCCCCTAAACTTTTTATTGAATATTTTCACTTACATTTCAATTTTCAACATTAAAAAAAATATTTGTTCTTATTTCAAGAATACAAAACCTCTTCTCATATCTTTGAGGATATTAATCACAGTTTTGTTAAAGTTTTATTTTTGTGCATAAACTTTTCTTTTTCTCTAAGTTATTTTTTCTCCTTTTTTTTAGTCTCTGATATAAGATACTTTCTTCAAATATTGAATAAGTCTTGGGTTTGTGCTTATATATTGAGTGGGTCTTCTTAAGCCCAGTCTTCACTATGCTCTAGTTGATTTGGTTCTAGTTGAGGAATTCCTGCCGTCATTTTTGTCAACATTTTTTTCTCTTGGGTGGGACAGATTCCCTGGAGAAGACTCTTCCATTCTCCTGCCTAGATGTTATTTGTCTGCCAGGGTTTTGCCAAGAATCTAAGTGGGAGGAGAGAGTCAGGCAGGGGGAGGTGTTTCAACATTTAGTGTGCTGATCCCTGGCTTGCAGTTTCATGCTGTGTCCTGGTTTCTTCCAGGCCAGAGATCCTTGGTTTTATGCTCTCTGGGGAATGAACCTCTTCTGACCTACCAGAGGATTGAGGAGCAGTGGCCTTACTTTGAAGTACAGGGAAAGTGATGCAGCTACCTAACTCTTCAAAAGAGACTTTGAACCAATCCTGGGTTTTTAGCCATAGTTTTATCTCTACTACCAGAAGTACCTGGGACCAATCCTAAATTTTGAGTATTGTGATGAAAATTGGGGTGTGCTTGCCTTTCTACACTGTCACTTTAGCAAAACAAACAAAAAGCTGAATCAGTTATCTTCTTTCTAACCTCAAAAATGTTGCAATTCGGACCTCCTCCTTTCTCTCTTTCATTATGGGTCCATATGTCTTTACCTTTTTATTGCATCACTAAAAAATGGTATACCCCCAGAAGGACCCACATAAATCAAATAAAACCCATTTGATTATGATTTGAATTGTAAACAATGCCTTAAAATAAAGAGAGATAAAGAAATAGGTAAGTAAGGTATTTGCCAACTCTCAAGAAGATAATGCGTTGATTTCTTATTTTTTGAAAGAATAATTCAGGTTAACTACTCTTAAGTGTGTGAGTTGGTAATATTCACTAAGTTGTCTATTTCCTTAGGATACATGTATATTCACTTTGCAATGAGACCAATTCTAACAACCGTCATCAAGTAAACACTCAGACACTGTCAGCACTTTATAAGAGAAGTTGCCAGTATTTGGTGTGGCCGTTTACTAACATGCTCTGGAAAAGACATTCTGTTTTTTTAGTTTTTAAATCCACAATCATGGCTCAAAGTCTCAATCTGAAGATTCAGATGTTTTCTCAGAAATGTCCTCAAATGCAGCCTATGAATATATGTTCCATTTTGCCCAGAGAACGTTCCTTCCAGGTAGGAACCATGCATTTTGTTTTGTCTATAATCCAGTGGTATCACGTGTAGAATTCCATGCATAATAGGCTACTGCCCATGTTTTTTGTTGTCTGTAGGTTGTATAACTTGTAGTAATTTCTTCCAACCTCAGGTTCCAGAATCCTATAGAACATGACCACTAAAGTACCTCATAGTTTTTGGTGTATACTGTGTAATTATGGAACTTATCTTCTTGACTAAACACTCTATAATAACTTTTACTACCTCCTTCCAATGAATGTAATTTACATAAGAAATAAAAACAAAACTGTCCTTCTTTTGTTAGTCACAAAAATTTTATGTCAGTACTGCGCCCTTTTCTCCATTTTTCTGTTAAATTATTTTTGTTGTACACAACATTATCTTTTTCTGTTTGTAAGCGTTTCTAAGTTTTTTGGGGGAAAGTATTTACATCTCCAGGATGTTTTTAATTTCCAGAAAAGGTTAAGGCCCCTCAATTGATTCCGAGGCTGGCATCTGGGAGAAACTGTGAATAATCCGAGGAATTATTTTCACCAGTTAAAAAACGAAGTATGAAATCATTCCCTCTACTCTCCAATGCCTGTACATACAGTATGAATAGAAATGAGAACAAGAAAAGGCGTATCCAGCCTCATGTACCTTCCTACTCAAAGCTGCCTTTGGTCTTTCTGCCTGTATCTCCCAACTTGACCAACCACAATTAGACAAAAAAAAAAAAAAAAAAAAGGTGATCCAGGTGTAGTTGGAGCAAAAAAATTCTCAGAACTACTGGTGAAGTTACCTTTACCTTTCCTCCCTTTTCCTCAACTTTTGAGGCATGTTATGGTTAATTCTATGAGTCAACGTGGCTGGGCCACAGTGCCCAGATATTTGGCCAAATATTATTCTGAATGTCTCTGTGAGGATGTTTTTGGGTGAGATTGACACTTAAATTGGTGGACTTTGGATAAAGCAGATCACCCTCCATTATATGGGTGGGCCGCATCCAATCAGTTGTAAGCCTGACTAGAACTAAAGACTGACCTCCCCTGTGCAAGAGGAAATTCTCCAGCCTGACAGCCTTTAGACCTGAACTACAGCATGAGATCCTTCTCGGGTCTCCTGCCTGCTGGCCCACACTGCAGATTTTGGACTTTCCATATTCCATAATCATGAAAGCTGATTCCTTAAAATAAATCAATATCTCTCTCTCTTAAAAAAAAAAAAAATTTATTTATATATATATATGAGACCCCTGACTATTAAAGGGTCTAACAGGTATCTTTTGAACGTGATAATAAAAAATTTAAGTGAAGTCATTTAAACACTGTGTGTGTGGCTTCCCTGGTGGCACAGTGGTTGAGAGTCCGCCTGCCGATACAGGGGACACAGGTTCGTGCCCCGGTCCAGGAAGATCCCACATGCCGCGGAGCGGCTGGGCCGGTGAGCCATGGCCGCTGAACCTGCGCGTCCGGAGCCTGTGCTCCGCAACGGGAGAGGCCACAACAGTGAGAGGCCCACGTACAGCAAAAAAAAACAACAAACAAACAAACAAACAAAAAGAAGTTCCAACTCTTCCTTATAGAGTCTTCAGTATAGTGTCTTTCCAAAAGAAATTGCAAGCTCTTTGGTTAAAATGAAAATAAAGAGTGAGGAAACAAAGAAGGAGAAATACATCATATGATACCTATAAATACACTCCTAGTTTCCTAACTCCTTCTACATAATTATCTCTTACCACGGGGACTCTGTTGCTCTCCTTACTTCCCAACCACCTGTAGAAAATACATACAAATTCTGATGACATCAACCTGGTCTAAAAGTTGGGTAGATTTATCATTTAAGAAAATCACTCAGTGCTATTCAGAGTCATTCAAAAAGAAATAGATCTGTCTATTACAAGATATGGACCTGAGTAACACAGGGAGTCCATGCAATAAACATTTACAGCAGAAAACAAAATAAAGTGCTGGGGAGCCTCTAATAATCAATTTCTTAATTTACCCAAGGAGATCTGTCCATGTTTCTATAATTGGTTTACAGAAAAATACACGGTATACATCAGTAATCAGTTTTATAAATTTAGAATAATATATATATATGGCTAATAGAGGTGTAACAGAAAATAAAGGAGGAGGCTGAAGGATTCAGGCTTTCTACTTCTGCAGACATACCTTCACACAGTGAGAATGAAGCACCGCAGACAGCTTTGCAGTGTGCTAATACCAGCTAATATGCACTTAATGAGACTTCCAGCTGTCTACTTTTCAATTTGCACTCACTGAATTTTTCTAGAGCAGCTTTTTTTTTTTTTTTTTTTACTGCAAACTAATTAAGACAGCCCCATCCTCTTTCCTTGAGGCATCTGCAATAGCTACTTCGAACTTTTCTGGTACATAAGCAAATGACCCCATATAGTGGGTAGTCTATACAGATTGCAAGGGAAATACAAAAAGGATACACATCAAACAGTGTGTTAAGCAGTGAGCTCTAATGCTCTAATAAGGAACCAAGACAGGTGGATTGGTCTTTTTACTGGTATAGATTTTCAGTTTTTTAGTTGATTTTCAGTAATTTAGACAATTCTTTTGGGAAGAACTATAAGTAGTGAAACAAGAGTAATCAAAGATCAGAAGACATCATTCTTATTTCCTCTTCCGGTGAATTATTCTTAGTCAGCTAAAGCTTTCCTGATCCCCAAAGTTTTACGATACTCCCACCTAACCATCTCTAAACCCTCATAATATATAAAGTCAAAAGGAATGCTCTCCAAGAATTCAGTAATCTCCAAGAGGAAATGAGCAATATGCATTTACTTTCAGAAAAGAAGGAAATTGGTTCCCATTAATCAAATTTTACCCAGAAAATGTATCTTTCTTTCACAGAGATGTGGAAAGATAACTTGCCTCAAAGCTTTTCAGTATCATGTTAAAAGGGTTATCAATGAGGTTATAAGGTTTACAATGTTAGAGCTGCAAAGGAATAGGTCTTTATAATGAGGTATCTTTTTGATGTTGTGAATGTGCTTTATCCCTCCTCACCCTCCCGTCTTGCTGAAAGATCAGCCATTTTAAGAATGGTTTGTGAATTCTTAAGGTATGACAGAAGTCAACTAGCTTTTACTATATTTTACACATAGTTACCACATTTAATCATTGCAATACAGTGGCTGTATGTCTAAAACTTTTTCGCCTCATTTTAGAGATGAGGAAACTAAGGTTCAGTGAGATTAAATATTTTGACCAAGATCCCATAACTAGTAAGGGTGAGAGCTGGCAAATTAAACCCAGATCTATTACTGCTTACTTTTCTATACTATCTCCTCTCTGGGATTATCAGTAATTTAAAACAGGGTGCTTAAAGCATTCTCAATTGGAACAACAAATCTAGAACATGAGGGTTTCTATACTTAGTGACCAGAAATTATGAAGCTTTCTATTTATGCCTAAATCCAAAAGCTATTCTGGATAATAAAAGAATAATCCTCTCTAAAGACGAATTTTGGCAAGGAAAAATGCCGTCCAATTTGTTTGCGCTACGAAAATAGACACACATGTAATCTCAAATTAACTGTCTTTGTCTTCTGCAGTTCTGTGCAAATGCAAATATGCAAAAAAGAACAAATCCTTGGAAGAGAAAAAAACGTACATGTTGACAACTGGCTGTCCTCACGGTTCTCTTAATTGATGAGCGTTTTCCCTGCTGGAATTCTTCAGACTGCTCAGATTTGCTGGCATTAGTCCTCCTGAAATCCCACCTAAATAATATCTTTGTGGGGACGATGATACTCAGTCAGACAGTGTGGCTAACATATTAGGCTGCTGATCTGACATTCAGCGCCCAGAATCGCTTGTGCTGAGCCAAGCAAGCCACCCGCCGAGCTGTTTCCTGCCCAATTAGTGGTAGCTCTCAACAAGTTTACTGGATGGCTAGAACCCCTGTACCGTGAGCATGACAGCCCAGAACGTACACTAATGCCTGAGCATTTATGAATGCTGTGACATACACTGCCGACAAGACAGAGGCAGTGATGAGCAGAACCATTGTCTGCACATGCATGTTTAAATCAATTACAATGACAAACAGCTGTTTTATGAGAGGCCATGACTATTCAGAACTTTATTTTAGGTGCTTAACACTTCATCATAGAAACGATGAAGAAGAATTGGGGGGGGAGGAGTAAAACAATAAAATAGTTCTCTTTTGTGGGTTTATAGAGCAACAGTCTTACACACGTAGGGAAAATACAATTATATTATTGAAGCACCCCGTACTATGAAAAATTTTAAAGTCACTTATAGGCAGTTTCCCAAGATTAGAGCTGTACACAGAAAATATTGGGGAATCTAGATTTGCAAAATCAATGAACCAGGGAGGGGATAATCCTTGATAGACTCATTAACTTTCTTAAAATAAATCATCCATTTTACACGTGGCACCTCCCCAGGTTTACTGCCACCACCCCTTCTACTTCTATCCTAGACTATAACTACCAATTCCTAACTGGGTTCCTATCTTCTCCCCTTCCTTCAATTTCCCACTCACACCACAACCACAGGAATCTACTAAAAAGCACTATTTGCTTTAAAATACTTTATGACCCTTGTGCGCCCGCCACTGCTATCACATAAAATGTATGTCTAGATTTTTTAACCCAAATGTTATTGCTCCAATATGCTTTTTCTGGGAATTTTCTTCCATCCTTCCTAACACAAGCTCCCACTAATAAACCTGCACTGTCTAATACAGTTGTCACTAGCCATGTTTCAAGTCTAAGTTTAAATTAGATAAAATTAAAAATCCAGTTCCTCTGCTGCACTAGCCATATTTCAAGTCCTCAACAGCCACTTGTGGCTAGGGGCTATTGTATTGGACATTGAGCAGAGTGTCCATCAGTACACAGTCCTATTACCTAGCACTGCTGTATATCTACCCCTAAATCCCAATGTACAGATCTGCCTGCAAGTTCCGGGATTAAACCACTCTGTCCAAGTGGAAAAGCTCTGACTTTTTGTCTGCCTTCCAAATTTACATTCCCAAGTCTCATACATCTTCAAGGTTCAGATTACATTTTACTTTCTCCACCCCTTCTCTTATATATTCCAGTCAGAAATGATCTCTACCTCATTGGAACTCTTTTGAATTTTGTTTATAATAGTCACAGGCTAATTCTGACACCGCTGTTTTAAAGAAATCTAGGTAAAATGATTATTTTCTTACTAATTTAGAAGGAGGGAGGAGGAGAAACAGAGAGAAAGAGAGAGAGAGAGAGGGAGAGAGAGAGAGGAGAGAAGAAGAAGGAGGGGGAGGAAGAAAAGGAGAGGGTGCCAGGACAGCTGTATAACTTTGTTCTCTTCTCAGAAAGCCAGTGCATTATAGGCACTCGATATGTATTTCTAAATAACAAAATATAGTTCACATTATTTATTTTGCAACTGCAAGAAAACACCATCTTGTCCAGCTTTTTCGTTTACAAGAAGGAAACTGAGAACCAGAGAAGGTGCAAGCTGAGGTGATCATCAAACTACTTAACAAGTACTCTGGCATCAACCTATCAGAATGGAACTGGCCTTAGCAAGAGAACTGGGTCCTAAAGGTCCCCTGATCCTTATTTCCTAAAGCTTGGGAAGGTTCAAGGGGTTCTATGAAGAAATGAGATAGCCAGGAAATTATTGGGGGAGAGGCTTTTCGAGGCTTAAGACTATAGGACAGCAGTGTTTTAAGATTTTATCAGTGAGCATGGCTTATACCTTCAGCTGTTTACCGAACAGTTCTGGTGATGCAATTGTCCCAGGGTCACACAGTTAGTAGAATTTGCCATAAATCAATTTTAATACAACTTTTCAGGAACATATCTACCGTGTCACATAAGACACCCACCTTCTGGGACATGGAAGCAAAAGCCTTTCAACTGCTAAATAAGCGTGTGATCTTATACCATTGGTATAATGTCACATGCGTTTGCGTGCAGATGACAACATTCTAGAAAACTGCTCCCTCAGGTGTTGTATTTGGGGTAATTGATGCTTTAGGCCTAAAAATCTTAATAAGCTGACACTTTTATTTTCAGAAGTGCCTGCAAGGAGTGCAATTCTAAAAAATTACGTTCCAACCTGGCTGATTGGCTAATATAATGAAAGTAGTTTGTAACAAATAAACAAGTAAAGGATACGGCATGCTTGGCATAGCTTTTAACATAAATGGGCGAAATCACTTCATTTCTTTCAATAAAAACATCTTGCACCTAAAATAAAATGCTTGATGTTTATACAGAAATGGCACGTTTCGTATAAAGTTTTTTGATAGTTCCTTGCTGCCAACACTTAAAAAGTTACGACTTTTAAACCTTAGTTGTGCAAAATCAATAGCTGATAATATCATTTTTGGCTCTAATCCTCCAGTTTTAAATAATGTTCCTTTTGTAAGTAAATGCATTACTTCTGTATTGATTCTTCTTTATAAATGATCTGAAGCAACCCCACATAGAAAACAATAAACATAACTGATCTGTAAAGTTGTCTATATTCCAGTGGTCATTTTATATTCAATATTCTTTGCCATTTAAAAAGAGCCATTAAGTGTTTGTAGATTAGAAACACGGGAGGTATCTGGGCTTTACTTTTCCCTAGTCACCTAGTTCTAACACTGAACCTCCTCCTATCTTATAGTCTACTTTAACAAGTAAAGCTGTTTTTTCATCTCACAAAATAGTTGATTCAGAAAATCACAAGAGAGTGGAGGACTCCTACAGACCAGCCAGTGAAAGTGGGTAGTGGGATTAGTCAATAAACCAATGATGATGGAGAAAACTGAACAAAGGGAGACTATAGCAAGCAGGGAAAATACATACTCAAAAAACTGATATCCAAGGCCATTTAGTGTAGGAACAAAGAATCATAAACATTTTGATAGCTCCTGTGGGCATCACTGACTTATAGAACAACATAATGATAGACACAAAATCTTAGTAATTGACTTTACTATCACCTACTATTTCTCACAACTGTACAAACAGATTATGGTTTAGATAATTTCCACCATATCACATTTATTATGGAACTCTGTTTATTTGAGATGCTAACGTTACTTTTTCCTCAGATATGTTATTAAAGACATTGGCATTGCAACCTGAACATTAGTATTAAATAGACCTACGGCATGAGACATACTTAACATTTCTTGAATTACGTGGTAAAGAAGGAGTAAAGTGCTCGGGTACAAAGATAAAATAATAAATAAATAAAGAAGCATGTGTCTTAGTGTTTAAGCTGCTATCACAAAAATACCATAGATTGGGTGACTTAAACAACCAGCATTTATATCTCAACAGTTCTGGAGGCTGGGAAGTCCAAGATCATGTCACTAGCAGATCTGATGTCTGGTGAGGACCTTCTTCCTGTTTCATAGATGGTGGTTGTCCCAATGTGTCCACACATGGTGGAAGGGGTGAGGGAGCTATCTGAGGTCTCCTTTATAAAGGCCCCAATCCTGTTCTAAAGGCCTCCTAAAGGCCCCACTGCCATTTACCAACACACTGGGGATTAGGTTTCAACATGAATTTGAGAGGGACACAAACATTCAGCCTATAGCACATACAACTTCTTCGAATCAGCCAAGGCCACTGAAGCAGTTTACACAAAACTCCCCATGGGATAAGAGACTGAATTTATACTTGAGGATTAGCAATGGGGGTTTTTGTTGCCCTCTGCCTTAGCATATCTACCACAAAAACAAAACCGCATCTACTGGTCAGGTTTTTTATGGTTTAGCATTAACAATCAGTATGATTTACATTGGATTTGGCTAAACATTAGGACAAACATTTAAAAATATTTCTCAATTGTTTTTCATGTCATAAAGCCCGGTTTTCTTCCATCGTGGTGCCATTTTTTAGAAAGGTTGCCTAGTTTGTTTCTAGGTAGACAAGAACGTGAATGATATTCACTAGCATGTAGACTACAGTGTGCTTAACAAGATCCTTAATTTTAAGTTGTAGCCTCTAACCAGCTGAAGAAAAAGTTCTAGTGATATACAATTGAAAAAAGAGAATAAGAAAAATAAATAAATTCAAAATGATAAAGTAAATGGAAAATATACGAATTGAGTATATTAGATTCATAAATCCAGATAAGGCAGAATGTATCATTGGAAGGTTAGAAGACTATGAGAGGAATAAATGAGATGAGATGGGTGGAGTCATCTGAGCAACTTGGAAGAAAGAAGCTGTATCGATTCAAGGTATCATAAAGAAATACTCTCACAACCGCTTATGTGTTCAAATATTTTCCTTTTGGACAGGAGGGGTGAGGGAAATAAACATCTTTTCAAAACTTTGTAAGTTCACCGATCAGTTAGTTTCCTAATAGCTGCTGACAGAAATGAAAGTAAAAGTATTCCTTTCAAGGTTCTCTTTTCCAGAATGAACAGGTTGAAAATCTAGTAACACAGGTGGTTTTAATTACTCATCTTCCATACACCAGCTTGGTTGTTCATACAGAGCAAAACATTCCTCATACGGAGATTTGCTAATAAGAAACACTTCATAAACTCACACACATAACTATAATCACTGCCACATGCTGAGAGCCCTCTTACGCCAGACACTCATAATCTCTAATTCATAAAATGATCCTGTAAAATGGGAATGATCACCAGACACATTATATAAACTAAGAAACTGAGACTCAAAGAAGTTAAATAAATTGTGTAAATCCATGACGCCAGTTCAGTGGTGGATTCAAGATTTAAGCCACATACCACCTATGGCTTTCAATTATTGACTCCAGATAGATTAACACTTTGTATAGGCACAGATTAGAAAAGTCATTATTTTATTTATTGTGGGTTTGTCTCATCATTCATGGAATATTTAAAACTCCCTGTTATGTGACATTGTTCTATGTGTTGAGAACACAGCAGTAATCGAGACAATGTCACTAACATCATGGATTAGGAATGGAGTCATTACTGAGAAAGGACGAGGTCAGTGTACTGGCCATGGTCAGCTAATTTACCCCCACTTTGAATTTTATTTTCAGATTTTTGCTTTGTACAGTGAACTATAAGATAGTTCGTGGTGTGAGAGCTTGGCATGCGAGAGTGCTATAATCACAGTTGTCCCTCACGTGCGACTCGAAAATTACAGGAAGGCTATGTAAACTAGACTGACTCTGCATCATCTGTCACCTGGGTAAACTCTATTCTTTGCATGTAGGCCCCTCCTTCAGTCATCATTTTCCAAGATTATTTCCTCTCCAGACTTATGATACACAGTGTTCTCTCTTCATAGATCTTAATCCCACAAGGAAAACATCTAATTAAGTCATATTTTATACAAAACACAAATAGCTTGCCACTATCCTTGGATTATATCTCTCAAGGGAATATTTATTTCATCAAAAGGAATTGATTTATAAAGGGTCAAATTTAGGGACAATCTTCGGACGCATAAAGCTCTACTGTCTCCTTTATTCTACCTAGATTCAACTTGCATGCACACAGTTACTCTTCCACAGTCAAAAGTCATCAAAGGCAGAATCACATAACCTGTCATTAATACTTTTGAGGTATAATTGACATATAATGTTATATTTGTTTCAGGTGTACAATTAATAATTCAATACTTGTATATATTGCAAAATGATAACAACAATGTCTAGTGAACATCCTTTCCCATATATAGTTACAATTTTTTTTCTTATGCTAAGGACCTTTAAGATGTACAGATAGCCCTCCATATCCACAGGTTCCACGTCTACAAATACAGAGGGCCAATTGTACTATGCCATTTTATATGTATAAAGGACTTGAGCATTTGTGAATTTTGGTACCTGCAGGAGGTCCTGGGACAAATCCCTTGCGGTTACCAAGGGTGACTGTACTCTCTTTCTTAGCAACTTTCAAGTATGTAATGCAGTACTATTAATTACCGTCATCATGCTGTAAATGAATGGTTTTTTAACTCGAAGTTTCTACCTTTTATTCACCTTCACCCATTTCTCTCACCTCCCAACCTCTGCCTCTGGTAACCACCCATCTGTTCTTTGTGTCTGTGAGCTTGGTTTTTGTTTGTTTGTTTTAGATTCCACATTTAAGTGAGATCATACGAAATTTGTCATTCTCTGTCGGACTTATTTCACGAAACATAATACCCTCGAGGTTCATCCATATTGTTGCAAATCGCAAGATTTCATTCTTTTTTATGGCTAAACATTTCATTGTGTGTGTGTGTGTTTGTGTGTGTGTGTGTGTGTGTATATTGCATTTTCATCATCCAGTCATCCATTGATGGACACGTAGGTTATCTCCATGCCTTGGCTATTGTAAATAATGTCACAATGTACATGGGGGTGCATATATCGTTAGGGTTAGTGTTTTCATTTTCTTGGAATAAATATTCAGAAGTAGAATTGCTGGATCACATGATATTTCTATTTTAAATTTTTTGAGGAATCTCCAAACTAGTTTCCATAGTGGCTGGACCAATTTACATCCCCACCAACATTACAAAACTGTTCCCTTTTCTCCATATCCTCGCCAAAATTTATTTCTTGTCTTTTTGATAATGGCTATTCTGATAGGTGTGAGGTGCTATCACTGTGGTTTTGATTTGCATTTCCAGGTGATAAGTGATGTTGAGCATCTTTCTATGTATCTTTTGGTCATACATATGTCTTCTTTAGAAAAAGTCTGTCTGTTCAGATCTTCTGTCCATTTATTAAGCAGATTGTTTTTTTGTTTGTTTGATTTTTGGTTTTGCTATTAAGTTGTATGAGTTATCTATATAGTTTGGTTATTAACCCCTTATTATATTATTGGCAAATATTTTCTCCCATTCCATAGGTTGTCTTTTCATTTTGTTGGTGCTTTCCTTCACTGTGCAGAAGCTTTTTAGTTTGATGTAGCCCCACTTATTTATTTTTGCTTTTGTTGCCTTTGCTTTTGCAGTCAGATCCAAAAAATCATCGCCAAAACCACTATGAAGGAGCTTACTACTTATGTTTTCTTCTAGGAGTTTTATGGTTTCAGGTCTAACATTCAAGTCTTTAATCCACTTTGAGATAATTTTTTTGTGTATGATATAAGATAGTAGTATAGTTTCATTCTTTACACATGGCTGTTCAGTTTTCCCAACACCGTTTATTGAAGAGACAGTCCTTTCATTTCCCCATTGCATAGTCTTGGCTCCTTTGCTGCAAATTAATTGACCATATATGCATGGGTTTATTTCTGGACTCTATATTCCTGTTCCATTAACTATGAGTCTATTTTTATGCCAATACCATACTGCTTTGATTGCTATAGCTTTGCAATATATATGTAGTATATAGCTTTGCAATATAGTCAAAAGTCATCAAAGGCAGGGTCATACAACCTGCCATTATTTTTTTTTAAGTCTAGCGTCCTAAGGCACAAAGCAAGAGGTACGATAACCTCAAATGGTTATGACTATATATCAGCTGACCTTCAGCCAAATTCAAAATTGAAGGCTTTAAGGGAGAATGAGGGTTTCTTTCTACCAGTGTTCTTGAAGAGCAAAACGTTCTGTGATTCATCTTTCTCTGTGGAGGGCTCTCTGATAGTAACTTCCATCCAACAGCTTACTGAGAACTGCTCTGCATAACTTATCCCTAATACTTAGTGCAATAATTGAATTCTAATAACCTCTACAAGAAAAATACATTACCTTTATTCAAGGAACCCAAGACACTCAATATAACACTGTCCTTTGGAGTTTATGATTTGAGATGTCCTTGAAAGTAAGATTACTTGATAAAGATGCTATTTTACTGCCTAAGTAACTAAACCTCCTTGTCAATGATTCAAGACAAAGTCATTGTATTTGATCTTATTCTGCATATTCCTCAGCTTTCATATCCTAAAAGTGTATTCCATATCAATTTTTTTCAACATTTGCTGGTAAAATAGTTGCAGGAATTTATTTTCCTGTTCCGAAGAACTAACTGAATAGATTATGTTTCAAGTAAAGAATAATGACACAGTAAAAGCTGAACAATCTTAATTAAGCTTAATGAAATCAAGGCAACTCAGGAAAAAATCCAGATTATTGACCTATAAATGGAATTTCCTTCAAATTTACTCTTTATTATCCACCAAATGAAATTCTTTACATGTATACACTAATTCTACCCCATCTCGGAAATCAATTGAAATGCACAAGAAGGACCTTTACACCAAGAGATTCTAGAAGTCCACTAAGGGAACTTTATAGTACAGCTGTGCTACCTCAAAATTTGATTCAAACACACTCCAAACACTACCATTAAGTTTCTAATTACACAAGACTTGAATTTCACAAGAATTTGCCAACATTCATCCCCAAATATACTGCAGAAATACGTCTATTTCCCTGAACACTATAATGTGAAAGGTCATAGGCCCTATGCACTTGAAACTTTTTCTCACATTATTATTTTCTGTTAGGAGCTAACATGATGTAGAAGCTAGTTTTACAGCCAGGAATAATTATGGCAGAGGTATATTTTTTGGATATTTTATTATTTGTTTTTCTCAAGTATAATAAGCAATTCCTACCTATATTCTGGGAATGAGAAAATAGATGAACCACTTACTTGACAAATAAAATATGAAAATAAAGAATAGACTGCAAACCTTTACAAATATCCACTTTTTGATGTTAAAGTATTACATCAACAGCCAACGATTTTTCATGAATAGAACAAAATGAGAAATGCACATAATAGAAGAATTTTTAAAAATGAAGATTCAGTTTAGAAGAGAAGTAGTCAGCTATTTCCCCCAAATTGCTAATTTCTTAAAATCACTATTGACATAAAAATTAAAAAGATTATCTTCACAGACTAAAAGCCCCTTTGATTGACTGACAGATAATGAAAATCTGATCTTTATATAAAAATCACAGGCAGATAGAATGTAATGTAACTTTCACTACAGACTTTTAAGCCTGAACTATGGTCACAAAGTGAAAAATGAATACGTGCTTGTGAGTGAGTGTGGTATGTGTGTGTGTGAGAGAGAAAGAGAAAGAGAGACAGGGAGAGAAGAGAGAGAGAGAGACTGAGGCTCACTATGGGTATGCTTTATGGGACGGACCTACCCCCGGTAATTATATGCTAGACTTAACTTGCACCATAATGTGAATTCCAAAAACAACTTTAGGTCTGAGAAAAGGTACATAATTTTCATCAAATTCTAAATGGAACTTGTGACTTACCCAAATGGCTAGAAACCACTTTACATCTCAGCCTTTTGTTTCTATACATTGAGAAACAAGTTTCTATACATAAGTTACAGGGTGTCAGCACATGCCCTAAGGGAGTCACTGCTCTTCGCAGACTCAAATCTAATGCTGACTATGGCGTGTTTTGTCTTCAACAGTGGCTGCTGCTTGTGTGTGGTTTTTGATTCCTAGTTATTGAACCAGTGGATGTGTACATTTTATCAAAGCTAATGGTGCAGCGAAAAACTGGATGAAAGTACACATTCTTGGGAAATCACCATGAAGAGAACCCAACCTTTTATCCATTATTTTTTTCCTACTCAGTTGACTATCCCAGACCTATTCACTGCAACCCTACACAGGCAGATATTGAGTTTTTAGGAGATGGTAACATGAATTCTACAAACATTCCCTAAGAAAGGTCTGAAATAACTCCGAACTAGGAGTCAAAACACCTGAATTCAAATCCCAGCTTGATCTCTATGTATCTGAGGAACATAAGGCAATGTGTTTAACATCCTGGGCTTCTCATCCCCGCCACGCACACACAAAATGGTAACTATGGGAAGTGATGACTACCTTATTTTGGTAATCTCTTCACAATATATGCATGTATTAACTCATCACTTTGTATGCCTTAAACTTACATAATATTATATATCAATTACATCTCAATAAGCTAGAGAAAAATACAATAAAAATGAAGCACAAAGTCTTTTTAAATGATATTTCAAGACCACCCAATATAACAAAGAAGTTGAGTCCCAAAACTTTTCCAATATTTTTGGACTGTAAAATATTTTCATAATTAAATCTTGCACACAAAGAGCATCATTTAAAAAACAAGATAAACTAGGTGTAATATTCATTTATTCCTCAAAGTAAAATAGAACCAATAAATGCCAAGTAACACAGGGCAATATGGAGACAATGATTATCAATTTTTCCTTTTGAGGAATTCATTGTCTAATTGGAGTGACAAACTTGTGAACAGATTTTCACCCAGCTGCTATGGGAACACAGAGAAAATGGCAGCTAATTTTGAATGGAGAACCTGATTAAGGCTTTACAGAGAAGGTGACAATAGCCTATGGAAGAAACAAAGGTTTTCTTCTGGTGAAGAGGAGGGAAAGGAATTCCTGGCATTAGAAACAGCAGGCAAAGGGGCAGAAAGGTACCTTACGGTCTGCTCTACATTCAGGAGATGGTAAGAACTTTGACTTAGTGGAAAGTAATGATGCAAGAGGGGGCTTATAAAGTTAATCTAGACACAACTGAGGAGCAATTGGTTCCAAGCTACGGGTTTTGAACCACATCCTAAAAGAAGTGTGTCCAAAGCATATGGACTGATTCTCAAATGGCTCTAGGTTGGAGCACAGAGCTGGGGGTTGGGGGCGGTCAGGGTGGTAGCGAATTCAGATTCTGCTTTTGTGCAGAAGCATCTCAGCAGCTCTCATACATTCCAGAGTCTGGCTTAGGAATGGGATTAAATTTATCTAATTAATCTTTGCCTGTAGGTGATTCTTTAATTTCAGAGTATGGTACACTGCCTTTATATTTAGAGATTAAACATCACTTAATGTTATTATAGAAACTTCTTTTATACTATCTTTTTCTGATTTTGTACTGCATAATTATTGGTCACACATAAGACTTTCCTCCCAAAGCCCAATTTATAAGCAGTATTGGTGACTAGGAAAAACAATTTCCTTGCTTTTAAATGAGTGCATGTTCCTAACTGAAACTGAAACCATTTTAACTTAAATTAGAAGAATGTCCTTTTGTTATCGGACATTATAGTTATAAATTCCGTGAAAACCAACTACTCCGCTCGAAGTGCAAAGATCAATCTTTGTCTTCCTTAGGCTTCTTGGTGAATGCTAATTAACGCTCCTCAGTATAACCTTAACTGTGACTTGCCGTTTCTCCCTGAAGGTCAACAAGCTATTTTAGGAAAAATATGTACAAATCCATACTTTGTTTAAATGCAGACGTAGCCTATGTTTAAAAAGTGAGTATAATAGGTTAAGCTGAGATCTCAGTGTGGCTTGGAGATTAAGAAGTTGTTTGTTTCCCAGCTATGGTATTACTTCTAAATAATACCATCTGAAAATGACATCACATAACTGTACAGTAAAAAGAATACATTTAAGAAAAGAGGGAACAAAGTTAGTGGGATTTATTTTATTACAGTACATTTATTGGTAAGTCAATGTTTAAATAATAAAAGCTCCTCTCAACAGTGCCCACAGTATTTAGGGGCTTCAATTTGATCATCCATCCTTTATGGATACACCACATTAAGTCAAGGGCCTGGACAAGGTGAGAACCCTGAGAATTAGCATCATCTATTGTGAGTCTTCTTATTCCTGACTCCTGGCCTCTACTTGATGCTTTTATCATTGGCCCTACTCCCTTAGCCCCTGAGAAAAATAGGTATTTCACTGGAGGGGTTTAAGAAGACATATTTTTGAGTGAAGAGTAATGATGTAAAACTATACCCATTTTCTGTTGGTGTTAATGAAACCATATTGGCCATTAATCACTGACAAAACAACACTCCGGTGTTGGATGTCTACTATACTAAGCTGTGAACCTATGAAAGGAAATTTGTGAGAATAAGTAGTAAATAACATCTACGAGTCACACTTGCGAGGTACGATTGGAAACAAAGTTTGGAAAACAGTCCGGAGATTTTTAACAACTGTGTTATTTTGCCCAAGCCATTATATAATCTCCCCAAGTCACTGGGTTAATATATTTTAATAAATCAAGCAATAACAAAAAACACAAAGGCTGCCGAAGTGAGAGGCGATATATTTCAAGAACATTAGTGGGCCTAGTTCTTCACTGTTGACTATCCTCTAGGCCCATTTCAATGTGAAGATTTTGCTGAACTGTATTGGATTCCCCAATATTCTTTTTTTCCAAAAATAATGGTGAATTGGTTTAGGGGAGAAGAGGAGAATGGTATGGTAGGAGATGAAGGTCAAAAAATTCCAAGCATACTAGATACCACTCAGTCTTCTAAGCCGGAGAGGGAAGTGCCAGAGCACATTATAAATATGATCACGTATCACCCAAAAGTCACTTCTGTGAAGCTGGGCAGGCAGTCAACACTACTCAGATTCACTTGAGGTTTGTAGAGCTGGTCTTGGCTTTCATAAGATAGATAAACACATGAAAATCCATGGTCTGGTAGCCATCGCGAAAGAAGCAGTACAGGATGGGGGTACGTCTTTGAACCACAAGGAACAGAATCATTCATCAAACCTTGTTTCTCTGCTTTCATGAACCTAGTAATTAGGGAGAGGGGTTTCAGAGCGGGTGGAACATTGTGTACTAGCTGAGAATTCAATTCTTCAAAATATGTTAGGACAGCAAAGGGTTAAATCCAACAAGTAATGTTTCTGAACATCACTTTTAGTGTTACCATCTGTGAGGAACAGCCACTCTCTTTTTTTTTTTTTTTTTTTTTTTGGTTCGCGGGGCCCTCACTAAACTGTGCCACCAGGGAAGCCCCAGCCACTCTCTTTATAATTATCCTCCAAGTCACAAATAAAAAAGCCATGAAATAAACCCTTACTACAATGTTGGCAAAGCCTTAAAAGTTACTTCAGTAATGTCTCCATTTTTTTAAAATGTACGCAATCCTTTTATACCAATTGCCATTGGCCACGACAACCTCCCCCCTGCCACACACACACACGGAATAGATACCCTACACATCAGAGATCTCTATAGAAGGACCATGCTGGTAAGTCTATTTTAGATCTTGACCACTTGCTGCTTTTGGTATAAAATCTCTGCTCTCATGGGAAAATTGTGACACGTTCACTGAAGAAAGAGAATGTTGTGTGGTTCTACTGCCGGCTGAAACCATGGAGGTGCCCAGCGTGTTTAAGGTCAAGAATGCCCAGCACTTTGACATTCAAACAGTCCTTTATGGGAGGATACAGGAAAAGATATCTCTATTCTATTTTGATGATCAACATTCAGCAAGCTCTGGGCAGTAAGAAAGGAAAACAATTTGGGAATTCAAGAAGCAAGCTGAGCGATGACTCACTTTGACACTCCAAATACTGGTATTTTTCTCTCAGCAGCAGTGCTTAAGGATGCTCCTGGAGTGACATTTTAACCTTTTATAAGGTAAACATTCTTTTCCTCTTAAACAAAATAAATTTCTGCTGCCCCTTAGACACCCTAAATAGATGAAGAAGTCAATTCAGTTGCTGGATTGGGAGACAGAAATGGCAGCAACATAGCTCCTCTGTGCTTAAGTATTGAAGGCTGTGCCATGTAACTAGTAAGGCAGTAAGAAGAGGGAGGGAACTTGGACAGCTAGCGGATAAGTTCTTACAATGAATGTTAGCTGTTTTGCCACTTGGAACCTTCTACCCAACAGATATATTCCTGAAGTTTCCTTGAGTGAAGAAATATTCTCTGTGTTTGTGTGTGTGTGTGTTTGTTCATCAAGGACTGACTCTCTCACCACTTAATTTCACATGGGAGTCAAACCCACCTCCTAAAGGTAAAAATTTTAAAGGAGAAATTTGAATGCCTGTGGGTACACAACATCTGATTGCAGTGTTTTTGCCTTTTTTCTTTAAAAAATTTTAAAGATCAAATGACTCACAATGTAAAAAGGAAAATCCAAAAAGCCTCAACCGAAGATTCATGCCAATAGCACAGTAAATGAAATCATACACATACTGAAAGCAACAGACAGCTGGACTTCAAAGGAAAGTTTATCTATGATCGTTCTAATGTATGTCAATTATTAGTTATGTCAATTCTCATACCGTTGCATTGTATGTCACAGGGATTTCTGTGAATAGACGCTAATAATAAATGCTAATAATGTAAACACAAACATAAAATTAAAAATATGTACGTCTATTCTGCCAACTAAGACACAGAGGTTTCCTATAACTTCAAGGGCAGTTTTCCTTCTGGTGGTAACACTTTAAAAGTATTCACTTATTTAATGTTATTTCTGAAAGTCAGTTTTCATAATCCATGTTTATTTAATTTTTAACAAGTACTCATTATAAGTGTGTCCTCATCACTGTGCTACTTTTCACTACGTTATGCTAATTTTGCTTTATAATCTTTCAGTTACACAATTGTAAATACACTGAACATTATCTTCATGTTGTCCCTACTATGCGGGTTGCCAGATAACCTATCTTCTCTCTTCCTCTATATATATACCCCTATATATATACCCAACATGTTCTGTATTTAATGATTTTTTCCTGTGCTCTTTAGGGAGTTTGTCAGGGTACCCGAAATGGCCTACATTCAGCTTTTCATTAAATAATTTTAAAATATAAAAGATATTTCAAAATATCTTTAGTGGTGTTTAAATGACAAATGATAACACTTCCTGAGAATTATATCTCCACAACTGAAGATCTGAACAACTCCTATAGTTTGAGAGAAGATCAAAAGAGAAGCTTGCAAACAACAAGTACATATTTTTCATATTGAAGAATAAAAACACCACTGTTTGCCCAAAGTGTCTAGTCAGAGATAACTCCTGGTCAGCTCTCACTCAGCCAATCAGGCGAGCCTCCTGTCGCTCATGCTTCTAAAAGCCAGCCGTCAATAGGACTTTACTCCAGTGATCACAGCAAGGCAGCTAAGATCTACCACGCCCTAAGCATTCCAGCTTCTGACAGACTCCCAGCCCCTGAGCGCCAGGTTTCCAAAATATTTACATAAAATCAATCGGGCATCATTACAGGAGACCGTGCCTTATGACGATAGGTCTCCTTTGCAGTCAATGAGGAGTCTGCAACAGCTATCAAGTTCAATTATTATTAGTTCACAGCTCTTTCAATGATTCACCTATGTTTATGGTTAGTTTTGAATTGGACGTGAGTTACAGGCAAAATGACACACTGACGTGAGATTATCATATTCAGTCCTTCAATTCTGGTAGTTGTTGCTATCATCAAATTTTTATTTGTGTATATATAAACACAACACAAACCTTGTCAAAATTCAAGCATAAATTTTGTGATGAATATTTTAAACACTGGACAATTATTTAAATGAAGAAAAAGAATTTAAATTTGTGCAGGATACAACTGTTTAGTCAATATAAACAAAAGATGGAAAGTGAGATATAAGTCAGCATATGATACAGCTAAGCAGAAGAGATGATTTCCTCAACTAGTACTGAAGAAAAGCAATTAATAAAATTCAGAAGATAACGTAATAACAGCAGAAGTTGTAATGGCTGTCTGCTATGTATACCACCAATTTTACAGCTAAAACGGCTGCACATACTTCTACCAGAAGCATTTTCTGATTCCAAAACTGCAAGCAAATTTTCAAGTGTCAAAAGGAAATCTACAAAAATAAAAAATGCAACAGTTCCATTCACTTTTGCAGAAATTATCAAAGATATAAATGCCTCACCTTTTTATGTTATAGCCAAGGATACAAGTTATCACAAGGTAGAAAAAAAAAATTCCCCTTTGCTTGTGCAATATTTTTCTCCTGAAAAAGCCTTGCTTATAAGGCTATTCCAAGGAAAAAACTTCCACATAAGACTTCAGGAACAATAGTAAATTTTTTGCAGAGACTCTTTTATTGAATTAGAAGTTAATAAGAAAAAAATGTACACCTTTTGGTGGATATAATCCAAATTGAAATTTGCTGGGTATTTATGTAAAGGTGCAGACAATGTTTATTCAAAGGTGAAACAAAATATGAATAATTTTGTGGAAGATGTTGGCTGTCCTTCTCATGTTCTGTGTTATACTGCTGAAACAGTATTGATGTTCTTCCTATTGACATTGAACTAATTGTGATGAAATTTTTCTCTTCATCATTTATTCTGTTCAATTGCTCAAAGGGAGCGATTAAAGGATTTTTGTGATTTTGTTTATATTCAGTATTCTTCAATTCCCACATTCAAAAACCCTTTGGGTCCCTTTAACAGATGCAGTTGGGGACATCTCAATTTATTTGAAGCACTAAAATCATACTTTAATTCTGAAGAAAAGAGCCTCCCAAATTCTTGTTAAGATTTTTAATAATCCATTGAGTGAAGCCTACTTATTTCTTGTTCACAGTTCTCAATATCTCTTTAGTAAATTGAAAGAAAATCACTGTTATCGATGTATTGTTGCTTAAAAGAACTTGTTGAATGCGTTAAAGAAAGAACTAATAAAAATGTATTCCTTAAAGTATCAGGGGTGTTATTAAAATGGACACTATTACTTATGAACAGGAAAGATTCAACTCATAATGAATAATGATCATGGCCCTTGTCATGATTTTTGTTTCGATTAGATTTCATCCTCTGAAGAATTTAATTTTTTACATGTGTGTTATTAAATAATCACCAGTATGAGAACATGTGGACTCATGAAATGAAGAGGAAGGAAATGAAAACTCATGACAATGCTGTTTTTTGTTACTGGAGCACATTTTTTAAAGCCATTGATCACTAAATACGGAGGAACACTGGAAAAGCAAGATATGTCTTGAAGATGGTATTTTGTGTTTCAAAACATCAAATCTGAAGAACAATTCTCAGAGTTGTTAACTTTATGCAAACAGATATTCAGTCTACTGGCTCATAATATTAATGTTTTCTCATGAATGAATGTTCAATGGACAAAATAAATAAGTTGCATGTGACCACTATAGAGCTACGTTACAATGTAAATAGAAGGTTGACTGTAACGGCAAGAATTTTTTTAAGCAAATTGTGCAAAATATGGAACTGTTAAGAAGAGCCAGATCTCAGGGAAATGGTATTACAAAAAGGTATGCAATTTAGATACACAGCTAAACAACAAGTGGTGTTTTTAATAGAAATACATCCCATACAAGATTTTTAAATCTCTGTGTATATATACACAGGCAAATTAGAAATAATTCTAATTTAACTGGGTATCCTGTATCCTATTTGCTAAATCTGGCAACCCCAGCTGGGGAGTGTGACCAACTAGGAAACATTTTAATGTTGTTTCTTGGATTGGGTTTCACAGATTGAGAGCATGGTATAATTCAAATCTCAGGACTCCATGAGAGAAGAGCCATTGATACTAATTATTAAGGAAGATTATTCATTTTAAGAATATTAATTTTTTCCACCAAGTTCCAAGAGAGATAGACAGCTTTTTTGGTTTGTTCATTTGGTAAGCATTCCTATCAGTTGAAGACTGTCATTTTTGAGTACCTGACTTAATGTGTGTGTGTGGGGACGGGAGGGGTCTCAGCTTCAGATCATACACTTGTCAAGTTCAAGTCCTATTCCGTAGTGGAGTTGATACCAGTGAAGCTTGGAAGTTTCTGGGTTAGACACACTTCCAAGGCAGCTTTGGCTTCTGAGTAGATTTTCTACTTTTATTGTATTATTTATCTTTTGTGAGGAGTTTTGTTGTGGTGGTGGTTCTGGAGGACTTCCTTTACATTCTTGTGAACTCAGTAATGCTTTTCAAAGTTTGTTGGCTCTAATTTACCCAGCATTTAGGTGTTTTGTGGTAGGAGAGGGTTTGAATTTCAGAATATCTGATCTTGTTAAACTGCAGCCATTGACATTTTATAAAGTCCATTTCTAAACACTGAATTAAAATTGAGCTTCCTAGTAAATTTTAAAACACATCTCCTGTGAAACACTTTTGGGGATTTCTTGTAATTTTAAAATTGATTTTAATATTTCTCAGAGCAAGGCATGAACATTCTTTTAGAAGTCGTGTTAAGGAGTCAATAAGTTCTATAAGTCTTAAAAAGAGCCATCTCTTAACTGCACATCCTTTCTTCCACATGCCCTGCCTCACGGAAACAAACATTTTACCCTTTCTATTGGCCCTGTGCCATTCATTTATTCATAATATACCACGTGATCCAACAGAACTGTGCTCCATTAAGGTGAGAATTGGATCTTCCACTTACATTAGCATCTTTCCTATCTTTTGCAGAGTTTGACTTGCTTGGAGGGATGGGTATCCATAATTATTAACAACTACTAATTATATTCTCTGCTTCAGGCACAATCTCTATTACTTCTATTAGACTGCATGTTTCCTCAGCAGATCAAGAATTCAGTTAATTTTGAGGCCAGATTATGCAATAATTACATGGTCTTCTACTTCCTAGTCAAGAAGAAGAATGATAGTAAAGCTTGTTTATTAAGCACCTACTATGTGCTCAGCTCAGAAATGCTTTATAAATATCACTACTAATCCCCACGCACAACAGCCTTACAGAGAAGGTATTTTATGCTTGTTTGGTAAATGAGGATGCTCTGGTTATGTGTAGTGGTCATTTCTTTATGTTTCTTCCCAGGTCATGATGATATTTTTAACTGACCTCTCACTCCCTTTGGGTGGCCCTCTTTTGTCCTCCAAATATGTTTTACAAAATAGACCAAATTGTTCTGGAGACATAGAAGGATAAAACAGATATACCACCATAGTTGCCTGAATTTCTAAATTTCTAGTGTCTTTTCATTTTCTGGTAAGAGGTCTCACTACTGCTATGGGGTTCCATAAGATACCCTGAATCTTGACAACTTCTCTTACAAGCTATGCCTTGAAAGGAATGTATACCTTTTAATCAAAAACTAATATTAACTTGCTCAGGATCATACGACCAGGAAGTAACAGGGTCAGGATTTAAGCCCAGTTCTCTGTGACTCCAAAGCCAGTGTTGTACCATTGTAATATATATTCACTTCAAGGTGCTGCAGCTCAAATTCCTAAAATTCACATATTTGATCCCAATGAAAGCTACATTTTTTAAAAGTATATTAAAAAAGTTAACCAGCTGCTAACATAACTTTCAAATTTCTAGAAGGAAATTAAAATTTTCGGAGAATATGAATCACCACAGATAGCCTGTTTAAACGCCTACTAGCATGGTTGATGTTAACAATGAACTCTAAAATTTTAATGTTAAAAAAAATAGGTAGTAAAATCAACATGGTAGATGTATCGAATTAGAAAGCACAAAAATACCCATGTTACAGTTTTACACTGATAACACCTGTAGGTAGAAATGAAATTGTGTTTGTGGGTGTGTGTAAAAAAAGTAAAATCAATTTCATAGTCTAAACTACAGGTTATTTAAAGGAAACATATATTGAAAAGACATTTAAGGTGATCTCTAGATAAGAGCACAATTGTTTTTCTGTTCTCTTGCTAAATAATGAACTATTTATAATTAACCAACTCATATTTAACCTAAGTGTGTAGCTTAGATTTTATTTCTCCAAAATTATCATCAATCACGGTTCATTACCTTTAAATCTTCACATTTGGTTCAAAGCTTCTTTCTTTCTTTAATCCTCCACTAAGTCAAACTGCTTACAAATACATTTTACAAGAAATCCATACTAAAGGAATGACAACTTGTACTTTTCATTTGTGCTTAAGCTTGCCTTGTTCTGTAACTGCTATTTTGAAGTAATGGTTATACATTCTCAGTTATCTGATACAGAGAGGACCTGTTTACAAAGTACAGAAGAACAGTGTACAAGATACACCATTTCACAACTGTGTAATTACACCAACCAAAGCTTAAGTTAATGAGTTTCCTAAATGGCTTAGGAAGAGAGATCACAGTATGAAAAGCATGGTTTGAAAGGGATGGAGATTATCTAGTCCATCAGAGCTCCATCTCAACTATTCCAGAAAGATAGTTTTACACCCTATTTTCAAAAACTGTCCAAGAAAAAGATTCCAAGTTAAAATGTGTATGAACAAATAATCCCCCAAATGATTCTATTACTGATTTTTCATGTGTGAAATGGCACTGGAGACGTGGCTTATGAATCTGAAATGACATTTGAGCCAGTTATTTTCTTGAAAATGTACGGTTTCATGTGAAGAGTCCCTATTAAGAAATTCTAAGGGTAAAGTCACAGAGCCATTGCCTGAAAACTTGCCTAACCCCATCAAGATTTGAATGCATATTCGTAAGCATTCAGTCACTACTGGTTCTCAGAAATCAATCACCCCACTGTTACTCTGCGAATACTCACTTGGTCTCAGGTTTCATATTCATCAATTAGAACAGGTGAGGAAAATTGCCAATGTTATGGAAAAGTGGATATTAAGTGAATATCACCCAATATTAAGGAGATGTGCCAATTCTGAGAAAGAAATACAGAATATCACTCTCCACTGTTTTCCTAGAGTATATGTTGAACTCAGCCTTTTCAATCTAATGCCCATCTTTCCCTCATCCCGCCTCCATATTGTGGGTGTTTATCTGGATAGCTTTCTGGATAGCTTTACTTAGGAAATTGCTTTACTAAGATGATGTTTTCCTCTTCCCAACATTGCAAATGTTTGTGTCTGGCCGCCAAGAAACCTTTTTCCAGCCTGGCCATTCTATTAATATGTAAAATGCAGTTAATGTCTCAGGGTTTAAAGAACCAGTTTCAGTCTGTATTCTTTGCTCTATAATCTTCTACTTGACAGTGTTTGCAGCATTTGTCACACTAAATACCAACAGTGGGCATTCAGTAATTACTTGTTAGTTATGATAAATAAAACAAGCAAGATTTATCTTCAGGGAAATAAGCAATACTTCATGTAGTATGAAGAGAAGATGTACTACAGTAATCTAATCTGTAAACTCTATTTCAAGGACCCAGAGGCTGAATTTACTGAATTACCAAAGGCTGAGATAAGATAGGCAAGATTCCCCAGTATTATTGTGAACCGTACCCCTTGGAGGTGTGGAAGGCCATGCCTGGGGACAAATTTCATCTGTAAGCAACTGGCTTTTGGTAAGTACAGCTTAATGGAGACAAAGGCTGAAAAATAAGAATACAAGTCCTGTGATACAGCAGTTTGAGAGTCTCAAACTCAGATTTAATTCCTGGAATGGATTTTGTTCCTGGAATGGGAAAGCAATCAGAAAATGCAAGAGTCACGAAAGGAACCATTAGCAGAGCTGAACAGTCACTCAAACCTTACATCTTGGGAACCCTAATGCCATCATAAAAGCCAAACTCCCAACTGGACATGTGGGAGTCTCTGCAAAAATCAGACCGAGAATTAATCAAGGCCACAAATGGCTTTCACCTTAAACAATGCTATGCCTCAAAAGCAACACTAGGAACAGAGTTTTAGGAGTACAGGGCTCTTCTGCTTACACATCACTGATATGAGATGCAGCTATTTATCAAGAAGCCCAAATTCAAAACCACACAGTGGAAGAACTTTTGCCAAAACAATAAGATATTGCATAGTCGTAGAAGCATAGGTTCCAAAAGCTAGTTTGTTGGGGCTTGAAAGCTGTGAAACTATTTTGGATTTTTTAATGGCTCCTTAGTTAAGAACGAACAGATAGTTCCAAAAGGTAGTAAACACCATCAACAAAATACTGCACAGAAAAGGTCTTATGTACAGCTTACATCCATTCACACTTTTTCCTCTGAAAACTGGAATACCCTGGCTCCAAGTATTCTCACTTGAAAAAAGAGAACTCAGATGGACTTATACATCAATGGGGAGATGCATTCACCTTGGGTAAAGACAGAACTAAAAGAAAAGTTTTATCAAGCAAACAAGGAAACTAGTAATATGGCTCATTTTAAAAGATGACTTCTAGACTCAGTGGAAAGGAAAGGTGCCCAGGAGCCTGCCAGGAGCACAGCAGGGTGGCTGGGCAGTAGGGAGTACAGCTCAGTTCTGCTGCCAGTTCAGTGGTGGTGTCTAGCCCGGCAGCCAGGTGCGTGATGTAAATACAAGCTACCCCCGTTCTCATCCTCCTCCAGATGGTGGAGTCTTTGGCTGCCCCACCTGTGGACTCTAGGAGTGCATAATTAAATTCCTGGCTATCCTAGACTTCAATGGGCAAAGTATTCAGTCTCTCTTCATAAGTCCAGGCTTAAGGGAATTCTACTTTGGTCTGTTTCTTCACAGTGGTGTAGAGGATGAACATATAACAAAACCAGCATCTTGTAGCCTTGATCCTAAAAGGATTAAGAGCAAAGTTTGTCCTCAGTAACATCTTTTATGAATAGGACCTTCCACCAAAGCTCAGGGACAGGTTGTCAAAACAATTGAGGTTTTCAACAAAGTGTTGTCAGATATGCTGGTATGTGAATAGTCGTTGCTACTTCTGTTATACAGAAATTATACAACGAGCTTATTTGAAGTTGCTGTAAGTTTTCCTTCTTCTTTGGAAGCGGTGATATCAGAACCTTTGCAGCGAGGCTCGTTTTGTTTCATAGGCCTGCCTGGCACTTGTCTGTGAGGCCCTGAACCTTGGCCTCTGTCAACAGCTTCTCCATTTCCTCGTGGCTCTCAGGCAATGAGACTGCTGCATCATAAAGGCAGTTGAGTATCTTACGTAAGTGATTCCTGCATTGTTTATTTGCATTATAGAACATATTTCTTTTAGTGTCAAAGTATAATCCATATCTAATAGTGAATAGTATTTTTGCAAACTGTGCAAAAACAAACCCATCGATGAGTTCATTAGTCTTAAATAACTAGGTAACTGGTGTTTTAGATGCTCTGTGTCGTGTAAAAATCCTTGGTGACTTGTTAAATACATGTTTAAAATGTTTTAATCACATCAGTAAAAAGTTGCTTGGTGTTTTTGTATGAATGGAGAACAGATTTTTTTGTTATTTTACACTATTTTAAATAACGAAATATCTGACACGTTTTCAGAAGTAAATTAGATTTAAATAATAAAGGAAGCTTATTGTTTAAGCTGTTTTCTCCTCAGAATATACAGTAGGTCAGCGTGGGCTACAAAACAAGGAGCTGTGTAACACAGTTCTCCAGGGAAGTGGGTTTAATGACCTAAATAATAACAAATGGTAATTAGCATACTAGCCATCTGTGGATAAATACATGCTTTTGAAGTGCTTAAGGGCACTAGAGCAGCCTGTTCACTTAACTAGTTTAAAGATTCCCTCCCAAAGCCTTGTTTGTACCACTAATTTATACCCTATATGGAAAAAGGAAGAATTTCAGATATAAAGATAACATGATTTTAGGCCACACATTTCACAGAGTGGATCCTAAACCCATGGATTACCATAATGGAAATAGGAAAATTTAAAAGAATGAAAAATAAAGCTGAATAATTTGGACTCCAAAGTAGAATATGGCTGTTCTCTGCAAACAGATCCCTTGGAGCTTGTTGAGCTTTCTGGATAAGGAAATTACATGCAGTACGTTTTATTTACTTGGGCATGGCAGTACCTAGGGGGGCACGCATTTTCATATTTTCTCCTAATGTATTGAACTATATGCTTTGTAGCAGACCTCAGAGAGCTGGCAGAGCGGAAAGCCAAGGTTAGTTGTACAATCCTTTTTGTGACAGCAACACAGTGTGAAAAGACATCTGTGTTGACATTGCCAAGTGTGTGCTACATGATCAAACCCTTCATAGTTAAGCTTACTCCCAGAAGACATAGATTTCTCAACACAATAAGTAGCCAGGTGCCCACAAACCCTGAGATCCTAAAAATTCTGGCCAAGTTGATTTAATTCTGTGGTCTCCTGCTGAAAATTGTGTTGATTCACATTCGTGGCATGATGACGGGGGACTGGAGGAGGGGAGGGCATCGGGGTGAATAGGGCTTGATGTGTTTGCTCTCCAATCAGTGTCACTCAATCAGCGTGCGTAACAATTAGCATCTTACTAGGGTGTTTGCTTTCTTCTCTTTTCGTACTGCATAATTTGGTACTTTATTATATCACCTCATGTTCTTTAGCTGCTTCATGTAGCATTCATTTGGAAGTCACTTCTCAGAAAAACTGAAAAAGAAAACTCTAGCCGAGAAGAGGAAGTTATCTATGGAAAAGCCAAGTCCTCATTCATAGCTACTCACATTCTAACTTTACGCAAAAATCTATCAAGTCCGCTTTGTCTGTCTGTACCAGGTTAGAAGCAGCAAAACGGAAGAACCCATAATGTGTTACATAAGGCGAGTGGAAAAGGCATGTTGAGAGTAGCAAATAATAACAGCCAACAGGGTAGGAAGAGATAAATAAGCTATACAACTTGGGTAGCAAAACTTTATAGGCAAACATTTTCTCAGGTTGCATTCTTAAGAAACGGATCCTTAAATAATGATTCAAGTGCAAGAAATTATGAAGAAAAGAGCAAAGAAAAGAGGAAGCAAGACAGGAAGGGTAAAAAACGGAGAAAAGGTGTAACTGCACCTAAAATTCCAGCCTCAGCCTCACCCCACGAGAAGCTACGTAGAACACATTGCACCTCAGCGTCTGGCCTATCTCGAGGCCAAAAACCTTGGCTTTTTTGTTTCTTATTAGTCATTTACTGGTCTAGGGCCATGAGGGCTGGATGGCATAAGGGGGAATTATCCTGTGTTCCAGCAGACAGCACACAGAAGCAGCAGGATGGGCTCACAGCACCAGTAAAAGGGGGTCTGGTTAGGTCATCAGTTACATCCATCTCCATATGCCTGAGGCATTTAATGTCTCTACCAATCATTGAGGTCAAGAATTGTTCCTTGTTCAATATCAAAATCAGAGGTCTACGTGCAATAAAAATCATTTAGTTTCATAATGAGGAGGCTGAGTTAATTTAACTCAATAAATGCTCACCCCTACTTCTGGGGTCAAAATAACAAAGGATGTACAGTAGAAAGACCATAGGATTCATGAATTACAGGTTCAAGTCCTTCTCTACTGCCACTGGATACCTATATGATCTTAATGTCTGTCCTTAGTTTACTTTGTTGATATGAATGGCTTCTTTATACCCCAATTCAACAAATCCCATACATCCCTCTAAAAAAAAAAAAAAACCCACAATCAAGTGTCAAAGTGAGAGAGCAGTTGAAAAGTCCTGCTGCCAAACAGAAAATACTAAATAAATATCAACTAAAAACAAAAACATAAATAGATTCAGCCAAGATTACATTTGGCTGTTAATGACAAAGACCCTGATGTGGTAAAGGGCCATTTATCAAGAGCCTAATGTATTTTCAGACACAATATTATATGTTTTCTTAAATTTCTGAGATTATCCATAAACATATCAAGTTGCGAGCTTATAATGTAGTCATTTTTTTCTAATAGTTTAACTATGTATACAATTAACATGAGTGATTGTTATTTCGATTGTCTGTATACTTAAAATGTGTCAGTACTTAGAGTTTATAATTTTCCAGAGAAGAGTAAATAAATCCAGTTAAGGTATACTTTATAAATGTTTTAGTTTTAGGGTTCCATTTAAAAATTGGGGGGTGGGTTCTAGGGAGTTGTGTAGAAAAAAACCTTCCTTTTCTAATGTATTTGTCAGCATTTTTAGAAAGATCCATATTTAGATTTTTGAAGGCAATCCTGTATCTGCATACAGACAGCTGAAATGACAATTTTAAAACAACAAACCCTAATCCCTAGTGACTGTACATCTGTGTCACGAAACAATCACATAATCTGGCATGATTAAAAGGTTTGCTGATCAGAGCTCTACAGCTGAGAGCCAAATACGGCAAAGTATGATCTAGTTTTCTCCTTCACAAATGCAAATAAAGACTGGCACACAGACCAGAGAAAGCAGTTGTTCTTACACAATTTAGGTCCATACAATTTTGGTTGAAGAAAACGTCCAGTAGCAATAATTTCTTTGAAAATTCAAGTTTTCAGGCATACACCATTAAGGCAAAGTTTCCGATTTTATAAATATGTGCTCAAAATGAAAACACAGGATGTCATGTTTTACATAACCTGGAAAAATACTTTAAACACCGTTATCCTCTACGTCAAATTAATAATGAAAGTCTACATGAAATTAGAAAAAAAATGATGACTAGTATTTTAAGTAACCATTCAATAATAATACTGATGATGTAAAGATATTTGCCTGCTTGTAAATATTTTCCAGAAAGTAATACTGTCTTTGTCCTTGTCTCTATAGTATCTAGCCCTAGTCCCTGGCCCACAATTAGCATTCATTCAAGATTTTTAGTTGAATGGATGAATGTCGTTTGAATGGGTAAAGAAATTCACAAACATGAAATGATTGTCGAGAAAATAATTCTAGGAATCATAGCAACTTCTGGCCTAACGTCTACAGAATACTAGAAGATGCAACCACATTAATATAAATATTCCACTGGACCAAGGAGGAAATATATTTTAGCGTGACAATTATTTTTTAAAGATACAATTCATATTGTCATATATGCCTGATTATAAATCTTGCATTCCCTTCCACAACTGTCTCCTCTGAAAAAGCAAAATACACTAAGGATGGAATTCTGATGTCAAAATATCTGTCACTAACCCAGATATTTTCTTACTTGCTGCAGATATGGCAGCGACTTTGGATCAGGCTCAGACCACACAGGATACCGTTATTTGAATTTGTTCTTTGGCACAGCTCCTGGTTTTTTGTTTTTTGTTTTTCTTTGCGGTACGCGGGCCTCTCACCGCTGTGGCCTCTCCCTTTGCGGAGCACAGGCTCCAGACGCGCAGGCCCAGCGGCCATGGCTCACGGGCCCAGCTGCTCCGTGGCACGTGGGATCCTCCCGGACTGGGGCACGAACCCGCGGCTCTCGCATCGGCAGGCGGACCCCCAACCACTGCGCCACCAGGGAAGCCCTCTTGGTAATTTTGATGTATCCCAGCAATGTCCCCAACAGCAAAGCTGAAAAGTCCTGCTGTCTGTATTTTTATTGAGATGTTGACTATAATAGAGACCGTTTGGTTAGAATCACCTGCACCTACTAAGGCTCTGGGTTTGAATTCTTTCTTCTTTCTATTTTTCTCCACCTCTTCCTTTTACTCTATTTAATCTTTTTTTTTTTCCTTGAATTTCATCCTTGGAGTTTTCATCCTGAAGATTTCCATTTCTGAATATGAAACTATGCAAGTTCTGTATGTCTTTTCCAATATGACTTTCTATATGTAACTAACTAATTTCCAAGTGGCAGGACAGACTGCTTAACAAAGTGACACATATTCATTCTGGTCACTGCAAAGCTCAACTGTTCCAAATGTATGCTTAGGCACTACAATGTTAGGTGGAGGGGGGCGGCAAATACATAAAGGGGGCACTGAAAGTCACAGTACCCCTGTAATTCAAAAGCACCTTCTAAATTAACTGTGCCCCGACAACTGTGTTTCTCATGAGTTAAGGAAACCTAATCTTTGTTCTTCATAGGAGCTCCAGTTCAACTTGGATTATCTTTCAGGGAGATAAATCTCCTGAGGAAGGTCCAAATGACATTTTATTTTAAATTAAGATTAGAAACAATGACATTTTATACTCCTAATCATGTGTTTTTCAATAGATAATTATAAAGGACACCATGGTTTTAACATTTAGCTTATTTTCAGAAGATTAAAAAGGGTAGGAAGCATTTTTACTTAACAATGGTAGCACTTAGAGACAAAGAATTTTATCTGAAATCTAGTATCACTGTTGTAATTTTTGCTAAAACATTAATCTGCAGTGAGCATTCATGGAGAATTATTTCTTTGAAACAAGCATCTCCGAAATCCTCAAATACATCTAGTTTGATAATACTGTATTTATATACATGTCTGTCATTCACAATTCTAATGAACCAACAGGTGTATGTATATACAAAGAGACATAATATGCAAGAATGAGAGAAATTTATTATTTGTCAGGTATAAGTAATGTTAGCTATCACTGGAACACTTTATATGTGCCAGATACTGTGCTAAGTGTTTTTACACACACGTAGGTAATCACAGCTTTTATCCCCATTTTATATATGAGGGAACTGAGATGTGGATATGCTATGTGGTGGAATTAGGGATTCAAATTGAGGGATGCCTGAATCCAAAAACATATTTTTAAGTCACTAAACTTGCACTGTACAATATGATAGCTACCCATCACACAAGGCTGTTGAGGAATTGAAATGTGACTAGTATATATTGACATGAGCTGTAAGTATAAAATGCACACTGGATTTCAAGCATTAGTATGAGAATAAGAAATATATAATACGTATTTTTTCTTACAGATTAGATGTTGAAATGATATTTTGTCTATACTGGTTTAAAGAAAATATATTATTTAAATTACTTTCACCTGCTTCTTTTTTCTTTCCAGTGGGGTTACTAGCCATTATAAATTGATTGACATGTACACAGTGCTATGTTTAAAATAGATAACCAACAAGAACCTACTGTAAAATAATTAATTAATTAAAAAATAAATAAATTACATATGGAGTTCTCATTTGTGGCTTCACTATATTTCTACTGGATCACGTTGCACTAAACTACAATATATAGGCTCCATTTTTCTTTG
>NW_020172145.1:1936657-1955912 GCF_003031525.2 Neophocaena asiaeorientalis asiaeorientalis
TCCTGCTTAGTGGGCCTTTACCTCTTACTCATGTTTGCATCTCTATCATGGCAGAATTTATTTCTTCACTTTAATGTAGTTATTTATATTGTATAATATAAATCAAAGGTCCTAGAAGTCAGGCTCTGAGTTTTCATCCTACAATACGAAGGAAAAGGGAAAGGAGCTTTAATGTGAATAACAGTCTTTTAGGCTTGATAGTCCTGTCAGCCTCCCCTCCCCATAGGCTGTTCTCACATCAGTCAGAATGGAAACAGGATTGCTCCGGGGTGGACAAACTATAGCTTGTGGCCAAATCCAACCCACCATCTCTTTTTGCAAATTATTTTTTATCTAAACAGTCACACATATTCATTTAGGTACTGTTGAGTAGTTCTTCCAGAGACCTTTGACCCTCAAATCCTAAAATATTTACTACCTGGACCTTTATAGAAAACACTTGCCAGTCCTGAAGTAGCTGATGCCACCATTTAGAGCTGATCCCTTCCTTTGGCAACTTACATCTTAGGGAACAAACCCACTAGAATTACATTACAATCTGATGAAATAACAAACCCTTTTAAAACTATCTGAAACTCCAATTTGTTTCACATTGTGTTTCAAGGATGCTTACATTTTAATAAGCACTTCTAGAATAAGAACCCTGGAATCCTTACAAGACTTTGTGATTACCTCTCCGTTAAGATATTGGGGCTGAGAAAAAATTTTGTTATGTCCTCTATCCTGACACCAGCCAAGGCCTAGAAAGTTCAGGATTTCAAGACTTAAAATGGGCATGTCCAAAATAGCTGCTATAATACTTCCAAGAACAGAGAATTCACTCTGGAGAAAATGAAGTATGCTTATGTTCTGGGGAGTGAGGTCTTTAAAGCCACTTTGTTATAGAATAAAGGGTAAAGAAATCAATAGAGATATACTATCATTACTAATGTGACCTGTCAATACAAGACTTTTTGCATTTTTTATTTTATTTTGCACCAACTGGGTCATTTGAAGGTCATAGTTAATGAGGGAAATTCTCATTTTATTTAAGCACATTTGTTTGTGTTGATATAATCAATTGACCTCAATTTTCCTAGATGTGGCAGACCAGGTGAAATTAAAGCTATTCTTAAACAAGGCATACTTTGCACCAAGGCTAGTGAGAAAGGATAAAGAAACATTTACTCCTTACTGATGCTTCCACAACTAGCTATCATCAATGTTTCAAATATCATCTTTTGAGTGAACACCACTGTGACAAGTACTATGCATACACTTACGTAAAAGTGAGCCATAAAACAAGGAAACAGGATAGGAGGATTATAGAAACTTTCAAAGATTTTTATAAAATTGTGCAATGAACTATTTTTTTCTGAGAAGCATTTTTACAAATGAACAAAATATAAATTGAGGTATTTTCTACAAACATATTTGCACTCCATTATTAGAGGCTGCTTATTTGCTCCGAAGGAGAACTAGAACACACTTAGGGGATATCAATTTTAAAATCCAATGAAGGCACTGAAATAGTTGAAGGAAATGTCTAGTGAAATACCTGTCTTGGTAAATAAAAAATATATTTTTTTATTCTGAGAATCTAAGGAACTATATTATTTAAACAATGGTTCTCAAATTTAGCTAAGCACAAAATGACCAATTTGTGTAAAAAGAAAAATATTAAACTTTTATTTAAAAGCAAGAACATTATTAAGCTTTACTAATATTGAAGCATTAATTGATACGGACACTTTGCTTCATTCCTACAGGTCACTTACCAGAAGAGGTTATCGTGAAGAAAAAGTGAGACTTGTACAATGTAGAGATGTTACCAGTGGTATCCTCTTTCATACATTTGCCTTATCATATTGCAATAGATTGGAGTTTATATGCAATTCATACATTTGTTTTCTTAGTCTGAGTGTTTACAGAGGCCACAGTGTATTTCTCAATTGCAAATGATAAAAATAAAACTCAAACTACCCTGAGTAAAATGGCAAACTTCATTTGCTCAGTAACTGGGAAATTTAAGGATGATACTGGCTTGACTCCAATGTATGCCATAAGACTCTCAATCTCTGTCTCTACATTTTCATGCTCTGCATGTCACTATTAGTCTCTTTAAATCACCCTTATTCTCTTGTGCTATAGACAAACTTTCTTCACACAATCAGAAAGATGCCCACTGGCCAACCAACCCTGTACCTTATAGCTACCAATTTTAAAGAGAAAGAGATCAACAAGTTCCCACCTTCCATGTGTCAAATCTAATGGAAGACACTTACTGCCTTTAATTTGGTTAAAATAAATGGTGCTGCCCACGAATCTCAGAATATATGAAAATAAAACACCCCAGTAGCATTTCAGCATATATGTCAAAAATCATGATGTAAAAAGAGAAAAAAATCCAAATGAAAAAGTTTTGCATATATTTATTCAGTCAATAATCTAAGCTGTACACACACAAAATTAGGAATTTGGTAATGGGGATTTACATGCACAAACTACTGAAGTGATATTGTTTTCATTAATTACACTTTTTAATGGCATTCTATAGAAAGAAAGAAAAATGTAGCACTATCTTTCAGATATTCTCATGAGTTCTATGGATTGATTGGGGATATTCCAACACAGGAACTGTTTTCACGAAATTATTTTTTAAGATGATTTATTTAAGAATATACTGACATGGATTTTCTATATGTTTCTTTCTAATTATGAATCTTTCATTAAATTTTTTTTCTTTCTGGAATGGATATTGTTTTCTGGAAAAAAATGAAGAGTTGGAATTTAAAATATATTTTAGAAAATTTCTGTAGTCCCTTCCAATTATTAACACTCCAGGATTCTATACTTTTCCTCTTTTCTTTCTCCCACAATCCTGGCGATGCTTTAAAGATTTAGTGTTTCAGACTAGTTGCATTCCTAAGATGATTATTCTAATGTAGAGTAAGGAAATAACTCCCCAGGTTAAAAATTTAAACCAGTAAATACAAATCACGTTCTATCTTTCTAAAATTCCCTGGAGAGTCTTCACTGCATGCATTTACACAGGTATTATGTGAGTAAACAGCAGAAGATCCCACTTTTTAAAATATCTGAATTGAGAACCAGGATTTTTGAAACTTAATCGCTCCTTTTGGTCCATGTGAATATCTAATACTTTGTTAAGCTGCTTCCTATACATGAAAAGCATTAAGAGAGTACATCCTATCAGTTCTTACCTCAAGGAAAAATTTTTTCTTTCTTTTTTTTTTTGCTTTATTTATTTATTTTTTGTTGTTGCTGTTGTGTGGGTAGTTTTTTTGCTTTATTTTTATTGTTTGAGATAATGAATGCTAATAACTAAACTTATAATGGTAATCATTTCACAATATATGTAAGTCAAACAATTGTGCTGTACACCTTAAGCTTATGCAATGATTAATGTCAACTATATCCCAATAAAACTGGAACAAAAAGATCTAGTATTATTGTGGGACAGGCCTTTCTAAAAATGAAACAACTTTCAACTTTGGTTAGGATTCTCTAAGCTAAAATAAAAAAAATTGTATCATTTTAACTGGTGAGAAGCACATTTTGTAGACAGCTTTTCTTTCAAACCATGGGTGAAATCAATATTTATTTGAATCACTGCTTGCTTTTAAAAATGGAAGAAGCTATAAAAACTTAGGTATTAGGCATATTCAGTTTATAAAGTATGCCATTTAATTTAATTCACATGCACATTCCTTTCTTTAAAAAAGTGGGAAATGTAATATTTTTTTGTACCATATTTTCTTTTTTTTTTGGGGGGGTGGATTTTACTAAAGCATTTGGCCAGGAATATATTATTAAAATAGCTATAATTAGCTTTGATGCTATTTCAAAATTCAAGACAATCACATATGTCTTTAAACCCAAAATATTATTTTTCACTTTTATGAAATGTAAAACATGTAAAATAGCCAGCCAAAGACAAATTTGAAAATCCAGACTGATTAAAGAGCTATTTTTTACAAAATTATAAAAAATATTAGGTGAAAATAAAAGATAATGCTTATTTTAGGAGCTTATGTTGGGAATGTCCTTTCTAGGGAGATGCAAAACACAGAATTATAAAGGTCTGAAACATTTGATAATATGATTGAGGAAAAATACACCTTAAACGATGTTCCAAGATGTGTGACAACTGGAGAAGTTTTTCAGTTCAGCAAATGTGTCAAATAATATATAAAGAGTTCATATGAATCAATAATAAAAAAGCAAACATCCTTAAGACTCCTCAGTTGACAAAAAGTATATAGGTAGGCAATTCATCAAAGCAGAAATACAAATAGCCAATAAACATCTGAAAAGTTATTGCATCACCTTTTAAGTCAGAAAAATTTTAACAAAAGCAATGACATACCATTTTCACACTCGATTGAAATGATAAGACAGATGGTACATAGTCCTGGAGAGGGCATAAGATAATGAACAATCTCATACACTGATTGTGTAAGTTTATATTGGGACAGCCTTTGAGGAGCAACACGATGTGTCAAAATATCAGATGTACATGTTTTCAACCAATTATTTTTTCCTTGCGGAGATTTATCTTAAAAAATACTTGCATACATGTGTTTCTCATGACACAGTTTAAAATTAGCAAACCAAAAAACCCCACAAAAACCTGGGAAAATGCTATAAGTAATTTTAAAGTTATTTATAAGTCATACCATACTTTATCTAGAATGACTTTAGATAAGTATGATATGTCCACACTGGAGAACATATAGCAGCTATGAATGATTAATATTGTCTAACTCAACATAGAAAGATGTATTTTGATGTATCATTACGTGAAAACAGCAAAATGTAGAACAATATATTATAAAATAGTGTTCTTGAAATTAACCAAATAAAACAACCACCACTCCTATAACTATTTTTAGATTTTTTTTCTAAAGGCCTGAAAGGATATGCACAGAAGTAACAATAATGGCTACACCTGGGGAGGGAGAGGCTGAGGTCGAGAAGAAACTTTCATTTATGTTACATGATTCTCCAATAGCTTGAATTTTAAACAATAAACATGTTTTACTTTTGAAATAAAAGAGTATTTGCAAAGTCTTTATAAAATAATGGTGTAATTCATTGCTAATTATAATCACATATGCTTTTAAAATATGGATAGTCAAGAATAGAAGTCATAAATGAAGGAAGGAATACTGCTTTCTCAGGTGAGTATCTCAATGCAGAACTAGTTCCCTTTGTCTTGAAACACTGACAGAAACTTATTTCCCTTTCTCTAATTATCATAGGCACAAATAAAATTGTAGAAGATAGTAAAGAGTGATAAAGCTATATGTATGAACTCTTAAATGGGTTGGTCTATTAATCGTTTCCCCAAATCTTGAATAGCTTTTAATCTTTTTTATAGATGGTAGATCTCTAACATCCTTTCTCAATCATGTTCTAGTATCATAAAATAATATTAAGATAAACATACATGGCCCAATTACACACCAAAAGCCAGATACAGAGTAAATATTTGAGAAAAAATGGGCTAGCAAAACTATCTTAGGTATCTGCTATGATGCCAACTACAGAGCTGCCTGACATAACAGGAATAAATTCTAACACTATTAGGTGTGATCAAGGGTTCTTTGAGGGAAAATTCTATTCCTTTCACTCTCAAATAAATTACCAGATGAAAGTCAAAGTATCTTTAAAAGGAACTAGGCTATTTACTTTAAATTAGAGCTAAGAGACTATACACAAATACTTATGGTAGAGGCAACATTAAATTTCCATTAAAATGCAATCTATTGAGATATCAATATCTATATCCATATCGACATCTATCTATATTTATAGCTATGCCTATCTAGATAAATATTATATAATATATATTATATACATGTATATTTTATAATATTATATATCTATCACACTACCTAATTAGTTTTCTATTGCTATAATAAATTGCCACAAATTTAGTGGCTTAAACAATGCAAATTTACTATACAGTTCTGTAGAAGTCTGACACAGGTCTCACTGGGATAAACTTAAAGTGGCAACAGTGCTGTATTCCTTTCTGGTAGCTCTAGAGGATAATCTGTTTCCATGCCTTTTGAGCTCCTAGAGGCCACCAACATTCCTTGGCTTGTGGCCCCTTTCTTCTTCCTTCAAAGCCAACCATATCATAATTCCTATGCTTCTTCTTCAAGCCTCACATTTTCCTCTGACTGCAACCAGGAAAGCTATGTCAAGCCTTAGCCCATCTCTAGTGGGATGAGGGGTTATTGAGTTGATGATTGATGGGAAGATAGAGGGTAATTGACCCATATGAAGGGGTAAGGCTGGGAGGGGTATAGAAAGTCAACTTTATAAAATCCACGGTACTGCCGAGGACAGGTACTGTTTGTTAGTCCACATGGCATAAAGAAGACTACTTCAATGAAGTAAATTATTTATCGAAATCAGGATCTGTACACTTGTTCTGTAAAGGACCAGACAGTAAATATTTTAGGCTTCTGGGCCAGATAGTCTCTGTCCCAGCTGCTTAGCACTGTCAGTTAAACCTGCATGCAGCCATAGACAATAAGTAGATGAAAGGTCATGGTGGAGTTCCAGTGGACACAGTGGACACTCAGGGACACTCAAATTTGAATTCCACATCATGTCTACATGCCAAAATATTATTATCCTTTTAATTTTTTCATGATTTATAAATATAAAATTCATTCTTAGCTCATGGGCTATTCAAAAAGGGCAGTGGGCCAGTTTTGGTCTATAGGCTGTAGTTCGCTCATGCTGGGCTAGATTACTTACAGTGAATAGAAGTGCTTTTCTTAGCCATTATTTCAGATTTCTAAGGTATGGTCAAAGAAACTACATGATGTCTTGAAAGCCTGAATGTCCTGATAATTATTATATTCTTCAAAACATTGTATCAGAAGTTATTTACCTTTTGGATGGAAACAAGAATGTCAATAACGAAATCATTTTTTATCACAGATTATAGAAATTAAAGCCAATATCTATGCTTCTTGGCAAAATAAATATGGACTGATTATGTATGTCTAAATCAGGAAGGCTTTCTTTAGTGAAAATTACGGTTAACATCAAAGGTCAAAAGTCATACATTTATTGAAACTATAATGTCCTTTTAAAGAAAACGTCCTCATTATGGAAAAGCATAAATGAGCACAAAATCTGCCTATGGTGCTTCTGAACAAGAGAAGTAGGTAAGAACTTTTCACCTTATTCCAATAACACCCCCTCCTCCAGTATTTGCCAAAGAGGAGGACATGAGTGAATGAAAATCTAATGAATATCCATGAATTCAGATGTGCCCGTGAAAGGTTACTTCCAGAATTAAATGTGTAAGCTTTAAAGTTGCAGCTAGATCCCATTTGGTATGCAGGCAGAGGCATGTACCAGGGAATTCGGGCTATCACTGTTAATGTAAATTAATTTGTACCTCAAGTCTGTTAGGCTGGTGGAAATCAGGATATGATAGAGATACACAGGGCATAGTAAAAACTTGGCCATTGGGAGTGATTTACTTTTCATATTATGATGCTAACCTAGTTAATTTGCTGGGCACAGATTTTAATAGTGAAGCCAGGGATTTAACTCAGTTGGGGTCAACCCTACCTTCACCTGCAAAAATTGTAGACACAAAAGGACTGGGCTAACTTGCTTCCTGTGTTCAAGGTTACAGAGGCTTCTAGCAACCTCCAACCCTATAGGCTCCTCACACAGTTCATTCAATACTGAATAAACATGACTCTAAGTGCTATCAATCAGGAGTTTGCCTTTCATCTTCTTTGTGCAGGAAGGGAGAAATTAAGGAAGCAAATTTTAATTCTTTATGTACCCTGCTTGGGGGAACCAATTTGCCAGCTGATAGAAGGCAGAAAAGAGGAAAGATGGAAGTGTGAGAGGAATTTAGGGATGCTCATCTGAGAACATCTCAGTAATTAGATTTGGCTATTTTTTAGAATTGCCATGGATATTTAATGCTATGTACACTGTGTGTATTCACTTAGTATGTTAGAGATGATTTAAATGCTGCATCTCAGCATCATGAGAAACCAGGACCTAAAGAACTAAACCAAGACCCCTTATCTCTATGCAAGTGCAATAAACAGATCTCAGGTTCATAATTCAAAGTACCTGATCATTATATCATAGCGTAAAAAGGGCTGAAATGTGAGCTCCATGAGGGCAGCAACCCTATTTTCCTTCATAATTATTTTCCCCCGAGTGGTCTGCCCATTGCCTGACATGAAGTAGGTACTCAACGTTTTCTGAATAAATGATAAATCATTGAATCTATAGTATACAAAAACTATTGCCAATTATTAACAAAATCCCATATAAAAAAAAACCAAAGTATACTAGCAACTGATTTACAAAAGACACAAAAATGGCTAACAAAAACAAATCAACTAATGCCAACGTGTTTTGCCTACAGGATTGGTATTCTTAAAATACTGACAATTGCCCAGTATTGGTGAAGAGATAAGAAAACACATTCATTGGGTAATTTTTGGAAGAATAAATCGCTAAAACTTTTCTGGAGGGCATTTTTACCACGACACCAAAACGTAAATGAAAATGAAAAAAAAATGACCATTTCACTAACCGACATGGATGGATCTTGGAAACATGTTGAACAACAACAAAAAAGGCAAACAGAAAAGAACACATATTGTATGACTCCATTCATATAAAGTTCAAAAACAGGTAAAACTAATGTATGGTGTTAGGAGTCAGGCTAGAAGTTCCATTTGGGGAGAGGGGATTAATAATTGAGAAGGGGTATGAGAAGCGCTACTGGGGTGCTAATAATGTTTTATTTCTTGATTAGGTTGTGCTCATATGGTGTGGCCAATTTGTCAAAGCTGTATACTCATGATCTTTTACTTTTCTATGTGTATGTTACACCTCAAAAAACTTTCTCTTCAAAAAAAAATGCTTATAAAGATTTCTCCCCAACTGGTTAAAACAAACAGTGCACATAAAATTGTAGTCTTGTAATCACTGAAATAGTATATGGTTTCTAAAAAGTGGATAATAAGCAGAGGTTGTGTACTTGTGCATGTGTGTATAAACACATGCAACATATTCGCAGTAGATCCCCACTCAATGTCAGTACCTTTGGCCTTGAGCTATATCTGACCCACATCGGCTATTATGAAGACAGATTGAAGTGACGTGTCTCAAGGTGACAGAAGATGGTTGAGATCATCACTTTACAGAGACCCTTGAGTCATCAGCCACCAGAAGAGCCACAACGCATTACTGAAATTGCAAGGTATCCCTGCAAGTCAGAGCCATGTGTATGAGAGTGCATAGTAATGAAGTCCCTCTGGTCATAAACACCCTTTGCACATATAGAAATGTACCTCTCTGCCCTGATTATTGGCCCTAAATGAAAACAAACAGAACTGGAAACACATGCATTGCTTCTAGCTGTGTGGACGTTGTCAATCATCTGGACTGGACAGTCCAACAGTCTGTCATCTAGTCCAGAAATAAAGAATAAAACTAAGGATCAAATCACTTCTGCTTACATTATTTTTTCCCACTTAGTGGAATTTCTGGAGTTTTATTAACTGTACACATCTTGAACTTCTTATATTCTTAGTTTTCTTTTTCAGAATCAGATCCAAAAGCCACTTTCACCACTTAACTAGGAACACAAACCAGGCCTGTCTTGCCATATATTGATTTTTTTCTACAATTGTGACAATTTTCCACTTAAGGGACACTTTCCATTAATTACAGTATGGGAACTTGATATCTATGAGCCTCCTATTTTCTGTGTTAGTAGTAAATTGGTCATGGCATGAATATTAAGTGAAAAGTAAGTCCCTGTAATTATGAAAGATAGAAATACAGAATTTCACTAATAACATATTAAATGTCCTTTTACAATTCTGTTAAAGACAGAAATAAAGTGGTTAGTTTCAAATAACAGTATACAAATATACAAAACTACAAAATGATAACAGCATCCAAAAGCCCTGTTTACCAATCTGCCTTTCTACTTTTCCCACTAGTTTATTCTAAAGCATATTTCTAAGTAATTATTCCTGAAGTTATTTATAATCCATAAGCTATGCATATATGTTCTCACCAATAAAGTTCCTTCCTCTATTTTGACCCTGAAAGGAGAAACTCATTTCTGTTTTCATCTTTATATTTTTTTTCATTTCCATAATTACAGCCTTACATAAAACTTTGATTAGAACAAGGATTGTAATTTAATGGGACAATTGTATTTCATATTAACTAAGGTTGGATAAGATGAAAAATCTATTTGCCCTTTTTTCCACTTATACTCTTATAATTGTTTCTTGGATTGTGGTCTTCACAAGTGAAAAAAATATAGTATAACATATTCATTTATGAAGATTTCTCTAATAATGAAATAAAGATATCATTGAAGTTGAAGTCTTTCCCAAGTAAAATGGGATGATCATTGAGTTAATAAAGCTTCCAGAACTGGGAACCTTCAGGAGATGGATGTTAGTGGCGATCTAATAGTATAAGAACTCAGATTTTGGTATCAGATAAAAAAGGCTTTAAATCCTAGAGAAGTCATATGAGTGACTTTGAACAAGTCAGTCATTCCCAAGTTGACAGGGCTAAAACAGAACTCTTCTTCCCTCATTCCCAATCTGGTCCTTCTCTAGTCTTCCCCATGTCAATCAGGTGTGTGTTCTGGGGGGCACAGCCACCCCCCAGTAATCAAGCCAAAAATCTAAGGGTTACCCTTGATTTTTTTCTATCCCTCCTCACACAATCACTAACATCCTCAAATATGTCTTCCTCTCTCCCCTTTTTACCATTTTTTATATGTGAATATTTTTTAATTAAGGGTTTACCATTATCAGAATGCACTCCAAATAGTAAATCAAGATACATAATACATTTTAATCAACTAAATCTAGGATTGCTTAATGAACTGTAATTTATTAAACATACTGTGTCCTCGTAAATAACCCTTTTTACCATTATTATCCACACTCAAACTACCATCATATATTGTTTGGATCATTTCAAATACCTCCTAATTTTCTCCATACAATTCATTCTTCACACAGCATCCAGTGTTCTTTTTAAAAATTAAATCAAGCCATTTACTCCCTTGCTCATAACCATCTAATGATTCCCTATCACAAGTCGAATATCCAAATCCCTTAACTAGGCTTACAAAGCTCTACCTGATCTCATCCTACTTATATCTTCAATTTCTACCTACAACAGTCTCCTCCTTGCCTATTATGATTCAGCCTCTTTAGTTCTCTCTATAACGCTCTTCCTCCTTTTTGTCCCTCAGATCTCAGCATAAATGTAACCTTTCCTTTGACCACTCCAAGGGGACACTGAGTTACTGAAAACCATATCACCCTATATTATTTTTTTCTGTTTTTTTTTCTACTTCTATACTTCTCTACTTGACACATAAAACGTGTTCCTTAAATATCTGTTGAATAAATGAAAGAACTTAAGAAAAGCGACTTTGTAACTGTAAAGCACAGATAATTCTACCCACCTGTCAGGGTTGAAACAGAAATTAAATGGGACAAGATATATTCCGTGTTCAGCACAAAGCTTGGAGCAAAATAAGACTTCACACATGATAGCTATTGGTAGCATTTTTGTTAAAATAGGGATTACAATGGGGACTTGGAGAGGACTTGCAGCCAAGCGATACCACCTATCCTAACTGTAAATTAGGAGGATTTGTATGTATAAGCAAATTGGAACTCAAATAGATCAAGATTCATACTTGGTTACTGATGAGTCTTTGACAATTACTTGTATGCACCGAACCCCAACTTCCTCATGCCACTTCTTCAAAGACTGATTGGGAAGGATAAACAAGATACTAAATACAATTCACCTAGCGCAATGGTTTGGTATGTGGCGGATGTCCAATTAATAATACTTTCTCTCCATATATGTCACTGAGAAATAGCTCTGCAAACAGCATTTGGACTTCCATCTCTGAGTTAATATATGTGCTTAGGCTAATTTTATTGTTGTTTATGCTTTCTTTTATTTCTTTGCCCTGTCCCTGGATGTGCCAATGTGGCTATCTACTAGGCTTTTTCTCATAGATCCACCTTATTGATGACGCTTGCAAATACACAGTCTTGGTAACTGGCAGCATTTAATTTGAAACACAAAGCCAACATGAATAATAAAATAAATAATGAGGGTTGAAAGGGGCAAGCCAATCATGAATGAAAAGAAAAACGGTCCCGTTGGTATTTTAGTTTCTTGGATCAAAAATGCACTTATTTCCATACACTTGCAAAGGAAACCAGAAAATAGAACACTGCCTATAGAACAAACTTGAATTATTCTATGGTCCATTAAACTCACTCTAAAAACTTTAATGTGTTTCTGCTTCAGAGGGTTGTCCATGTACAGGCATATAACCACACTATTATAATGCCCAAAGAACAAATTGCTTAACTCAGCTGCAGCAGTGGTCTTTCCACTGAGAAAGTCTGTATGGTTTTCAACAGCTCTTAGTGCAGCATTCTCCTGAGAAAGGTAAATGCTCTCTCTGCATTGTTTGCTTCACAGTTGATTCAAGTTGCAAAGCAGATGACTAGGACTCAAATGCTGGATAATACAGGAAAGGAAACTGTGTCATTTCTCTAAGTCTTAGTCAAAATGTATTCATCAGAAGCAGATTTAATAGTCCAAACAATAATTTGAAAAAGCACTCAGTTTTCCCAGCTACTCCTGTTCAGCATCTGGTTCCATTATCTCCTTTCCTCCTTTCAATTCGAAGCATTTTTATGCTTCAGATCTTCTTCAGCGTATCATCACTCAGATCTAACACATAAGACACAGGAATTTATATTGAAAATGATATGCATAACAACACTGTCCCTGGAGAGGACCTAAGGAAGCAGCTGCAGTTTGTAACAGAGCATCAATCAACTTTTTAAGTAAGGGGCCAGAGTTTTCTTTTTCTTTTTTTCCTTTTCCCCCCCAAGTTTACTGAGGAATAATTGACAAATATAATTGTATATATTTTTAAGTGTACAACATGATAATTTAATATACATATACATTGTGGGATGATTACCAAGATCAAGATAACTAACACATCCATCACCTCACATTTTTTTGTTTCTGTGGTGAGAATGCTTAAGATGTACTTCACCAACTTTCAAGTATATAATACTGTGTTATTATAGAATTATGTATAAATATACAATTATTATGTGTATATGATTATTATTAAAATAATTACTATATAGAATTTTATATAAATAGTATAAACACTTTCATATGTGGATTCTTTCACCCAGCATATTTCTGGGATGCATCAATATCACTAGTTTTCTTTTTTGCATGGCTTCTTTTCATTTAACTAATCTCTGAGATTTATGAACGTTTTTCATATATTAGTAGTCTGTTCCTTTTTATGGCTGAGTAATATTCTATTGTGTGGTTATACTACAATTTATCTATTCATCTGTTGATGAACATTTGGGTTGTTTCTGGGTTATTTTAACTATAAAGGAGGCTGATTAGGAACGTTTATGTACAAATCTTTGTACGGAACATGTTTTTATTTTTCTTGTGTAAATACCAAGGAGGAAATTTTTATATGTGGACATTTGACTTTATAAAAACAAATGCCAACTATCTTCATAGTGGTAGCAACATTTGAGAATTCCACGTGTTCTACAAATGCCAACATTTGGTATTGCCACAATTTTTAATATTAACCATTTTAGTTGTTGTGAAGTGGTATCTCATTGGGCTTTCATTTCTCATTTCCCTGATGACTAGTGATATTGAGAACCTTTCCATATGCTTATTAGCCATTATTATCATTTCTGTATGAAGTATCTGTTCAAATATTTTGCATATTTTCTTATAAATTGGGCTATTTGTCTTATTGTTAAGTCGTTAACTGCCCTTTATGTATTCTGGACGCAAGATATAAGTATTGTAATTTTTTTCAATTTGTGGCTTGCATTTTCATTTGCTTAATGAGGTATTTTGAAGAGTAGAAGTTTTTCATTTGGATGAAGTCCAATACACTAATTTGTTTCCTTTTATGATTTATGGTTTTTTAGGTTGTCCAATCTAAAAAAAAAGTCTGCCTACCTCCTCAAGGTCATGATAATTTTCTCTTATAATACACTTTAATTTCTGTAAATAGTATAAGCTAAGTTTAAGCTTCATTCTTTTATATGGATATCTACTTTCAGTTTCATTTGTTGAAAAATTTTCCTCCTATTCTATTGAATTATTTTGGCACTTTTGTCAATAATCAATGATCATTTATGTATTGGTCTCATGCCACTAGCACACTGTCTTTTCAGTATGATTTTTCTCTCTCGGTGATCCAACATAGTTTCTAACTGTATGTACTCAAAGAACATGGTTTTTGTTTGTTTGTTTGTAATATCCTCTCTGGTTTAAATCCCACACAGTTTATTATTTTTAACTTGATGTGTTGTATTTTTCAGCTCTAGAAGTTCTATTTGGCCCTTTTTTTAATATATTTCCTCTGTCTCCTCTTATTTTCACGTTTTTGTTTTTTGATTCTTGAGCATATTTACAGTAGTTTTTTTTTCTTTTTAGTATAATTGCTTTCCAATGGTGTGTCAGTTTCTGCTTTATAACAAAGTGAATCAGTTATACATATACATATGTCCCCATATCTCTTCTCTCTTGCATCTCCCTCCCTCCCACCCTCCCTATCCCACCTCTCTAGGTGGTCACAAAGCACCGAGCTCATCTCCCTGTGCTATGCGGCTATTTCCCAATAGCTATCTATTTTATGTTTGGTAGTGTATATATGTCCATGCCACTCTCTCACTTCGTTCCAGCTTACCCTTCCCCTTCCCTGTAGCCTCAAGTCCATGCTCTCGTAGGTCTGTGTCTTTATTCCCATCTTAACCTTAAGTACTTCATGACCCTTTTTTTTTTCTTCTTCTTAGATTCCACATATATGTGTTGTTTTTTCCTTTCTGACTTACTTCACTCTGTATGACAGACTCTAGGTCCATCCACCTCATGACAAATAACTCAATTTCGTTCATTTTTATGGCTGAGTAATATTCCATTGTATGTATGTGCCACATCTTCTTTATCCATTCATCTGTCAATGGACACTTAGGATGCTTTCATGTCCTGGCTATTGTAAATAGCGCTGCAATGAACATTTTCGTACATGACTCTTTTTGCATTATGGTTTTCTCAGGGTTTATGCCCAGTAGTAGGATTGCTGGGTCATATAGTAGTTCTATTTTTAGTTTTTTAAGGAACCTCCATACTGTTCTCCATAGTGGCTGTATCAATTCACATTCCCACCAACAGTGTAAAAAGGTTCCCTTTTCTCCACACCCTCTCCAGCATTTATTGTTTGTAGATTTCTTTCTGACGGCCATTCTGAATGGTGTGAGATGATATCTCATTGTAGTTTTGATTTGCATTTCTCTAATGATTAATGATGTTGAGCATTCTTTCATGTGTTTCTTGGCAATCTGCATATCTTCTTTGGAGAAATGTCTATTTAGGTTTTGTGCCCATTTTTGGATTGGCTTGTTTGTTTTTTTGATACAGAGCTGCATGCATTGCTTGTATGTTTTGGAGATTAATCCTTTGTCGGTTGCTTCATTTGCAAATATTTTCTCCCATTTTCTGAGGGTTGTCTTTTCGCCTTCTTTATGGTTTTCTTGCTGTGCAAAAGCTTTTAAGTTTCATTAGGTCCCGTTTGTTTATTTTTGTTTTTATTTCCATTTCTCTAGGAGGTGGGTCAAAAAGGATCTTGCTGTGATTTATGTCATAGAGTGTTCTGCCTATGTTTTCCTCTATGAGTTTGATGGTGTCTGGCCTTACATTTAGGTCTTTAATCCATTTTGAGTTTATTTTTGTGTATGGTGTTCGGAAGTGTTCTAATTTCATTCTTTTACATGTAGCTGTCCAGTTCTCCCAGCACCACTTATTGAAGAGGCTGTCTTTTCTCCACTGTATATTCTTGCCTTCTTTACCAAAGATAAGGTAACCATATGTGTGTGGGTTTATCTCTGAGCTTTCAATCCTGTTCCATTGATCTATATTTCTGTTTTTGTGCCAGTACCATACTGTCTTGATTACTGTAGCTTTGTAGTATAGTCTGAAGTCAGGGAGCCTGACTCCTCCAGCTCCGTTCTTCTTTGTCAAGATTGCTTTGGCTCTTCGGGGTCTTTTGTGTTTCCATACAAATTGTGAAATTTTTTGTTCTAGTTCTGTGAAAAATGCCAGTGGTAGTTTGATAGGGATTGCATTGAATCTGTAGATTGCTTTGGGTAGTAGAGTCATTTTCACAGTGTTGATTCTTCCAATCCAAGAACATGGTATATCTCTCCATCTGTTTGTATCTACTTTAATTTTTTTCCATCAGTGTCTCATAATTTTCTGCATACAGGTCTTTTGTCTCCTTAGGTAGGTTTACTCCTCGATATTTTATTCTTTTTGTTGCAATGGTAAATGGAAGTGTTTTCTTGATTTCACTTTCAGATTTTTCATTATGTTGAGGTAAGTTCCCTCTATGCTTACTTTCTGGAGGGTTTTTATCGTAAATGGTTTTGAATTTTCTCAAAAGCATTCTCTGCATCTATTGAGATGATCATATGGTTTTTCTCCTTCAATTTGTTAATGTGGTGTATCACATTGACTGTTTTGCATATATTGAAGAATCCTTACAGTCCTGGGATAAACCCCACTTGATCGTAGTGTATGATCTTTTTAATGTGCTGTTGGATTCTGTTTGCTAGTATTTTGTTGAGGATTTTTGCATCTATGTTCATCAGTGACATTGCCCTGAACTTTTTTCTTTGTGATATCTTTGTCTGGTTTTGGTATCAGGGTGATGGTGGACTCATAGAATGAGTTTCAGAGTGTTCCTCCCATTCCTATATTTTGGAAGAGTTTGAGAAGGATAGGTGTTAGCTCTTCTCTAAATGTTTGATAGAATTGTCCTATGAAGCCATCTGGTCCTGGGCTTTTGTTTGTTGGAAGAGTTTTAATCAACGTTTCAATTTCAGTGCTTGTAATTGTTCTGTTCATGTTTTCTATTTCTTCCTGGTTCAGTCTCAGAATGTTGTGCGTTTCTAAAAATTTGTGCATTTCTTCCAGGTTATCCGTTTTATTGGCATATAGCTGCTTGTAGTAATCTCTCAAGATCCTTTGTATTTCTGCAGTGTCAGTTGTTACTTCTCTTTCATTTCAAATTCTATTGATTTGAGTCTTCACCCTTTTTTTGTTGATAAGTCTGGCTAATGGTTTATCGATTTTGTTTATCTTCTCAAAGAATCGACTTTTAGTTTTATTGATCTTTGCTATCATTTCCTTCATTTTTTAAAATTTCTAATCTGATCATTATGACTTCTTCCCTTCTGCGAACTGGGGTTTTTTTGTACTTCTTTCTCTAGTTGCTTTAGGTGTAAGGTTAGGTTGTTTATTTGAGATGTTTCTTCTTTCTTAAGGTAGGCTTGTATAGCTATAAACTTCCCTCTTAGTACTGCTTTTGCTGCATCACATAGGTTTTGGGTCATTGTGTTTTCATTGTCACTTGTTTCTAGGTATTTTTTGATTTCCTCTTTGATTTCTCCAGTGATGTCTTGGTTATTAAGTAGTGTGTTTTTTAGCCTCCATGTGTTTGTATTTCTTACAGATATCTTCCTGTAATTGATATCTAGTCTCATAGCGCTGTGGTCAGAAAAGAGACTTGATATGATTTCAATTTTCTTAAATTTTCCAAGGCTTGATTTGTGACCCAAGATATGATCTATCCTGGAGAATGTTCCATGAGCACTTGAGAAGAATGTGTATTATGTCATTTTTGGATGGAATTTCCTATAAATATTAATTAAGTCCATTTTGTTTAATGTATCATTTAAAGCTTGTGTTTCCTTATTTATTTTCATTTTGGATGATCTGTCCATTGGTGCAAGTGGGGTGTTAAAGTCCCCTACTATGACTGTGTTACTGTTGATTTCCCCTTTTATGGCTGTTAGTATTTGTCTTATGTATTGAGGTGCTCCTATGTTGGGGGCATAAACATTTACAATTGTTATATCTTCTTTTTGGATTGATCCTTTGATAATTATGTAGTGTCCTTCACTGTCTCTTGTAATAGTCTTTGTTTTAAAGTCTATTTTGTCTGATATGAGAATTGCTACTCCAGCTTTCTTTTGATTTCCATTGGCACAGAATTTCTTTTTCCATTCCCTCACTTTCAGTCTGTATGTATCCTTCGGTCTGAAGTGGGTCTCTTGTAGACAGCATATATACCAGTCTTGTTTTTGTAACCATTCAGCCAGTCTATGTCTTTTGGTTAGAGCATTTAATCCATTTACATTTAAGGTAATTATCGATATGTATGTTCTTATCACCATTTTCTTAATTGTTTTGGGTTTATTATTGTAGGTCTTTTCCTTCTCTTGTGTTTCCTACCTATAGAAGTTCCTTTAGCATTTGTTGTAAATCTGGTTTGGTGGTGCTGAATTCTGTTAGTTTTTGCTTGTCTGTAAAGCTTTTAATTTCTCCGTCAAATCTAAATGAGATACTTGTTGGGTAGAGTAATCTTGGTTGTAGGTTTTTCCCCTTCATCCCTTTAAATATGTCCTGCCAGTCCCTTCTGGCTTGCAGAGTTTCTGCTGAAAGATCAGCTGTTAACCTTATGGGGATTACCTTATGTGTTATTTGTTGGTTTTCCCTTGCTGCTTTTAATATTTTTTCTTTGTATTTAATTTTTTGATAGTTTGATTAATCTGTGTCTTGGCGTGTTTCTCCTTGGAATTATCCTGTATGGGACTCTCTGTGCTTCCTCGACTTGAAAAACTATTTCCTTTCCCATATTAGGAAGTTTTCAACTATAATCTCTTCAAATATTCTCTCAGGCCCTTTCTTTTTCTCTTCTTCTTCTGGGACCCCTAAAATTTGAATGATGGTGCGTTTAATGTTGGCCCAGAGTTCTCTGAGACTGTCCTCAATTCTTTTCATTCTTTTTTCTTTATTCTGCTCTGCAGTAGTTATTTCCACTATTTTATCTTCCAGGTCACTTATCCCTTCTTCTGCCTCAGTTTTTCTGGTATTGATTCCTTCTAGAGAATATTTAATTTCATTTATTGTATTCATCATTTTTTGTTGCTCTCTAGTTCTTCTAAGTCTTTTTAAAATTTTTTTTTCTTTTCTCCATTCTATTTCCAAGATTTTGGATCATGCTTACTATGATTACTCTGAATTCTTTTTCAGGTAGACTGCC
>NW_020172145.1:1955951-2100022 GCF_003031525.2 Neophocaena asiaeorientalis asiaeorientalis
CATTCTATTGCCAAGATTTTGGATCATCTTTACTATCATTATTCTGAATTCTTTTTCAGGTAGACTGCCTATTTGTTCTTCATTTGTTACATCTCATGGGTTTTTACCTTGCTCCTTCATCTGCTGTGTGTTTCTCTGTCTTCTTACTTTACTTAACTTACTGTGTTTGGGGTCTCCTTTCCACAGGCTGCAGGTTCGTAGTTTCCATTGTTTTTGGTGTCTATCCCCAGTGGCTAAGGTTGGTTCAGTGGGTTTTGTAGGCTTCCTGGGGGAGGGGACTAGTGCCTGTGTTCTGGTGGATGAGGCTGGATCTTGTCTTTCTGTTGGGCAGGACCGAGTCAGGTGGTGTGTTTTGGGGTGTCTGTGAACTTATTATGATTTTAGGCAGCCTCTCTGCTAATGGGTGGGGTTGTGTTCCTGTCTTGCTAGTTGTTTGGCATAGGGTGTCCAGCACTGTAGCTTGCTGGTCGTTGAGTGGAGCTGGGTCTTGGCGTTGAGATGGAGATCTCTGGGAGATTTTCACTGTTTGATATTACGTGGAGCTGGGCAGTCTCTTGTGGACCAGTGTCCTGAACTTGGCCCTCCCACCTCAGAGGCACAGCCCTGATGCCTGGCTGGAGCATCAAGAGCCTGTCCTCCCCGCGGCTCAGAATAAAAGGGAGAAAAAAAAGAAAGAAAGAAAGAAGAAGATAAAATAAAATTAAGTAAAATAAAATAATTATTAAGAAAAAAATTTTTTAATTAAAAAAAAAACGCACAGACAGAACCCTAGGACAAATGGTAAAAGCAAAGCTATACAGACAAAATCACACAGAAGCATACACATACACACTCACAAAGAGAGCAAAAGGGAAAAAAATATATATATATATATATATCCTTGCTCCCAAAGTCCACCTCCTCAATTTGGGATGATTCGTTGTCTATTTAGGTATTCCACAGATGCAGAGTACATCAAGTTGATTGTGGAGATTTAATCTGCTGCTCCTGAGGCTGCTGGGAGAGATTTCCCTTTCTCTTCTTTGTTCGCACAGCTCCCGGGGTTCAGCTTTGGATTTGGCCCCACCTCTGCGTGTAGGTTGCCTGAGCGTGTCTGTTCATCACTCAGACAGGATGGGGTTAAAGGAGCAGCTGCTTCGGGGGCTATGGCTCCCTCAGGCTGGGGGGGTGAGCCTGTGGCAGCAGAGGCCAGCGTGATGTTGCAGCAGCCTGTGGCGCGCCATGTGTTCTCCCAGGAAGTTGTCCCTGGATCTCGGGACCCTGGCAGTGGTGGGCTGCACAGGCTCCCCGGAAGGTGGGTGTGGATAGTGACCTGTGCTTGCATAGGCTTCTTGGTGGCAGCAGCAGCAGCCTTAGCATCTCATGCCCATCTCTGGCGTCTGCGCTGAGAGCTGCGGCTCACGCCCATCTCTGGAGTGCCTTTAAGCGGCGCTCTTAATCCCCTCTCCTCGCGCACCAGGAAACAAAGAGGCAAGAAAAAGTCTGTTGCCTCTTTGGCAGGTCCAGACCTTTTCCCGGACTCCCTCCGGGCTAGCTGTGGCACACTAGCTCCTTGTAGGCTGTGTTCACGCCGCCAACACCAGTCCTCTCCCTGCTCTCCGACCGAAGCCCAAGCCTCAGCTCCCAGCCCCGCCCACCCCGGCGGGTGAGTAGGCAAGCCTCTCGGGCTGGTGAGTGCCGGTCGGCACCAATCCTCTGTACGGGAATCTCTCCGCTTTGCCCTCCACACCCCTGTTGCTGCGCTCTCCTCCGTGGCTCCGAAGTTTCCGCCTCCACCCGCAGTCTCCGCCCGCGAAGGGGCTTCTAGTGTGTGGAAACCTTTCCTCCTTCACAGCTCCCTCCCACTGGTGTAGATCCTGTCCCTATTCTTTGTCTCTTTTTTTTCTTTTTTCTTTTACCCTACCCAGGTACGTGAAGAGTTTCTTACCTTTTGGGAGGTCTGAGGTCTTCTGCCAGCGTTCAGTAGGTGTTCTGTAGGAGCTGTTCCACATGTAGATGTATTTCTGATGTATTTGTGGGGAGGAAGGTGATCTCCGCGTCTTACTCTTCCACCATCTTGAAGCTCCTCTACAGTTGTTTTTTTGTTTTGTTTTTTTAAATATTTTTTTTGGCTGTGTTGGGTCTTCATTGCTGCATGCGGGCTTTCTCTAGTTGCAGCGAGCGGGGCGGGCTTAGTTGCTCCGCAGCATGTGGGATCTTCCTGGACCAGGGTTTGAACCAGTGTCTCCTGCATTGGCAGGTGGATTCTTAACCAGTGCGCCACCAGGGAAGTCCTACAGTATTTGTTTTAAAGTCTTTGTCTGCTAATCCCATCATACCTGTCATGTATGAATCTGTTTCTATTAAATGATAATTGTTCTCCTGATTATAGGTCACATTTTCCTGCTTTTCATTTCTAGTAAATTTTGGCTGGGTGCTTTTGAATTCTGGGTTTTCCTGTCTTTCTTTAAAGAACGAGCTTTGTTTCAACAAGCAATTAAGTACTTTTTGGTTTAATTTTATCCTTTCAGGGCTGGTGTAAAGTAGCCTTTACTTTAGTTATAGTTTAGCACTTCTACTAAGGTGAGACTTTTCTATAGTCTACGGAATGCCCCAGGTGTCTATGATGGTCTCTCTAATCTGGTTGGACAGAACTCCAATATTTTCCAGTCCGGAGCAAACTCAAGTATCATTCACCCAAAAGCTCTCCAACATATATTTGCTTAGTCTTGCAGAATTTCGTCATACATACACATAGTTTAGTTTTGAACAACAGGCTCAATGGGACCCCTATATAGATTTATGGAACTTTATTTACTTCTTGCTCTGAAAATACCACCTGCCTTCTCTCTATATATTTTAATCTTTGTCTTTTTAAATGATCAATTCTTCCCTTATGTTATCCCTTCCTGCACTATAATCTGGAAAACACCTCTAGGCAGAAATCCACGGTGATTTTAGTTCTCATCTTGTTTGTTTCCTTTCTCTTCTGAACTAGTCTATTGCTGCCTATTGTCTAATGTCTGCAATCAAATGTTTCACATATTGTGCCCAGTTTTCTACCTTTAAGGTAGGGAAGGCAACTCTAGTTTCAATTACACTAACATGACCGGAATTGGGAGTCCCTAATTATATTGTTATATATGTGTCATTTTTCAAAATTGTCTGCTAGGTACATGAAATAATTTTATAATTAAAAAAATATACACAACACACTATTGGTCATTCTGTATGTTAAGGAAAGTGAAGATGATACTAAAAGCTGATTTTGAGGTAAAATGTCATACATTTCTCTCTCCTATTGATAGCCATCAGAAATTTTGACCTTGGAGAGATATGTTTTTAAATTTTACACAAGTATGACATGCAAGAAAAAAGAGTTTTTTAGACATGCTTACTAGTGTGGTTAAAATCATTATTGTCTGCTTCCTGTTCCTATCTCAATAATTCCATTCTTCATGGCTGTAATACTAGTTTTCATTTGCGGATTTATGAAAAATGTAGGCTGGGCACCCAAGCAGAATAAGAAAGTTGTGTTTGAAGCCAAATCCCCAGTGTAGAGGAATCGTCTCAAAACTATGCAGCAGGTTTCAATACAGTTCATAGCTACTGACATTTTATAGACCAGGAAGATCCAAGCTTAACCAGCAAAGAAAAAGTAATATATTCTCTCCTTTTGTAGAAAGCTGCATATAATATATCTCTGAAGACAGGGTTGAGATTATCACCATGTTCTTCTATGGATAAATATAAGAGTTCACTTTCTGAGGCTGTGGCATAGTTAGCAGGCAATAAATTCACATAATGGTAAAAAAAAAATGCTGCTTGTAGAGAAAAAACATTGGCACTGTGTATTTCAGCGCAGTGCACTACAGTGTGCTGATTTAAAGAGACGGTTTCTCAGTACCTTACACTTTGTGAACTCATGTTTCCTGTCCTGCAGTGCAGCTGATCCACCAAGGGTGAGGTTATTTTTGGGGGGGGGATAGGGGGTGCAAAACACATATTCATTTGAAGCGTGATTGGCATTTAACGAAAGACTGATGACAAATGAATGCACCAGGGCTTAATGTTATGTACCTTATCCCCCTGGCTCAATGTCTTCTGATTTCTACCTTCATAAACCTAGCTCAATATTTTATTTCTGCACAATGAAGTTTGCTTCAATAAAATTAGTGCCTGCAATTAGCTTTCTCAGCAATGATGAGCCAGCAGTAATGTGGGGATTTTGTACTAATAGCTGAAAGTGTAGTATCAGCTAATGCCTCTTGAAAAGGTGTTACTGTGTGTAGACCCTGAACTAGCTCATCAGGTTAGTGGATCAATCTCTGCAGATTCCAGAGCCCCAAAACATTTACCACTCATAGAAGCATAGATCTATTACATTATTTTATACAATGAGTAGCATTTATTGAAATTTACTAGGTGGCAGGCATTATACAAATGTTTAAGGTACACTCTATCTTACTGTCACAAAAACCTTTTAAGCTAAACTCACAAAACTAAACTAGTATGAGATTATGAGAGGCTAGTGTGTGCTCATTTGGGGTGGGAGTGTGAGTAGCCTGATGATATCACGGAACTTATAACCAAGCTAACACGGGAACAGGGCAGTGGTTTCAGCATTGGCTTAAACCCCAATCAATTTTGCAGCCATCTTGAGAATCAATGGAGCTGCCTGACAGTTTCTCAGCTACAGAGGATGAAGGAAATATGGTGCTGAGGTACTTGACAATATTCTCTGGTAAGTTTACTTATGTCACTGGAGTAGAAAAACAAACAAATTCCTTTCCTCTTCCCTCCTCTTGGCACCAAAAGCTTAATCTTTGCATAGTTAGATATTCTTCTACTTTTAGGAGAAAGCAGGTGAGTTCTCTTGGCTGTACACGTGGGTTGCTCCATGTTGGAGTGTGCATTTGACCCATTTTATGTTATTTCCACTGATAGCCAAATAGCTAATTAAAAAATAAGAAGTTAAATCCAATGACATTCATCCAGCAAGGAGCCCAAATCTAAAAAACGCACTTTGTTGGTTTAGACCAGAAAAGTAAATACCATGCAGGTTTTGTCTTCAGGAAGCATCCAGTTTGGCAGATGAGGACAGTAGGGTACAATATAAAGCTATGTTTTTAATGTGAGAAAACTATATCTATGGGCTCAGAAAAGAGAAATAAAAATATAAGAACCTTCCTGTTGGAGAATTTGGAAGCTCTTCAGAATTGCGTCTGAATGAATCTCACAGTGAACACAGTAAGTTAACCAATGGAGCACACAGAGAATGTCAGATGGAGAGAATGGTATGAACAAATACACAGAAACAGGGCATTGGAAAACAGTCACTAACTTAGAAAGCTTTCTAAGAGTTCAGTATTCAAATGAACACATCAGCAGCCAGAAGCTTTTTAGATTTATATTAGTATGTTTTAACTTTATTCTGATTGGTTCATCTTGTTTTCTATTATTAATCCTTCTTATTAGTCCTAATACTTAGTCTTAACTTGGCAGATACACTCAACAACTTGATCAGATTGAGAATAATTTCAACTCTTTGTCATTGTCAAATTTTTGTTCAGAGTATTCTGTATGCAAGGCCCTAGGTTTGCTATATTTATGGAAATGATAGACATGATACAACAAAAGCCCCTGAACAGGAAAATCCAACTAAACACAATCAATATCTATCAAACCATCAACCCACGTTCTTTTGTTCTATTCTCATACATGGTGAGGCTTCTAATGCACTCAAAACTAACCCTGAAGCACTAAACAATGGCTAGTTATGCCAATGAAGCTTGCAAAGGTATTTGAAAGATGTTAATCAAATGGCTGTAATCACCAAAAATGCACTTTAAAATATCATGTTTAAATCTACAAAGACCGAGAGTGTACAGATTATTTTTAGTAATTTTCAGAACCAAAACAGCCTCTACTCCTAAGATTTTGGAGCACATAAAGGGAAAAGATAGATAGATAGATAGATATGTAAGGTATATAAAATATATAAACATGTAAAATACCCGCCACTTTAGAGTGCATTGCTGGTTTTGATAATATATTACACTTAGAAAAGATATTACCATTGGGGAAAACCAGATTAAGTGTACAAGGGACCTCTCTGTATTATTTTGCAACAATTTGTAAAGCTGTAATTATTTCAAACTAAAAGTTAAAAACATGCATTACCAATCCTCCAAGGATCAATGCTAAATTTAACTGAAGGAAAGAAACTGTGCTTAAAGAAAGAAATAAAAACCTACAATGTGCTTCTTCCCTCACCTTTTTGTCTATAAGAAATAGTAGGTTCTGAAAGCAGGATCCGCTTGTGATAGGGGACAGAATACTGACTCTTTTCATTTTCTGTGGTTAAGTATATTATTTGAACTGCTTACTGAACATCCCAGGGGAGAGTTATTTCTTGTTAGCTTTATTCCTCTGGCAGCATCTTAAGAACACTGCTTACTTTTCTCCGTCACGAGAGCGCTCTGTCTATTCTTTGAAGGGCTTAACCTCAACGTCAAGGACAAAGTGATTGGCAAAGGCTAGGCTTATGGCCGGACTGCAGAGCTGGAATGGAAAAACAATGTAACTTCCTAAAAATGGGTAGGTCACTTCCATGACCTTAGCGCTTTTCATTTTCAGCTTCAAAATTCCAGGGTTTATCATGTTCAGTGAAGTTGCCAGTGTACCTCCTGGAGTGTACCGATTTATATCTCACTCAGATCTCAAAGATGAGATTATGCACGTATTGCATTCTGGGCCTTAGCTCTTGATTCACTTCTGTAGCCAGGAATTATGGAGACACTGGAATTGGCAGACACTTTGGAACCCTATCAAGTTGGGCAGTTTTGTAGCAATGGTCTTTCAAGCTGGCTTTTCCTACTTCTTTCTCTTGAGTATTTCTGGGAGTTACATCAAGCTTCATTCAGGTAGTTAGGAGCTAGTTATCAATGCATGTCACCATTCTAAAAAAGTATATAGCCATTTAATATGATGCTTTGGTAAGTGAAAAATAATATTAAATTATACCAGTCAAATTGTGTTTTCACAAATGGCACAGGATCTACCCATTCCTTTACTTCAACTTCTTTGTGACCAAGACATACAGTCATTTCTGGAGATGCCACCTCAGGTGAGGAGAGGTTGAGGGGAAAATATTCTAGCTTCTTCTTTCCTTCTGCCCTCTAATTTCTTCTTGGTGTCTGCCATTAGCTCAGACCACAGTTGCACTTAATAAATAGATGCATGGATAAATGAATTATGCATGCTTGTACAATAGAACATATTAATATCCACCATTCCACAATCTTTGTACACTTTCTGATTAACAGACTGGGCACAATTCACCCCTGGTGACTGGAAAAACCAGATAAGAAGGTAGAAAGAAAGATGCACAGTTAACTGGAATTCACAGTCCCAAGTTGCAAATGGTATACCAAAGGCCTCATAAGCTCTTAATGACATAGTTTTTAAGCACTGGAGGCCATTAAATCATGATTTCTACTAATACAATTAAGAAAATTTTTAATTATCTGGTAAAGACCAAGACAGGGATACTGACACTCCTTGAAACAAATGTTACTACCACATTTCTGTTCTTCAATCATGCGCGCGTGTGTGTGTACACATGCAAGAGTGTTTGTTATCTTATCATCACATAACTATTTTATTTCTTGTGTTCTTGCTGGTGATCACCTTCAGTATGTCCCACCAATTAGTTACTGTCTTGGCAGTGTTTCTCAAACTTCAAGAAAACTTATTCAACCTCAGTTGATTATATAGAAATGTGCATATATATATATATATATATATATATATAATGTGCATATATGTATGTGTATATGTATCTACATAAAACATTTTTACTTTATAATGTTCATATAAAATTAAAGTATTTTATAATAGTTTAATTAATTTTATGTTAATTAATTAATAATATTTAATTAACTAATATTAATCACAACATTTTAAATTATAGAAAACATTTAGACTCTCCAGTCAAAAAAATGCAGTCATTTTACTACATTCAGAATAGATGTACTTACATTTTACATTATGGCTATAATGAAGTCAGTTTGAAACTTTATTTCAATCTGCTATAAAGGATGCTCCATTATATGAGAAACAGGACCCTTAAGAAAGGGCTTAGAAAGAAATCCTTCCAGCATTCTCATTTTCTGGCTATTTCAATCCATTACCAATTGAAGCAGGCTATTAGAGTAATGCCATTGAACAATAAATGGGAGGTGAATACACAAACAATTATAATTTACTCAGCACCTATTATGTGCCTTTCTTTTTCTTTTGCTATGAAGTGCACACATTTATTTTGACGGGTTAAACAATGAAACTGAAAATATAGAACTACTGAGATACGGGTTATATTTTGAGGGATCAGAGTAGCACCAGAGACACCAAGAATTATCTCAGAAATTATAAAACCAACATCCTCATTTTACTAGCAAGAAAACTGAGGTTCAAATAAAACTACAGAAAGAATTTTTGTATACTCTATGCAATTATTCTTACTCACTCTGCATCTACTGTCCCTCTGACACATGTAAACATACGAGCTATCTAGGACCCCTCTTTACATCATGAGGCCATTATTCCTTCCTTGCCCTTAATTTAAGCCAATTCTAAACCCAATAAACATTTATTGAGTAACTTACACTTACTACAATATGCCTGGAAATTTTCTAGGATATTGAGAAACATCGATGTACCAAATACAGCCTTTTGGAACACCAAAACATCACAACTAAAAGAAAATATGGATATATATGGATATACGCATATATATAATTTTATGTATATGTATATATGTTCTGAGAGAGAATCACAGAACACTGATGATTGCTATATTTATGGGAAATATGAAATGAGTAAACACATGGGAAGGAAATTTACCTTATGCTTAAAAAATAATGACTATATTACTGGAAGAAATGCTTGAAACTATAATAGGAAGGGAGGAAACGGATATATTTATTTTTTGAGTAGACTTCAGGTAAGGATGCTAAACAGAAGCACATATGTTGCCATCTCCCCAAATCCACCTGTACTCACAGCAGACCTCGCTTCTGGATGACAACAGAATTTGGGGCTTCATTCAGACTCAGTTCCATGATTTTTCTTGAGACATTTCTCTAGGCAGCTACTAATATAAACCGAGGGCGCCTCATGAAATGGAAACTATGGTCTCAGGAATTAATCCATTCAACAAATGTGTTGAACAACTATGTGTCAGGAATATTTCTTATTGTTGAAGATGATGAGATAATAAGGCAGAGTTCACGAACTCCTAGAGATCACAAGTTTATGAAACAGACATGTAGGGCAATCAGAGCACAGAGTGGCAAATATTGGTTGACGTGCAGTGTTGCAGGAAAGAGTAAAGGAAATGGCTATATTTGGAGATACGAAAAAGGTGTCATGGAAAGAGTGACCTGTGAGTGGCGCCTTAGAGGATGAATGAGAACTAATCAAGCAGACAAGAAGACACAGGAGCAAAACACATACAATGCATTGACTTATTTAATCACGTAGCAAGTTCAAGGAAGTGTTCAGAATTTACAATGGGGAAAGAACAGAATAAACTAGGTGGGAGAGAGCAGTGAAATGTAAGGGTGGAAAGGAAAGGTCCTGACTCAATCGTCGCACAGACACACACATTCTGTGCACAGGGAAACTACAACTATTGGCTGGTGGTGTCTGAGAGAGTGTTCCTGGGTTCTGCCTGCTCAATCTTACTCTATCCAGACTTGAGGATGAGTAAGAAGATGCTCACAGAATGAGAAGGAAAAAAAAAGGGGGGCTTCAAAAAGGGCAATAGAAGCTGCCTTTATTCAAAAGAACACTGTTTCCAGGCATGAAAGGTGAAATGGAGATGCAAGTGTAGTGGAGCCCAAATATATGTGGTTTGCTGCATGAAGCTCCACAAAAAACAAATCAAATTGATAAATTCCCACATTCTAGGAAAAAATTTTGCATAAAAAAGACATTAATGATTTGAGATATGAGGTGATTTTGAGGCAGCAACTTTCAAACTGCACTTAAAAAACGTATATGTCTCTCCTGTAAAATGTGTATTTCTAAAAAGAAAACTATCCTTTTGAAAAGATGGGGGTGTGAGGAACAGCCCTGCCTCAATCCCTCTTCTGCACAAACTGCTCTGAGACCAGGAACTCAAGGCCAGAAGACTCCTTCCAACAATAAACTAAAAATATACTTTTCCCATGTTGGCTTAGCCTGATGTATCATTGTGGAAAGTAATTTCTCTTGAGTGTAGTTCCAGGAAAACAGATACCTCAAAGCCAGGAACACACTGGTGCTCAATGAATATTTCTGGAATAAATAAATGGTTGAATTTTTTGCCACAAATTTTTTTTATTGAAGTATTGTTGATTTACAATGTTTTATTAATTACTGCTGTACAGCAAAGTGATTCAGATATATATGTATATATTTTATATATATTCTTTTCCATTATGGTTTATCATAGGATATTGAATATAGCTCTCTGTGCTATACAGGAGGACCTTGTTGTTTATCCAGTCTATGTATAAAAGCTTACATCTACTAACCCCAGCCTCACACTCCATCCCTCCCCCAAACCCCTCCTCCTTGGCAAACACCATTCTGCTCTCTATGTCCATGATTCTGTTTCTGTTTCATAGATAGGTTCATTTGTGTCATATTTTAGATTCCACATATAAGTGATATCATATGGTATTTGTCCTCTCTTTCTGACTACTTCACTTAGTATGATAATCTCCAGTTGCATCCATGTTGCTGCAAATGGCATCATTTCACTCTTTTTTATGCCTGAGTAGTATTCCATTGTAAATATGTACCACATCTTTATCCAGTCATCTGTCGATGGACATTTAGGTTGTTTCCATGTCTTGACTATTGTGAATAGTGCTGCAATGAACATAGGGGTGCATGTATCTTTTTGAATTACAGTTTTGCCTGGGTCATATGGTAATTCTATTTTCAGTTTTCTGAGGAACCTCCATACTGTTTTCCACAGCGGCTGAACCAACTTACAGTCCCACCAACAGTGTAGGAGGATTCCCTTTTCTTCACACCCTTTCTAGCATTTGTTTTCTGTAGACTTTTTAATGATGGCCATTCTGACTGGTGTGAGGTGGTACCTCATTGTAGTTTTGACTTGCTTTTCTCTAATAATTAGCAATGTTCAGCATCTTTTCATGTGCTTATTGGCCATCTGTATTTCTTCTTTGGAGAAATATCTCTCTAGGTCTTCTGCCCATTTTTCGATTGACTTGTTAGTTTTTTTGTTGTTGAGTCATATGAGCTGTTTGTATATTTTGGAAATTAAGCCCATGGTCCTCACATCACTTGCAAGTATTTTCTCCTATTCTGTGGGCTGTCTTTTCGTTTTGTTTATGGTTTCCTTTGCTGTGCAAAAGCTTGTAAGTTTGATTAGCTCCCATTGGTTTATTTTTATTTTTATTGCCTTGGGAGACTGACCTAAGAAAACATTAGTAGGTTTATGTCAGAGAATGTTTTGCCTGTGTTCTCTTCTAGGAGTTTTATGGTGTCATGTCTTATGCTTAAGTCTTTAAGCCATTTTAAGTTTACTTTTGTGTATCATGAGAGCCACGAACAGAATGGTGCTCAATAAATATTTCTGGAACAAATAAATGGTTGAAATTTTTTACCTCAAAATTTTGATTTATGTTTTTGTAAAAGGCACACCCTCCAAACAGAGGAAGTACTTTAAGCTGCTATGGTTCTATCACATGTACCGTGATTAAGTTTCCTACCCTTTCTAAGAGCCTGGTTTGATAAGGAGGGACCAAGGACTCTGGACAAGAACAAGAGGGAGACACAGTTAAACAAGCGGGGCAGTGGTGACTGCAGGGCTCCTTCACTTAATAAAAACAAACAACATCAAAATCTAACTCTACCCCTAAGAAATTACTTTTGTTTAACTGACTATATATTCTATATCTATGTAATGAGCATTCAAATTTATTCAAGGTTGCATGATAGATGCTGTGGAGGGCTTCAAACGTATAGCATCGTCCCTGCCACATTTATTATTGACAAATATACTTTTTTCCTCGTCACTCTCTTTTTCTAATAACATAATCTTGATTTTCCCTTTGAAACCACCCCCCTTATCCACTCTCAGTCATAGTAGTATTGGTGCAATTAATCCTTTCTTCTTTATTTAAAGGACAAACTTGAAACCTGTGTATAGTAAATCACTGTCTTCCATCCTGTTGCCCCAGTAATAGGATTTTGATATGAGATGCAAGGCCAGCTAAGGAGAATATTAATTCTGTGACTCTAGTTGAAACTATTAGAGAAGAGAAGTTAAAATGTGAGGATATAAGCCTGGAGGTGCTGAGGGGACACCCCGAGGGAAGAGTGTGTCCCAGCAGGAAGCTAGCACTAGAAAACCAAAACAAGATAGATGTTAAGAAACAGCTTCTTGAGCCACTTTGGAAAACGTAGATTAATCCACCGTGAATTTTTCAGTTGTATAACCAATGTATGGATTTTGTTGTTGTTATTCGACACCTGTTGGATCGTCCACCATTTGGAACCAAAAAGATTTTTTTCTGTTAAAGCAACTGTAATAAAACTCAAAATGCAGTGATTACATTTGGAAGGGTGAATTGGTAAAGAAGCACGAAGAAAGTAGAATTCTCCTCTCATTGTGAGTTTGGGAAGCTGTCCTGGCAAAAAAGTGGCATTTGATATTTTTTGATGATGAGTAGTATCATGATGGGGGTAGAGGAAGTTAACCTGACTTAGAAGACACAGTGAAATGAAAGAAACTGGAGTGGAAAATTGCAGAGAATAAGTAGATGTAGAGGGAAAATAACATCTTAAATATGGTATTTTGAAAGGAAGAGCAAGACGAGGAATAGAAATATGGAAACTGAAGCAAGAAAGAATCCCTTAAGATCTGCAACTCATATTATGAAATGCACAAACCTTGGCTAAATGAAGCTTAGTTTGGTTTCAAAATGATATAAGTTAAAGTACAAAATATTCTGACAGCAACAACAACAAAAATCTATTCTATTGGGATAAAAGTAACAGAACCACAAAGAAAGTCCACCAAAATATTGTCTTTTTCTTTGGGCCATGCCACATGGCTTGTGGGATCTCAGTTCCCCAACCAGGGACACGGCAGTGAAAGCACCGAATCCTAACCACTAGAGCACCAGGGAACTCCCCAGAATATTGTCTTTAATGCAATCCTATTCAGATGATTATTTTTCAAAGAGATTTCAGAGGCTTTATGAAGTATCTTCTGACATCTTCTCCGCACTTAAAATATATTAAATTAGAGGTATAACAGAGTGTGTATCACTCACATCACCGTCTAAAGAAAACTGGCCCCAAGAAAGTCACCATGGAAGGAAATCCTCACATGCCCCAATTTCCCATTGCTGTAGCTGATTGTACAAAGAGAGGGCCTCTAACTGAAGGTGACCCAATACATGAGTGAGTGGTTGACCTTTGCTCCTTGCCTAAAAGAAAATCTGATCTGGTTTCACAAGTATTTAAAGTGGGCAACATAATGGAGCTTTCTCAGTAGGGGGTGAAAATAAAAGATATCTGATTGAGTTGGGGCAAGAAATTTCATGGAGAGTCAAAATCACAGTTACGGGTTAGGTCAAGTCATGTGGGAAAGCAAACTACACTTAAGGATTCGAACTTGGTAGTGGAGACAAAGAAAGCAAATGTGATGTTTAACAGGATTATATTAATAGTGAAACACAAGAGTAAAGATTAATGTCTTCTGGCTGGGCTGTGGAGATGTTGAGAGCTGCTCTCAATCCCAGAATGACTATGTAGTCTCTATTACTGGCAGGTTTAGGTCTTGATAGTTCCCATGAAATGCTTTCTCCCACTTGTGCTTTTACAGTAACTCCTGTTTTCTTGAGCTAGTTGGAGTGGATCTTTTTTCCTTACATTTAAACAAGTTTTAATATATAAACACGTTTACTTAGACGTGTGAACACATATTAAATGTCTTCAGTATGACATAAAGTTCATTACGAAAAATGAGAAAAACATTTTTCTTTCAGGACAAGGGAAAAATGCATCCTTAAGAAACCCCAAATTTCAGTAACAAATATTCTGCCAGATATATTTTGCTGAATTTCTGGGAAGAACTAGAATTTTAGAATTGTGTTGGGCATGTTTTATCCCAACTATTGCCCTATTCACCATGGCCTCTAATGTCATCTAAATTCAATCACGGTAGATTTGATCACATGTTTCTAGGATCAAGGATAGCAATACTGTCAAATGATAAGAACAACAAAAACAAACAAAATTAAATTTGAAATAAGCGTTCTGATTACTTTTAAGTCACTTCGTTCACAGTGAATAAAGCAGGTAACTTTTAATGTAGGTATGAATTGTTACTGGTCTTGGGTGATTTCTCCTTTATTCTCACAACATAGTCAAGACTATCATAATTCTGTGATCACAAAACCCGCTGCATAAGGGACATGATTAAAGAAGATAGAGGTGGGGCAACAAAATATGACAAGAGGTCTGTGATTCCATATATTTATTATAGTGGTATAAAAAATTATACCTGGTATACATATGGTCTATTATCTTTCATCTATTTATAAAATAGCTGGTGTGACCAGCAGAATATAAAACCATTTGTTGAATTCATGCCAGCTTTTGTGTCTTTTTTTTTTTTTTTTTTTTTTGCGGTACGCGGGCCTCTCACTGCTGTGGCCTCTCCCGTTGCGGAGCACAGGCTCCGGACGCGCAGGCTCAGCGGCCATGGCCCACGGGCCCAGCCGCTCCGCGGCATGTGGGATCTTCCCAGACCAGGGCACGAACCCGTGTCCCCTGCATCGGCAGGCGGACTCTCAACCACTGCGCCACCAGGGAAGCCCGCTTTTGTGTCTTGATGTACTTTCCCAAACAAAAGTTGCTGAAAGTTTTTTTTTGTTTTTTTGGTGGTACGCGGGCCTCTCACCACTGCGGCCTCACCCGTTGCGGAGCACAGGCTCCGGAAGTGCAGGCTCAGCGGCCATGGCTCACGGGCCCAGCCACTCCGCGGCATGCGGGAAATTTCCGGACCGGGTCACGAACCCACGTCCCCTGAATCGGCAGGCAGACTCCCAACCACTGTGCCACCAGGGAAGCCCAAAAGTTGCTGAAAGTTACACCTACTAATACATATGTATACAAAGAATTAACTGCTGAAAGATCACTGTTCTTTAGAGGCAGTATTCAGCATCTCAAAATGTTTCCTGATTTTTTTAAAAAAGAAGAATCATTGCTGTATGCTACAAAAGAATGGGCATTTGTTTACATCTAAGATTTTAAATTAGAGGCCAACTTGAAGGTAGCATGCATTTATAACACATGTTAAATTAAGTTTAGTGGGTATCTGTTGTGTTAATAAAAACCCGAATACTAATCTCGCCAACAATTAACACACCTATAGTCCCTTATTAGGTAGTTCCAAAATCTAGCATTTAGGTTTATACCCTACACTTTAATTCAGTATTTTTCAGCTATGGTTAGTTAGTTGATGGGAGAAAAAGGGACTGAGTTACAGTCACTGCAGGGAGAAATGGATATAGCCCAATACCTTTCTTATCCATGTGAGCCCAAAGTAATCGACAATAATGGAACATGAGTAGGTCACTCATGTAAACATAATTCATCACTTTAATTAGAATAAAGAAAGGACGTGAGGTGCCTTTAGCCCATAGTCAAGCCTACAGCATGTAAAAATAATCAAGCTCTAAACCAAAACAAAGTTCAATTGTGCAACTGTTTCTTCCTGCCAGTACAATATCTGGACCTACCAATGGTAGCAACTTGATAGGAGGGAAGGGCCCCAGTTATTCCACTGTGACTGGAAGCATTGTTATCAAATAGTTCAAGATCCGTGAGAATATGGTGAACAGTCCATTGTTAGAGACCAAAGACTTCATTAGACAGCAGCCCTCTAGGCATACTACGTGAGGAGAATGGCTCCAAGGACAAAATAAGAACTGATAATTGATGTGTAGGAAGACATATTAAGTATTTTCTAAGATTTAGGTAGCCTCATCTAGTGAAAATAGTGCCTAATATCAGACCATAATCAAGTTCTCATGTAAAAGTGCAACATGAGGTGGATAAAACTTGAGGCAGACTCGGGGTAATTACAAGAGTCCAGAATGAATCCATGCTCCTCACCTCATTAGTAACCACCTTGGAAGGGGTGGGCAGACTGTTTAGAGTGTCAAGCTTGAGAGCTAGACAGACCTGAGTTTAATACTGGATCTCTCATTAAGTTTAATAACTTTAACTATTTATCTTAATTTACCTGAGCTTCAGTTTATTCATTTTAAAACGAATTTAATAATATCGATCACATTCAACTGTTGTCAAGATCTAGGTAAATTGCTTAGTAATATTGAATGGCTCAGAGTAGGTCCTTCATAAACAGTAGCTACTAGCATTTTTACTTTTTGCCAGGAAAAATTCTCCATGGGCTCCCAGGGAAGCACTCTAGAACGCCACGCTTACATATTTTCCTCAAAGCGAGAGGTCATGGAAAGGTCTGTTCCTCCATCTATATCATCCAGGACTCTATTTTCCTAGTATTTATTGGCTGGAACCACTTTCGAGATTAGAGAAATGAAGCAAAGATGTTGGGATAATCATTCTACAGCACACACGTATATCACTGTGATTGAGGGGAGTGAGGTTGGTGAGTCTGGAGTCTTCAATACTATGCGAGTTGAAATTTGCACAATAAACACTTCGAGAACTCAGAGAGCTGGGCTAATTCAGAAAGTGTAAGAAAACAGTGAATCTTAAACCAGCAAAGCAAAAGCAGTCTCTAACAAACTTTGATGAAAATCAATCTAAAAGTGATATATGCCAAGAGAAAGGATCAGATAGAAGTTGATCCAAGAAATCCAGAGAAGCCCTGTTTTGTCAAGCATTTAGTACTGTTCAAGGGAGAAGATAATGAGATTTAGAGGGCTTGATGAGTTCAGTTCTCTATTGTAAACTAGAAATAATTTCTCACAAAATATTACCTTTAAACCATTCTTACGCATTTTTTAATACCATCAAAGTAGCTTTCTATTTGGTGATTTAGTTTCCTATATAGCTGGTTACTGGGAGAGGATAGTTTGCTCTTGACAGGGTTTTAAGCCTTTTAATCACTGGAAAGAACTTATATTCATAAATTCGTATTTCTAATTTATGTACCACACCTTTGCAAGTTTAATAAATATGAGTTCATCATTGAATTCACTGACAACACACAGTTTCTGGTTCTGGGAAGTTAAGGGATATAATTCTAAACTGTGGTGACTCAGCTGAGAAAGGTCCTGACTGGATTCTCTCCAGCATCCCTTCACTATAACATCCAAAACAGAAAAGACACCACAGGTGTAAGTCTGTCTCTGAGCCCACCTATGCCGGTGATGCCTGCTACTTGCTACCGGCACTATCGATGCCTAGAGTATGCAAACACTATGCACATTCAGACTCTTAATCCCACTCAAAAATGATACATAGTGACATAGTATGGAAACGCTCGGTTGCCCTGCTATCTATCACACTCAGAATATTAGAGGGTGGGTCCGAACACCTACCACTTTCCATAATAAGCTGTTGTGGCTGCTCTATTAGGATGATAGTTTTCTTATGTTTATTCCCCACTGAGTAAGATAATATATTTTTAAATTTACCTGTAACTAACTTTTTAGCTGTAACAGGTGCACTGCCAGTTCTAATATTTGGTGATTTTTTTTTTCTTTGCAAGTGACTGACATAATCAGTGTCGATAATACAGAATTGTTTCCTGTCTCTGGGCATGGCTTTATAAATAATGCTTGATAACATACTCTATTTCGTACTAGCTTCCTATAGCAGAAGATGACATTTTATTCCTGAATCTACACTTGAACCTGTTTATTATAAAGATGTGGAATGTTATAACATCATTAACAAGAAAATTACACAGACCTACTAAAATTTCTCAGTAGGTTGCATTTATATAAATGTTACTTTGCCCTTCAGGAATTCAAAAATACCTAGCTTTTTAAAGCTATGCTTGCTTCCCCTAACATCACAATAAACCAAACCTTCCATGGAGTTTGGGTTTATGCCATACATTAACTTGATATATTCTCCATTTAACTTTTATTATTACTTCAGCCTATGTCACCTTCTACTGACAATAATTCTGTATGAAGTTATTTCTTTTTCTCTCTTTTTACTGCTGATATAGCTTGTGGTTAATCAACCACAGCAGAGTATTTAAATAAAATGAGACCAAGATGTAGAAACATGTACTATAAACAGAAGACTTCACAATAGTGGGACTGCAGATGTAAAATGCCTGAGCACAAGACAAGCTGGAGTGAACAGTATCCTAGTTTATGTGTAAAGCACAAAACAATATGTGTGGAAGTTCACTATAGGATGACAGTAATTTGTTATTCTCAAACATAAAGATGAGAAAACTGGTTTCCATGAGAAATCAAAGAAACATCCCATAAATTCAGTCCAGAAGATGCTTTTTAAAAAACACACTATATAATCCATTTACCTTATAATTCTGCCTCTTAATAATTGCTCCAGATCTTTTATGACAGTGCATAGTCTCTTTCCATAAGAATTATTTTGAAAGAAAATTTAAATGAATAAAATTTAAAACCTCACCCTTCACATTGCCCACTTGTCTCATTTCTCTAAAAAAAGAATTTGGTAAATTCTCTGCATATAACTAGCGTGTATACACACACACGCATAAATATATCCTTGTATTTTTGTTTTTGTTTTATACGTTTCAATTGAGGAATGATTTAAGGAGTAGATAGTATTGGACTAATGACACCGAAGATCTGGGAGATGTGATCACTCTACTGTACTGTAAGAAGGAGGGCAGTTGTTTTCTTTTAATCTGTTAAAGCATGATTGCATATGAAAATTAAAGTCAAACAACATATCACTTTAGAGTATAGTTATAAACTACCGGTCAGAAGAATTTATTTGCCTCGTTGATGGGATAGTTAAGTAATCATTATTGAGCTTAATGTATAAATAATAGTATGTTTCAGGTTTTTATTAAGCTCACTGGTTTTCTGGACCATATGTGGTGCTTAATAAATGCTCCTTAAATGAATATCTACCTTACGAAAATGAATTGAGCATTTTTTAGAGAAATGAGACAAGTGGGCTATGTGTAGGATGAGGCTATTTTCTTTCCTAATCTGAAGGGCTAAACTGGGTTGCTTGTTAGCTTATTATTCAGGGAGCTCAGTTACAATATTTGCGGATTAAAGCCAAGATTTAATCCTCCAAATTCTCAAATGTAGTGCTGGTTGCATGGCACTGGGGCTTGACTTTTCCCTCTTTCATCCTCTAGTAACTGTGACTATTTCCCAAGGCTGATTGAAATTCTACTTTAGATGAGGTCACCCTGTCCTTTGAGATTTAAAGAAACTTGTCTCCACCCCACTAGCCGAAGCCCTGAAGGAAGTTCAATGCGTTCTCTAATAATTTTGCAAATTTGCACTTCTGTTGTGACTCTGAGGTCCTGCTTTCTGGTGAAATTTCTACTTCATTGACATTTCTGCTCCCCTGGTTGTTTCCTTCTCTCTGCTTTTGTCTACTCAATGAGTCCCTTCTGTATAATCTCAACAAACAAACAAACACACCAACTGGCACAAACATACATTTTATAAGTAGGAGACAGGAGTTACATTTCCCCTACCCATGGTAGTCACTGTTACTATATTTTTATTTTAATACTAATCTTATGGAGAAAGCAAAGAATGGCTTTTATTTATTTTTTTTTTTGGCTTACCAGTTCATCTTAAAGGCTCTACTAATATGGGATATATTTGAAAATCATGGATTAGTACCAAAGAGGACCACTCTGTCTTATTCTTTAACAGCTTTACCATGATGTCTTGATGAGTCACCTGTGGACATAACTTGCTCACACAAGGTACATTGTTATCGTGCTTTTTGAGCAGGGCAGGGCAGGGAGTTTAATAGGTTTAGAGATTGACTCCAGCAAGGTTCATGTGATTAGGAAACAGAAGGACAAGACTGGCCTCTAGACTGTCTGCTTCTGAGTCACAATGCAATTTCTCTAAGAACCTCTACTAATTCGACTTTGCTCCACCATGCTTACCATCAATAAAATGAAGAAAAGAAGATGCTGGTAAATCTACCACCCACTACATTGTGCACCAGAGCTCTCTGAAGGCTTGAGCCTACTCAACACTCCCTGATGCAAAACTGAACTTGTAGAGAGATTTGAGGGTGGTGAGACCATATTAAATATTATATTTTAGTAAAACTTAATTTTCCAAAAACTAACAGTCTTTTTACATCATTTCATTTTTCTATTCTAAAATGTACAATGGGCCCCTCTCCCATTGCCTTCAAGGCAGACTCCTGTATTACTTGCTTCTGATAAGCTTCCATCTCTGGATTTATCCATTTCCACACAGACACATCCATTCAGTTCTCCAGCCTCTGCAACCTGTAACAATTCACCATCCCCATACCATATCAGTGTCTTCTGGTCTATAGCCTTTAACTCCTTTATTTATTTGTATTAAAATCTAATCTTCCAAGGCTACCTGAGTTACCTAGCGCTCAGTTTTTTAAAATTTTAATTTAACTCTCTTTATACTTTATCATCATAGAACTTCATTCCAAAGATATCATATCCTCTCTTACATGACAATAATTTCTGCATATGTCCTTTTTCTCTACTAATGTATAAACACAGTGACATGCTTTATCTTTGCATATGATGTCATTTTCCTCCCACTGTCCTCCTCCCAGAATAGTCTCATATTATTTAGGACACAGACATTAAACAATGATTTACTGAGTTGTGTTAAGTCAACGTCTTTCAAAGGCAACTAGTTATGACTCTTTTTTCATTTATAAAACACCAATTATGGAGTTGGCATTTTCTAAAAGTTCAAGAATCTTACCAAAATAAAGCTTGACACTGCTGAAACTCACATTAACTAAGTTGTTTTGTTTCTTTCTGACAACTTCTACAAGTCTAGCTAAAAGTTCACAGTGCTCCTGGGACTCATAAAGGAATGGGCTGCTACAGGAAGAGAAACAGATTCCTGAATTTCTAATATATACAGGCCAATGCTCTCTATTTGACAATGGACATTATTCTCAAATGATGAGAGGAGAATCCCTCCAAAACTGTGCCTTGTCTCTCTTTACAGACCTAATAGAATTACAGAACACAAAGTGTGTCTGGTTCTTTAGGCAGTGAGTTGGTCATTTCCTTTTTGTCTAGTAAGGCATGTTCCCAAAATCCCAGAAAAAAAGGAAAGATGCTGTTCCTCAGGAAGATTAAAGGCACCCATTTATGAGGAAAGAAAGAAAGGAGAGAGAGAGATGGAGGGAATATTTGATCCTTTACTTACAAAATCCTTGAGAGACAATAGCCATAGCATGTTAGAATTAGAGGCAAAAGCATTAAAGTGAGAACACCAAATCTGAAGTTTGGAGCATCAGGGTTAGGATATATATTAAATTTAGGGGGGAAATCTGTTAATTGAATTGAAACTCAAGATAAAATCTAGACAGAATATTGTATTATCTATAATTTATAATCAACCTCAAATTATTTAGATAATTTAAGAGAGAGTTTAATTCTTTAATTCATAAATATTTATTAAGCATTCTGCTGGACATGCATTAGTCAGAGTATTGTTATAAACAAACCCCAAAACTCAGTGGCCCACCTAAACAGAAGTTTATTTCTCACTAATGCTACCTATACTAATTGAAAGTCCTACATGGGACGGCTTCAGTTATCACTCAGGTTTCCAAATTGATGGAGGCTCCATAATCTGGGAGCAAGAGACCTCCTCAGTCACCTTGGCAAGGAAAGAAATCCTTGCAGTTAAATTCTTAAACTCTGGTATGACCCATTCAACCACTTCTCCTCAGATCCCATTGATCAAAAGAGCCACATGGCCCAACCCAACAGTAAGGGGATGGAGAAGTATATTCCTTTAGTGTGCCTAGAAGGAGAGGGAAATGAAGTGAGAGCACTAGACATCTCCATCACAGGATACAAAAATTCAATCAGCTCATAAGCAACCACCACCATTCTGCTTCTACACTCAGTGTTTGTATGCTGCATTTCCCTTTCAAGTAAGCTTGTGCTACTAGGAGATGTAATAATGAGGAGAAAAATCAATGTAAGAATATCAACACAATAAAAATAAGAGGGTAAGGTACAAGAGCATCTTTATCACCATACCTTCACTATGTACATTAGAGCTCAAATTCATCCAATATACACAACCTGGCATTATTTTTGGCTGATCTGTGCTCTGAATGGTTGGTTCCCCTTCTGATTCATCAGAGCACATGACACACCCATTCTGAACATCATTCTTTGCTAAACATCATAGGGAAGCCACCAAATATGGAGGTGCCTTGAACACCATTTTAAAACTATCAATGCATTATAAAACAATACTGTGACAAAAATAATGGCAATTCGACCCCTGGAAATCAAGAATCAATGAATACTGCCAACTATACTCTATAAGTTGATCAGTTTCTTATGCCAATACTAAATAGTATAAATAACTTGAATGTTTTGCTAAATGGGTTATGTACACAATGGTTCTTTACAGTTGCATATTTTATCTACTTGATAACCAGAAAAGACTTTTTCCATAGTATGTTCAAAAATTGTATTTACAAAGATTACTTTAAAACAAATGAGCAGAGAAATTATGTCAAATATATTTCCTTAGGACAAAAAGTACTGTTTGAACTAACCAGATTATCTGAGCAAAAATACATGGGTCATCCAAATCATTCCCCCAAAGCCCTTTTATGTTCTAAGAAAGCAAGCAAAAGCAGTTCATGTTTAATTAATGTATGGCATATGTAGCATATTTATTTTAGAATTCAACTTTGAAACTGATATTGTCAAGTTACATCATTGCCCCTGGTGAAATAATTGAGTATAGGGTATTTATTTTCATTTTACCAGACACTTACAGTATGATATGATGGAAAGTGAACAGGATTAATTGGGCATCAGGAGACCTAAATTTTGCCACAACTTTATCCCTAAATAGTAAATAAGCTAACCTTTTTTAAGCTTCAGTTACTCCAGCTGGGAAAAAAAGGAATGCTTTTTATGTTCCCTTCTAATTTCAGCTTCCCATGCCTTGGAAATTTTACATTCATATTGAGGGTTACAAATAACTCATAGCTTTTCAGGAGGCAATCCTCTTCATGGCAGTAATGCACAATTAAAGGTACAACCTCTGGAGACAAATTGCCTGAATTTGACTCACAGCTATACCATTATTTACTCTCAGTCAGTAAAACAGGAATAATAATGACATCCAATTCATAAAATGTTGAAAGGATTAAATGAGTTAATTCTTGCAAATGCATCTAGAATGTTGAAATATAGCAAAGCACTCAAAGATTATTAGCTATTATTATCATTAGACACATATCGCTATGTAAAAATGTTATCATTTAATGGTGTTCCAACTTACTGAGTTACTCTTAGGAGGAAGTTTGGAATAGGCTATAAACCCTTTCCATAGGTGCTTATAGAAAGATAATTTGGGCAACAATTTGATATGAATAATTAGAGAGAAGTACCTCCAAATTTTAACAAGTAAGTAGTAACCACAATGCCCTGTGACAACAGCCAGAGCTTCGAGAAGCAATAAAATAATTTAATACTGGCTGTACAGATAGGTATTAAAATAGGAAACACTGTTTTGGTTTCTAGCAATTGGTGAAAAAGACATCCTGACTGACCCTCATGCTGAAGACAACCTAAAATGTTAGATAAAATATTAAAACACAAAATTAAACATGTTTTTAAATGCCTTAATGATCTAACAAAAAAAATTTTAATATTTATTCTAAAGCAAGTGGGTTAAAATTCAATGACTAATTGGATAACAATATTCACATAGGCTCAAAGGACCTTAGTGATTACAAAGGGAAAAAAACAGGATTTCAAAGGCATCTTATTAATCACACAAAAAAAGATACTAATTATGTGATAGAGAAACCAGCGGTCACCACTAACCATCAACCAGATGATTAAAGTTAATGCCACCAGTAATGAGAAAAGTTGACATCATGGGCCTCCTCGTATGGTGCAATGAGAATACTACCTTTGAAATACTCCTACCAAAATGCATAGCTGAATCTAATCACGAGGGAACATCAGATATTCAAACTAAGAGACAATCTATAGAACAACTGGCCACATTCTTCTGAAGTGCCAATGTCTTTAAAGACAAAGACTGAGATTAAAGAACACAAAAAAAGACGGGTGATCCTATACTTTCTATTGTTATAAAGGACAATGAGCAAAACTTGAAAAAGGTCTACGATGGTTTTAAGACACATTCACGAATCTTTGATGCTCCTCCTAGCCTAATTCCTCTCTCCTTGAGTGTTGACTATACTCAGTGACTCACTCCTAACAAACAGAATGTGGTAGAAATAAAAGGATATCACTTCTAAGATTTTAAAAGGAATCACGGCTTCCTCCTTGTACTCTCTTTTAGATCACTCACTATGAGGAGTGATATTAGCCAGTATGTTATGAAGACACCAAGCAAAACTATGGATAGGTCCGTATAGTGAGGAACTGAGTCCTCCAGCCAACAGCTATGTGAGTGAGTCTTAATGGATATGGATCATTAAGGCTAGGTAATCCTTCATATGACTGCTGCTTGTCAACAACCACATGACACTCTGACCCCAAACCATCCAGCTCAGTCACTCCTGATTCCTGGCCCACAGAAACTGTGAGATAATAAGTATTGAGGATTTTCGTTTCGTTGTTTGCTTTTAATTTACTTAATTATAGTTATATAGATATAAAATAAAATTTACCATTTAAGCCATTTTTAACTATACCATTCAGTGGTACATTCACGTTCTTGTGCTGACATAACCACCATCCATAGAACTCTTTTCATCTTGCAAAACAGAAACTCTATACGCATTAAATAATAATTCCTCATTTACCCCGCCCCCAAGCCATGCTACTTTCTGTTATCTATGACTTTGACTATTCTAGGGACCTCGTATGAGTAGAATGATGCAGTATTTGTCCTTTTGTGTCTGGCTAATTTCACTTAACATAAAGTCTTTAAGGTTTACCTATGTTGAACGTGTCAGAAGTTCCTTCCTGGGCTTCCCTGGTGGCGCAGTGGTTGAAAGTCCACCTGCCGATGCAGGGGACACGGGTTTGTGCCCCAGTCCGGGAAGATCCCACATGCCGCAGAGTGGCTGGCCCCGTGAGCCATGGCCGCTGAGCCTGCACGTCCGGAGCCTGTGCTCCGCAGTGGGAGAGGCCACAACAGTGAGAGGCCCGCGTACCACAAAGAAAAAAAAGAACTTCCTTCCTTTTTAAGACTGAGTAATATTCCATTGTATTCCGTACTACATTTTATTTATACATTCATCCATCAATGGACATTTAGGTTGCTTAGACTCCCGCAAATATGAACAATGCTGCTGTAAACATGGGTGTACAAATATCTGCTTGAGTCCCTGCTTTCAATTCTGTTAATAGGGTCCTCTCATGCACAAAAGATTGTAATTTTTATGTGATCAGTTGGTCTATTTTTTTTAACTATGTTTTTGATGTCATAGCGAATAAATTATTGTCAAATCCAATGTTGTAAAACTTCTGTCCTATATGTTTGTCTAAGAGTTATATAGTTTCAGCTCTTACATTTAGGTCTTTGGCCCATTTGAATTAACTTTTGCATATGGTTATGTAATAAGATTCCTACTACATTCTTTTGCACGTGATTTTCCAGTTTTCCCAAGACCATTAATTGAAAAGAGTGTCTTTTCCCCATTGAATGTTCTTGGTACTCTTGTAAAAAAGTATTTCACCATATATTTGAAGGTTTGTTTTTGGGCTTTCTATTCTAGTCGATTGGTCCATATGTCTGTTTTTAAGCCAGTACCAGTGTTTTGATTGCTGTAGCTTTGCAATAAGTTTTGAAGTCAGGAAGAATAAGGCTTCCACCTTTGTTCTCCTTTTTCAAGATTATTTTGACTATTTAGGGTCCCTTGAGATACCACATGCATTTTAGGATAGATTTTTCTATTTCTTCAAAAAGTATTGTTGAGATTTTGATAAGGATTGCATACAAAATGTAGCCTTCAGTGGATAGTACTTACATCTGCATAATAAGAAGTCTTCTAATCCATGAACACAGAATGTCTTTCCATTTATTTTTGTGTTCTTTAATTTCTTTCAGCAACTTCTTATAGCTTTCAATGGAAAAGTTCCTTGCCTCTTGACTAGATTTACTCCTAAGTATTTTGGTCTTTTTGATAATATTATAAATGAAAGTGTTTCCTAATTTCCTTTTCTGATTTTCATTACCAGTGTATACAAATGCAGCTGGCTTTTGTGTGTTGATTGTATTCTGTAACTTTGCTTAATTCATTTATTAGCTCTACCAGTTGTGTGTGTGTGTGTGCATGTATATAATCTGTACATTTTTTTAATTTGTGAACAGATAATTTTACTCCTTCCTTTTCAATTTGCATGCTTTTTATTTATTCATCTTGCCTCACTGCTCTAGCTAAGACTTCCAGTATTATGTTGAATAGAAGTGGTAAAAGTGGTCATCCTTGTCTTGTCCCTGATTTTGAGGAAAAGCTTTCAGTCTTTCACCACTGAGTATGATGCTATGGGATTTTCATATATGGCCTTTATTGTGTTGAGACAGTTTCTTTCTATGTATAGTTTGCTGGATGATTTTATCATAAAAGAGTGTGAAATTTTGTCAAATGATTTTTCTGCATCAATTGAGATGATCAGGTGCTTTTATTTTTCTTCATTTTGTTAATGTAATGTAGTGCTTGATTTTCTTATGTTGAACCATCCTTGCATTCCAGGAGTAAATTCCACTTGGTCATGGTATATAATCCTGATGTCTTGTTGTTGAATTCAGTTTACTGGTATTTTCTTGAGGATTTTTGCTTCAATATCCATTAGGGATATGGATCTATAGTTTTCTTTTTTTTGTAGTGTTTTTGTCTGACTTTGATATTAGATGGATTTACCAAATAAATTTGAAAGTGTTTCCTCATCTTTAATTTGTTGGAAGAATTTGAGAAGAATTGATGTTAATTCTTCTTTAAATGCTTGGAAGAATTCACCAGGGAAGCCATCTAGTCTTGGGCTTTTCTTTGCTGAGAGGTTTTTGATTACTGATTCAGTCTCTTTAGATCTATTCAGATTCTGTATTCTTCATGATTCAGTCTTTATAAGTTATATGTTTCTTAGAGTTTGTCCATTTTATCAAGGTTACCCAATTTGCTCTCATACAATTGTTCACAGAACTCTTTATAATCCTTTAATTTCTGTAAAATCAGTAATAATGTCCCATCATTCATTTCTGGTTTTAGTTATTTAATTCTTCTCTCTTTTTTTCTTAGTCTAGCTAAAAGTTTGTCAATTTTCTCAATCTTTTCAAAGAACCAACTTTGGTTTTCTTGATTTTCTCTATTATTTTTCTATTCTCTGTTTTATTTATCTTTGCTCTAATTTTTATTTCCTTCCTTATGCTAGCTTTGGGTTTAGTTTTTCTTCTTTTTCTAGTTCTTTAAGGTGTACAGTTAGGTTATTGATTTGAGATATTTCTTTTTTCTTAACACCATTATTTACAGCTATAAAGTTCCCTCTTAGCACTGCTTTCATTGCATTCCATTTTTGGTCTGCTGTGTTTTTATTTTCATTTGTCTCAAGATTATTTTCTAATTTTCCTTGTGATTTTTCTTTGACCCATTGATTATTTAAAAGTGTTTTTGTTTAATTTCCACATACTTGTGGGTGTTCCAGTTTTCCCTTTGCTGTTCATATCTAGTTTCATTCCACTGTGGTTGAAAAAGATATTTCATATGATTTTAATCTTTTAAAAGGTATTAAGGTTTGTTTTGTGACCTAACATATGGTCTATCCTGGAGAATGAGCTATGTGGAAATTGTGTATTCGGTCACTGCTGAATAGAGGGTTCTGTACAATTCTGTTAATTGCAATTGGATTATAGTGTTGTTCAAGTCCTCTGTTTTGTTAGCAATTTTATGTGTAGTTTTCTTCCATTATTGAAAATGGAATATTGAAGTCTCCTGCTATTCTTGCAGAGCTCTCTGTTTCTCCCTTCAATTCTGTCCATGTTTGCTTCATATATTGAGGTGCTCTGATGTTTCATGCATATATCTTTATAATTATTATTATATATCTTCTTGATAAATGACCTTTTTATCATTATATAATGTCCTTTTTTTTCTCTTTCAACTATTTTTACTTAAAGTCTATTTTGTCTGATATTAGCATAGCCATCCTTCCTCCCTTTTGGTTACTATTTGCACAGAATATTTCACTTTCAAGCTATGTATATCCTTAGACCTAAAGTGAGTCTTTTGTAGAAAACATAGTTGGATCCTGTTTTGGTTTTTTCTTTTTTTAAATCCAATTTGCCAATGCATATCTTGTGATTGGAGAGTTTGCTCCACATGTGTTTGTTGTTTTAAGCACTATTTTGGAGTAATCACAGCAACAGACAACTACAATATCTGTAGATTAATTAGTAGTATCATATCTATGTTAATTTCCTGATTTTTATAATTATACTGTGGTTAGGAAAAAGATGTTCTTGTTTTTAGGAAAAATATATGGAAGGACTTCATGATTCACAGGCCGTTTACCTCAAGTTATCCTTAAATGTGTCAGAAATAGAGAGAGAGATGACAGTGCAAATTTGGTAACATGTTAACAGTTGGAGAATTTAGATAACAGTACATGAAATTCCCTGTTACTATTCGTGCCACTTTGCTGTATGCCTGACATTATGTCACAACTTAAACAAAATTAAAAACAAAATTCAGAGACCAGAAATTAAAAATATATTAGAGCCCAAAATGTGAATAAAGCACTAAAGCTAAATTTTACTTTTCTGGGTTTCCTGAATGAAAGAAGAGAGAAAATGAGGAGAGGGAGTATACAGATAGATAATAATTGATAATTTTCCAGAATTAATGAAAGGCACCAATATAAAGATTGAGTAACCTAAGATTCCAAAAAAAATACAAAGAAGTTAATACCCGGACATATCATAGTAAAACTGCAAGGCACTAAAAACACAGAAAAATATGTTAAATGTAGTGGAGAGGAAAGATTGATCATCTTCACAAAAGCAATTAGCTTGACAACCGACTTCTAAACAGAAACAGTGTATACCAGAAACCAGAAGAGTAATAGTCAGAATGTGCTAAAGCAAAATAACTATCAACTTAGAACCATATATTCAACAAGATGTCTTTCAATGATGAGGAAGAAATACTGACATTTAGAGACAGAACCTGAGTATTTGTTACCAATAGATAATTACTAAATGGTATTCTAAATGCAGCTCTTCAGACAGAAGAAAGTGATCTCAGATAGAAGATCTCAGATATAAGAAGGAATGGTAAGCAAAGACAGTGAGCAATGTTCTTCTCTATATGAAACAAAAATAAAACTGTCATTTGGATTAAAAATTGAAATAGAACTAAAATCCATGAAAATTGAATATAAAATGAAAGGAGACTGATTGTAGTTGTTATTCCAAGCTGTTATATTGTTGAGAAACAGAGTAAAGATTGAACTTCACACTTTAGTGAGTTTCTTTATGCCCGATAACATTTCTAAGGTAATTACTAAAGACTAGAAAAGAGAATGTAAGTATTGAACTAATAGAGGGAAAGATAAATGAGAATAGCTAATCAGTTCAAAATAATTAAGAAATAGACAAAGAAACATAAGGGTGAGTAGGGAAAAAACTCAAAATGATGTTGAAGATATAAAGAAAATATATTAGCATTTGTAATTAGTGTAAATAGTCTTAATACCTTAGCTAAAATTCAAAACAGCGGCTAACTCTGGCAAGTAGGCAGTATGATTTCATTTGTGTAAAATCAAAAATGTTTAAGGTATGTGTCCCACAACAAATATACACTGGTAAAAATTTATCCCAAAGCCATAATAAAAAGCAAAAGACTGATAAAAACAAATTCAGAAGAGCAGTGATCTCTGAGGGGACAAGGAAAGAGACGGTTGGGGAAGATATAGGCCTTACTTCAGGATATTGTTAACGTTCTCTTACACAGGATGCTGAGCAGAACATTGCGCATTTTATAGTTTTATTTACACCTCATACATATTTTTAATGTTTTTCATATCTCTAAATATCCAATAAAACCAATAAACAAAGAGGCAACATCACAAATAAAAGATTCTGGATGGATATAGAATGTTTTGTATTACTGTTCTGATGCTAGGTTGTGCTGTCAGATTGACAAGAGCTATCTTTGATTGGGGAACCAGCCTGATTAGAAACAGTGCAAAAAGTAAATTGATCCAGCCATTGTGGAGAACAGTATGCAGGTTCCTTAAAAAACTAAAAATAGAGCTACCATACAACCCAGCAATCCCACTACTAGGCATATATCCTGAGAAAACCATAATTCCAAGAGAGTCATGTACTACAATGTTCATTGTGGCTCTATTTACAATAGCCAGGACATGGAAGCAACCTAAGTGTCCATCGACAGATGAATGGATAAAGAAGATGTGGCACATATATAGAATGGAATATTACTCAGCCATAAAAAGAAACGAAATTGACTTATTTGTAGTGAGGTGGATGGACCTAGAGTCTGTCATACAGAGTGAAGTAAGTCAGAAAGAGAAAAACAAATACCGTATGCTAACACATATATATGGAATCTAAAAGAAAAAAAATGGTTCTGAAGAACCTAGGGGCAGGACAGGAATAAAGACGCAGACATAGAGAATGGACTTGAGGACACTGGGAGGGGAAAGGGTAAGCTGGGACGAAGTGAGAGAGTGGCATGGACATATATACACTACCAAACGTAAAATAGATAGCTAGTGGAAAGCAGCTGCATAGCACAGGGAGATCAGCTCCGTGCTCTGTGACCACCTAGAGGGGTGGGATAGGGAGGGTGGGAGGGAGACACAAGAGGGAGGAGATATGGGGATATATGTGTATGTATAGCTGATTCACTTTGTTATAAAGCAGAAACTAACATAACATTGTAAAGCAATTATACTCCAATAAAGATGTTAAAAAAAAATAAACCTGGGTCACGTCTAGATGACCATTAAGCTCTGCTAGATAGTTAAATATGGCAGACTGCAAAAATGCCTCAGTTTTTCACTCCTGCTTGTATCCACGCCCTTTGTATTGTTACTTTTCAGCTACTGTCATCAAGAGGTGGAGTCCATTTGTCCACCCCTTGTATCTGGGCTGGACTTGTGACTTGTTTTGGCCAACAGCAAAAGCATACGGCCTGGAGAAGTCTTGAATGCTTCTATTCTTTGTCTTGAAACCCTGTCATCCGCTGTGAATTTGTCCAAGCTAATCAACTGTGTGATGAGAGACAAGTGGCCCAGTTACCCTATTGTATCAGTCAGAAAACTGTACAAATAAGTGAGTAAAGCCATCCTAGACTAGCCAGCCCTGGCCTACACAAAGCTGACCTCCTGGGTCTGAGCAAGTTCAACTGAAATCAGTCGAGCCCAGGATCCCCCAACTGCCCACTGACCCACAGACCTATGAGAAATAATTAAATGATCACTGGGTTAAGCAAGTGAGTTTGGTGGTAGTTTGGTACTCAGCAGAACTCTCAATTATGCAATCATGAAAGCAGATATTAATCATAAATAAACTGATTCTACAATTCTACAAGCATTATTTATTTCCTTCCTATGTTTCTTTTTTTCTGAAAGTACTCATAATATGCATTTACCCGTTTATAATTTTGTAAACCCATGAGATGGGAGCCATGATTATTTCTATTGTGTATAAAATTCCCCATTTTGGAATATTTGAGACAAGAAAGTCTTTAAAAATGATCAAACCTGAGAAGATGGATTATAAATTACTGTAAAAAAAATCAAACAGGATCAAGTTTCTTCGGGATAAAATGGAAAAACTCGAGGGAAAATGCACAGGTTTGAAGTTGAGATACGCTGATCTCCCTTCTCTTAATTCACGGCTCTGTGAAAACCCATTGTACTGCAGAGCCAGAGTATTCATGAGAACAAGGGTGGCAGAAGGTATTTTTAACAAAGTCATCAAGGCACTCATGAGGATAGCACATTCTCCATGAATGAGCTGCATAACTTAGCGCTCTGCTCTAATACCACACAGCATAATGGAAATGGCACTCTCAGAATACTGATTCTCCCACAGGGAACTCGACAGTGAACTAGGAAAAGATCACAGGCTCTGAGAGCTGATTGGTGAATTAATTAGGTGTTGCAATTTTTTTTTTTTTTTTTTTTTTTTTTGCGGTACGTGGGCCTCTCACTGTTGTGGCCTCTCCCGTTGCGGAGCACAGGCTCCGGACGCGCAGGCTCAGCGGCCATGGCTCACGGGCCCAGTCGCTCCGCGGCATGTGGGATCTTCCTGGACCGGGGCACGAACCCGTGTCCCCTGCATCGGCAGGCGGACTCTCAACCACTGTGCCACCAGGGAAGCCCAGGTGTTGCAATTTTTTTAACGCTATTGTAAATTACATGTGGAGCATGCACTCAGGGTCATAAAAAGATTCCAAGGATGCTAGGTGTCTCACAACAGTAGGGCAAAATGTAATCAAAATCCAGAGGGAGGCCCAATGTAAATAGGTTTACCAGAGACTTGCTGAGATTAATCTTAACTTTCTGAGGGGAAAATTTAGACTTGGGTGGCAAAATTACTTAGTCTGCAAGCATGAGGAATTGAGGCCTTTCTTTCTACTACTTTCTCTAAAGTTTTCTTGATACAGACTTAACTTTATATTATAAACTTTTTTATCTCTAAAGTCGTTCCTCCTCACGTAACTTATCAATTGACAGGAAATTTTGAGGAGAGAGCACCAAGAGAAGCATTTTTCATGACTACGTTATTGTCATTGTGGCCTATAGTCTCTCAAGAAATAGTCTTTTGTTGTACGCCTTTGGTGGTAAGTGCATCTTGTTAGGTCACATACTGTATTTATCAGTTGTATGATCCTGGGCAAGTTATTTAATTTCTTCAGCCCTCAGTTTGTTCACCTGCAGAACGGGGATAACGATAATTTTCCTTTCATAAGGCTATTACACGGATTAATAAAGTAAATTTAAAGTGCTTAAAATCATGCTTGGCACACGGCAATGTTATAGAAATTGTATGAATATTGATACAAAAATGATGTTCTCCTGTTTCTACTGAGATCCATTATCATTTAAACTTTAGCTCACTTAGTGGACAAAGATTCTGATTTCCAACATCCTGAAGGAAAATCCATTTTTCCTCGGAAAACAGTTTTCACAGAGTTGGAATACAAAATTACTAATAGAGCTTTACATATTGAGGGCAGTAGTGTAAGGGTTCACAGGACACTTACTATTTTTCCTGTTATCTTCCATAACTGGGAGGATAAGGAGAAAATATAGAGCAGAAATTATATCTGTCAGACAAAAAAATCCAGGTACTTAAATTCATTTCAAGCCTCTTTTCTGGTGATAAAATGATGATGCTGTAAGCATGGTGACTTGCAGTTGTATTTTGATTAGCTATCCCCCATGCCCTGTGGGAAAGGCATGCAGCAAATGCAAAGCCGATTCGATGCACCTCAACTCTTACTTTGAGCAAAGTACTGGGAAGGGCCTTGAAGAAGCTGCAAATCAAACACTGAAATAAGGTCCTCCTCTTCAAGTCTCCAAAATAGCTATTAATACTTTCACTTCTTCCAATAAAACACTGATCATTGACAACATATGGGTATAGAAAGAAAATGTAAAACGTTTTAAAAGGTCTTTTTTTTTTTTTTTTTTTGCGGTACGCAGGCCTCTCACTGCTGTGGCCTCTCCCGTTGCAGAGCACAGGCTCCGGACGCGCAGGCTCAGCGGCCATCGCTCACGGGCGCAGCCGCTCGGCGGCACGTGGGATCTTCCCAGACCGGGGCACGAACCCGTGTCCCCTGCATCGGCAGGCGGACTCTCAACCACTGCGCCACCAGGGAAGCCCTAAAAGGTCATTTTTAATTTTAGTTCCTTTCTCTTCCCCTGTATGCTATGCACTGAAGATAACTGTTGAGTCATGAAGGGATCAAACTATTGGGCCCACGGGATGCATGAGGACCAGTATAGGGTTGAGATAAGCACAAAAAGTGGACCAATATTCCTGGAAGAATCAACCTGATATTATATCTGAACTGATAATCACAAAGAGGACTGAGGTATTTAAGTGCCTTATTAAGATTGATGAGACTGTGACATTCATAAGGAACAGAAATGCCACTGATAGGTAATATGAGGTATTTAGTAAACAGAAGTAAGAAGTTACATTGAGAGAGTGTGTTGTGTTCTGCTTATTCCTAAAAGGATTTGAGATGGTTAAGTTGTTTTTGGTGTAAGGTAAAAATAAGTGAGGACAATTTTTTTAAACGGAACTGGTTCAATAATGCTAGGGATAAAGTTACGACCTACTTGAAAACCAGTAGCTAATGGCTAGGGGAATCCAGGACTATGGGACTCCTTTCTCAGACCACGGGGCTACTCTTTGTGTCATTCCTAAGGGAGCACTGGAACTGGGCAAAGTTCCACTTTCTTATTACAGTGTTTGGGACCTAAATGCTAAGATGGAGAACTGTGATAAACTGGGTTGGAACCAGGACTTTGGTTAGAAGCCTGAGAGATTTCTGCTACTCCACTCCAAATTCAAGCCCAAATTGGATATCTGACACTGATCAGATCAGATGTCTTAAAGGAAAATACAGATAAGAGGGAGCTAGCTGCCTAGGGAGTAAGCCCTTGGTCAGAGGTAAGATAGAAAGGAGGAGAGTGTGTTAGTAAGAAAGATGACTGGGCTTCTCCATGTAGGAAGACCTCGGCCTTTCAGAGTGAAAGGAAGATAAGGCAGTCGCATGCCTACATGCATAAATGTTCATTGATGGCTATCCCACAGCACCTTGGAATCTCTCCAGTTAGACTACTATCTCTTCTTGGGACTTAGATCTTCTTTCTTTCTGAAAGCTCTTCCTGCAGATTTTGCACAGGTGGCTCATTATCATTTATGCTCCTGCAGAAAACGTCACCTCTACAGTGAGGCCTTTTCTGACACACAATTTGTGTGTCAGGCTCTTAACTTGTTTTACTTCCAACTTAGAACTTATTATTACCAAATATTTTCTTTCACCTATTTTTATTGTTAATAAACTCCACACCCTACAACACCCATTTAGAACATAAGCTCTATAACAAAGATCTTATCTGTATTGTTTACTCAGACATAGGAGTAATAAGTGAACATAATAGACACTCAGTAAAAGTTTACTGAATGAATACATGCATAAATGTGTGTGTGTGTGTTGGTAAGCCACAAAAGGTGGCAGAAAAAGAGATGCTTCTTGGGAACTTCTTATTTTACTATTGACAATAGCTAACACTTAGCAAGAATGTGTATTAATATATTAAGTGATTATCTTACTTAATTTTCACCACAGCACCATAATATAAACACTGAAAAAAAATAGTAGGTGGCATCCTGACCAAATCTACCCTAGGTCCAAATAAAAGAGATGGGATCCATGCCTAGACTGCTCCCAAAGCAGTTATGCTTCATTACCATATATATATATCATTCAATCCTATTTACTTGCTGACACGTGCAACAGATTTGGTTCTGAGCTTCCAAGCACCCTACAAGTACCTGTAAATAAATCTATTACATGATCTACTGGAATGATGTTAAAAATAAACAAGTTGCCGGGAGAAACCCTACCCTTTGGAGTGCTGAGACTGGAGGGAAGTATTGTCTTCCCTTGTCCCTTAATGGAGAAACTTTATAAAGGATGAAGAAAAACCATACCATAAATAACATTACTACAATAAATGTAAGCATGGGGTTCTAACATCTATAACACATATCAGTGTAAGTCGATTGTATTGATTCAAGCCGTGGTTCAGTGAAAGTACTTCTATAGAGTAAACACAAAGATTTTAATAGTCTTATTTAATTCACTGATAAAATTTAAGCTATATTCATGAATGAAAAATATTCATATCATTCAGGCAATCCTCCCTCAATATTATTTCTTGCCACTACTTTGCTGATTAATACTGGCTGGCAGAAACTGTGATGTATATATCTGTATGATGAGTAACAGACCGTAATCATTAGGTGTTACAAATTAAGACATATCCATAGGTTTTAAAGCATGCATAATTTTGGCATCTTCTCAATACCTAAACCAGAACAGTTACTTGAACAGGCTACCATTGCACCCATGCAGAGAAATACAAAAGGGAATCTCTATAGCCAACATCTGGACTTTCCTTAGGAAAAACTGGTCTTATCCAATACGTCCTTTCTTATTGAAAGGCCAACATCTTATCTTAGTCATAATCCTAAATTATTAAAAAATAATAAGTAAAGCACCCACAAAATACTTAACTTTATACTATAAAATGTACTCCTAGGTAACTGAATAATTGTTGGGCTGTAATTCAAGGCCAGTGAAATGGCAAAGCATGTAGTTAGCAATGGTTGACATTAAGTCATTCTTTCTTCCCATCATTAATACATGAACCTCAATAACAATATCATACCATGAGCAGTAGTTTCACCATCCTCTTTTCACAGACTAGTAAACAAAGCCCCAGAGACCTGCCCTAAATTACCAAGGTGACAGACGCAGTAAGTGGGAACCCAGGAATGCTGCACTGGGCCTGAGACTGTAACCACTAAAACATTCTGCTTCACTACTGGAAACACGTCACATAGATGAAATTCATAGATTTTTGTAGCTATAGAGAATCTTGGGGGTCATTTGCTTAGCCTTCTTATACAGATGAACTAAAAACAGAGTAAAAAGTTGACTTCAAGTCAATATCCCAGTTAGGGATGGAATTAAAATAGAATCATTCCAGAAAGATTAAACCCCAACATGCTCAGAAAGGAAATGAGGGCTTAAGCATTTCAACCCGTATACCCCTGAATTTCTCTCTCAAATTCAGCTCTGACTACATCCAAGACAGTCTGTTCACTTCACTTTCTTCAAGGTGATACAGCCAAACATTCCACCCTCCTCATGGGAAAAAGTAGTCATTAAAGTACTTCCAGATCAAGACTATACCCTCCAAGCTGTGCTACTACAATTGGGAGACAAGCCTCAAGCAAAAATCCCTGAGGAAATTCTACATTTTTTCCAAACAAAATTTATTTATATAAAAATAATCCTAAATTAAGAAAACATTAGCAACCTAATCCAACAATATATAACATGGATCATAAAACATGACCAAGTTGGATTTATTCCAGGGTTACAAGGATGGTTCAACACACAAAAATCAATTAATGTGATACACCATGTCAACAAAAGGAAAGATAAAAACCACATGATCATCTCAATAGATGCAGAGAAAGCATTTGACAAAATTCAACATCCATTCATGATAAAAACTCTCATCAAAGTGTGTATAGAGGGAGCATATTTCAACATAAAAAGGGCCATTTATGACAAGCCCACAGCACATAATACTCAGTGGGGAAAAGATGAAAGCTTTCCCAATAAATTCAAGAAGAGACAAAGATGCCTACTCTTACCACTTCTATTTAACATAGTATTGGAAGTCCTAGACACAGCAATCAAATAAGAAAAAGAAATAAAAGGTATCCAAATTGGAGGGGAAGGTATAAAACTATTACTATTTGTATACGACATGATACTCTATATAGAGAACCCTACAGTCTCCACCCCAAAACTAGTAGAACTAATAAATGAATTAAGCAAGGTTGCAGGATACAAGATTAATATACACAAATCTGTTGTGTTTCTACACACTAATAAAGATATATCAGAGTGAGAAACTAAAAAAAAATCCTGTTTAAAATCGCTACAAAAAAAGTCTAGGATTAAACTTCATGAAGGAAGTGAAAGGTCTATATGCTGAAAATTATAAAACACTGATGAAGGAAACAAGATGATTTTAAAAACTTAAAAGATATACTATGCTCTTGTATTGGAATAATCAATATTATTAATATGGTCATACTACCCAAAGCAATCTACAGAGTTAATGCAATCCCTATCAAAATACCCAGGTCATTTTTAACAGAAATAGAAGAAATAATTCCAAAATTTACAGGGAACCACAAAAGACCCAGAATTGCCAAAGCAATCCTAAGAAAAGAGAACAAAGCTGGAGGTATAACCTTCTCAGACGTAAGACTATACTACAAAGCTACAGTAATCAAAATAGTGTGGTATTGGCAAAAACAAACAAACAGAAAAAACAAACCAAAACAGACATATAGATCAATGGAACAGAATAGAGAGTCCAGAAGTAAACCCACACACCTATGGTCAATTAATCTATAACAAAAGAGGCAAGAATATGCAGTAAAGAAAACACAGTCAACAAGTGATGATGGGAAAGCTGGACAGCCACATGTGAAACAATGAAATTAGAACATTCCCTCACACCATATACAAAAATATAATTAAAATGGTTTAAATGTAAACCATTTTAATGTAAACCATTAAAATGGTTTAATGTGTAAATGTAAAACACAATACCATAAAACTCCTAGAAGAGAACATAGGCAAAAACAAAACCCACTCTGACATAAATCATAGCAATATTTTCTTGGATCAGTCTCCCAAGGCAAAAGTAATAATAGCAAAAATAAACAAATGGGACCTAATTAAACTTAAAAGCTTTGCACAGCAAAGAAAACCATCAACAGAATCAAAAGCCAACATATAGATGGGAAGAAAATATTTGCAAATGATGTGACTGACAAGGAATTAATATCCAAAATATACAAACAGCTCACACTACTCAATATCAAAAAAACAAACCATCCAATCAAAAAATGGGCAGACTTGAACACACATTTTCCCAAAGAAGACACAGATGGCTAACAGGCACATGAAAAAGATGCTCAACTATGCTAATTATTAGATAGATGCAAATCAAAACCACAATGAAGTATCATTTCACACCTGTCAGAATGGCCATTATCTAAAAGTCTACAAATAAATTTTGGAGAGGATGTGGAGAAAAGGGAACATTCATACACTGCTGGTGGGAATGTAAATTGGTGCAGCCCTAAGGAAAACAGTATGGAGTTCCTTAAAAAACTAAAAGATAGAACTACCATATGACCCAGCAATTCCACTCCTGAGTATATACCAGGAAGAAATGAAAACACTAATTCAAAAAGATACATGTACCCCAACATTCATAGCAGCACTATTTATAATAGCAAAGACATGGAAGCATCCCAAGTGTGATTGAATTAAGAAGAAATGGCATATACATGTATATATATATATATATATATATATATATATATGTGTGTGTGTGTGTGTGTGTGTGTGTGTGTGTCTGTGTGTGTATACACATATACCATATATATATAATGGAATATTACTCAGCCATAAAAAGAATGAAATACTGCCATTTGCAACAACATGGGTGGACCCAGAGAATATTATGCTTAGTGAAATAAGTTAGAGAAAGGCAAATACTATACAACATCACTTACATGTGGAGTCTAAAAAATAACACAAGTGAATGTATATACAAAACAGAAACAGACTCACTGACAGAAAACCAACTTGTGGTTACCAAAAGGGAGAGGAAAGGAGAGAGGAACAAATTAGGGATATGGGATTAATAGATACAAACAACTATATACTGTATAGCACAGGGAATTATACCCATTGTCTTGTAGTAAGCTATAATGGAATATAATCTGCAAAAATACTGAATCACGATGCTGTACACCTAAAACTAATACAGTATTTTAAATCAGCTACACTTAGTATTAAATACATGGTCTAATAACATATGTAAAGGATACTTCTCCACATAAAAGGCCATCAAAGAATGATAGAGTAATGTAGAAGATGCAAAGTGTCATCTCTTGCAATGCTGACTGAATCATGTATTCCTGGTGAGAAGCGGCTGGCAAGCCAACCACACCAGGTGACATCTCTAGAGTCAGGACTCTCAGCCCTTTATGCAGCATCCCATTATGATTGGGGAGAAATTCTAATTTTTACATATTTTATTGTTTTTTGTTTACTTAAACTAAACCCAGATAGTATTATTTTAAACGTCTTTTCCCCATCTGATCACTTTACACACAAATGTCCCAGAACCTCTCTGAGTCACAGCTATACAGGTGTTACCCTCCCTTCCATCTGCCATCAATTCAAATACTTAGTGAATTATCATCTCTAGCACTTGTAAGTCTTATCTTCTTAAAACAAGGCATACATAATTCTTTCAAATCTTCAGATTACTTCATTATCATGTTTGTTCTGGGTAATTATCTTTGAGTTTATCACTGTCCTTCTTCACCTTGTGGATTCAATTCTCAGTTTTGGGAGTCTTCTATTCCGAGTGCTAACCTATGTTATAGCCCCTTCTCAGTTCAATATGCCTGTTAATGTCATCCACATTCTAATTGCACGCTGTCCAACACACTGGAGACATATACTTTCTAAACTTGAATATGTTTCTTTGTACAGCATGTCCCTGCTATATTCACAATTTAGCTCACTCAACTAATAATGATTTAAATGTATATATATACACACACACACACACACACACACACACATTCTGATATGTAGAATGGAGAACATAACTTTTAAAACCTCACCTAAGGTTTTGAGGAAATAAACATTAGCAATAAAAAATAGGCATATAGTGGGAGTGAGGGGGACACCGTTAAAATCTCCCTTTGTCACTTTAGATAAAGACTTGACTGTGTGGGCAAAGGAGAAAGAGTCAGTGTTTGGGAGGAAGGGGATGAAAATGGAAGTGAAAATAACCTTAATTGTTAGAACAAGAATCTAAGTAGAAGATAGGGGCTCTGCTTATGTTATATGCCTTAAACTTTTGTTAAAATGAAAGTTCTCAGTGCAGACAAATTTCCATATGGTTTTGATATTTTTTAAAAACCCCATCAAAATTAAATGAAATTAATTTTCAAAATAACCTCTAGTCATTTAATAAATTAATAGTGTATATTTCATTTTTTGCTGATAAAAATAAAACCATCTCCCATCTATTATCAAAAAATCTGAAGACAGCCAGTGTTCTTTGAGTTCACAAGCAGGGATAGACTGTAGAATTTCACATAAATTCAATCAGGAAAAAGAGGTTAATTTACCAGGATTTCTTAAACTGGCTAAAGGAACTATGAAAGACTATACTATGAAATATTCAAAGAAACAATTATATTTCACAGTGTCTTCAAATCACGTCAAATTTATCATATTTTAAGTGCCATTAAATATTCTCTTTGATTGGAAGAGCCCTGTGACTGACAGACAGTTTTGTGCTGTGCAAATGAGCAGTTTCCCCTAATTCTCTTCACATGACTGCTCATTCTTTCCCTATTATCTCATCCAAGTTAACATAATGGAGACCCTTGAAAACTGTGAGCCATATGTTTCATCATGCAGTTCATGATTTAAATTTTATCAATGATGCCTTTATTTTTAAAATTTGACCAATTTAGTATATTTTGTGTATATTTAATTTCTCTCCTATTATGCCTTGAAATATATTTCTTTTTTTCATTTAAAATCTATATTTCTATGCATAGAGAGTGTGAATTCCTTTGGATCCCAAAACACCATCCTAGACTGATGAGTACGTGTGTGTGTTGGTGTGTGCGTGTATCCACCACTTGTACCTAGGTAGACTATTTACATACAAGTCATTCCTTCTTTGCTATTATTGTTTGTCTGATAGGCATGTGAAACAGTGCTGGAAGCTGGCACAGTCCCTTTCTAGGAAACACATTTTTCAGAAGAAAATGTTCTTTGCTTCATTTCTTGGTCTTCATGAGGACACAAGTGAGTAGCCCCATATGTCTGCCTTTAGTTGCATTAAATGAGGATTTCTTAACAGTTACTAGCCAAGCCTTGTCTTCCTAGGCATCCCTGGAATCCTAATTCCTTTCTCTGTAATTTTAGGTGGTAAAAGGAAAACAGTAATTGCAAATGCTTTAATTTACTCTCTAACAACTGAAAACAAAAAAATTTAAAAAATAATAAAAAATAAAAACCTTGTTGTGATGCTTGGTAAAGAACCACTAGTAGAGAGAGAGAAAGTAGGAAAACTAATAATACCTTCCAAGGAAAAGAAAGTCATCCACACCATACATACTCAAGCCACTGAAGTAATTTCTATTCTTGTAGCTGTGATTTTTTAAATTACAGAGTGAGCAAATGTGTTACCCTCCAGAACTAATGAAAAAAAAAAAAAAAGCCCAGATGTAACTCAGCTTCCACTTCAAATTAATAATAATCTACCTCCAACACGACTACCTAAGTCGTAAGTATTAATAAAGAAAATATCTTTAGCCATTAAACTTTATGTGTAATATTTGAGCATGCCAACATGGTGTTTAAAGGGACAAAATGACTTTAAGCAAACAAGAACAGTGTACAGACTGTCTGAAACATATTAATATATGTCTGAAACAATATAATAGATGAGATACTTTTACAGAGGGAAATGCATAAGCCCAGCAGTGGGTTGTCAATATGCCAATAACTTCCCCCAGTCACTTTGGAGCTAACAAATCAGAGGAACTACTTAATTAAATATATGACCAAATAAAAGAAAATTAACTTCCTTCTTGATATAAAGAAAATGTCTTAAGACAAAAAATGGTATTTCATTACATCCTGAAAATACAATTAAAATAAAGTCAGTATTTACCTTATGTAATTAAAAATCCACTGGACACTTTAGAAGCCCAAGCAGCTCATGACACAGCCTTCCAGTGGCAGTCTTCAATTCCTATAAATAAAAGGAAGGTGAAAGAGGACATTTAGACCAATCTATGTCTCTGTAGAGTGATGCTGATTAGCTATGAAACGTTTATTATCACTCCTCATTGCCATTTAAAAATTAACTCCTTATATGTTGCTGTTATTATAGATTTTGTCAAATGCACAAAATAGAAATGAAAATTTCTGGGACTTACAAGGCACCAAATGGGCTCCAGATTATGAAATACTACAAAAAAAGAAAACCATTCAATCCCATGTTATTTTACCGGCAAAGGCGGTTGTACTATGAAAACTAAAACATTTGTAATTGAAATATTTTCTTATTATATACACATTACCAACAAAAATATTTTTCTCGTCTTAACACTGAGTTATAAGTAATAGGGGGTGTTGGCTCCTTGTTTCTTTTACTATTGACTTCTTTACTAGATTTAAGCAAGTATTCTTACTTTATTTCCCATAATTTTCCTGGAGAAGATTCATAAAATGTGGAAAATAATAGTCATCAATTTGATAAGTTGATATGCAATATGTAGGTATTTAGGTGGCTTCTACTTCTAGACAATATATACTATACGCAGTAAAAAAAATTAATAATACTATTTGTATAGAATGGGACTGTATTCCATCCCTTTCCTACATCTCCCTCAATCCAAGCCTCATGCATATACTGTTAAAATTCAGGCACAAATCTCAATGAAGCAGCACCATGGACATCTGTGCCTCATGTCCCACCTCTTTCTGAAAATCTTTAATCCATTAAGTGGCAAAGAAGATGAGGTTAGGAACAGAGATAGTGAGGAAATTGTGCTCCTAACTGAGAAGTATAACTTTGTCAAGGCAAGTGTGGCACATTAGAACAGAAATAAATGAGCATCTTATCAACCTATTGCAAGAGGGATCATATAAGTTCATGTTTTAAAGACCAGATTCATCTGAATTACTTTACCAACTCAGTGTTTCTAAAAACTGCTATCAGGAACTAACTGTATCTATTTAGTATATAAAGATACTAAATATATATATACTAAATACTTACATGTTTATATAAATATATATGTATTTATATATAATACATAGTATATATAATATTTTTTTACTAGTTCCATCACTATGTGCTTCTTTGTTTCTTTTTTCTATTCTTGAGTATTAGAACTCACTTTGAAGAAAAGATGCTTTGCAGCCAAATAAATTCTGTACAGTGAATAACGTGTCCCATGATTCCAGAAAGACATCAGAAGCTACATTTACATTATGGAGAAACAAACTTTGAAAGAAAATGTTAACCACTTTTGGCAAGAAAAAGAATACTCTAAAGTTCACAATAATGGGACACTAGGCAAAAAATACTGAAATGCCAAGAATGGCTGGATAGCATTTTATGAATTTCTGGATGTATTGCAGAACTATCCTGCTTTCCTGAAAATACATCAGCTAATCCAATACCTCATCATATTCTAACTCTGTATTCATAATTGTTTGCCTTGATCTCATTTTGTTATCCATAATTCTACAATAAACAACCCTGAACTTTTATTGAAGGCTCACTGTGATAAGTGCTATAATAGGTGTTTTCATATGGCTATCTCATTTAATCAATAAGATATATACAATGTCACACTTTGCAGACAGTTGCCATTGTCATATATTATATGTTACAGCATAAAAACCCTAAATTGGAAGTTGCATGTTCCATAAAATAAAGTGCTATTTCTAACTAATTATGAATTTTAAGTTTTATATCATTAATTCACTGAAAATGCTTTTTAATGTCTAAAGTGTTTGTTGAATAATTACAAATATATATGGAATGTGAAAATTATCACATAAAATCTATTATCTAGTTACTTGAAACTTACATTTTAATATTTCCATGGGGTAGGGGGATGATCCTGAAACATCACAAGTCATTTTTTTATGATCACATTAAAGATTAGATATGAAATAGGAATGTGTATTGTATCTCTAACCCACACATCAGAATTTCCTAATGTTGCTGGAAGAAGACAATTTTAATTAAGACTAAATATTGTTTAAGAAAGATGAAAAATAAACTATAACGGCAAAGTAAATGGTATAAATGCAAAAGAAGCAACCAGCTATAAAGGATTAGAGAGAGATTATTTTGCTAAGTGAAAAAAAGAAAACAGAGTTTGGGACAGATAAGGTAGTGGAGAAAGAAGGTGGGGGCAGACTGTTGATAAAACCCATAAAAGTATATGTGTCTGTGTGTGTTTCTTTTGGTGGGAGTTGAAGGAGTATAACCGTCTGAAGAGAAATTCCTTCAGAGTTTGCTGGGTTCTTCACGGAACACTGAAGGAAAAGAAAAAAAGCTATAATTCCTAAAAGTTAAATCAATGGTTATAATACCGGGGCCAATAATCTGATCTTTGATACAGGTCACATTCTGGATCAAATGGTAATGAATAAGATAAGCAGCCGGGTCCATATGTGGTCCTAAATCATGTGGCTCATTCATCTTAACTTGAGGAAATCCTTTACACCAAAATGATTTGGGAAAGTAGCAGAAAGATATTAGTAATAGAGTAAATATTGTTCACAGGAAGGAGAGGAAAAGTATGAAAAATCAGTTTCATAAGAATTGGTGGATGTGGCTCAAGCTGAGCTGGAACAACACTCAGAACAAAGAATTTGGGTAAATATGCCTTTAGCGCTTTGAGTGAGGAATACAATTTGAGATAAGTAATAATGTCTAGCACACAAGAAATGGGTACTTGATGAATGTGTATTTGCAAATATTTAGTAGACAGAAGATAGCCCAAGCCATGTACAAAAATAAAAAAGGAATCTGCCCACATGCTCAGGATGTTCAATAAAATCATACCTATAACAGGCAATGTACCTAATAAAATCCTGAGCGCCAACCTGGGAAAACGTGCACAGAAATTTTTACCTTAGGTGTACAAAACGTATGTGTTTTTTCTCCAAGGTCACATGAGTAGTGTGAAATGTCAGTTCCCTTTTCACTATGTGATACTGCTTGCCTTAATTATAGTCTCTTTCTATAATGAGATGAGTATATATTATAGGTGAATCCCAAGTGCGTATGCAATACTAAAGCAGACAATTACTCTAAGCACAGCGTTTGATTGATGTGGGGATTAAAGTATAGTGAATTTAGCACAATCTCCAGCACTTAGTGAGTGATTAAATGATAGCTGTTATTGTTATTATCTAAAAAATGAGAGAAAATATTAGTAAGAGGAGGATATAGTGGTGAAGAGAGAAAAATGTTAAAGAGGTCAATGAACATGCTATAACACTAATTTTATATGGATTAATATTTTTAAAATACAACCAGTACTGATTTAATCCCTATTCAAACAAAAGTGACTTGAACTTCAAGGTGAGAGATATGCAAATATAATTGATAAAAGAATCATTGTTTTATTTCCTTCTTTAGACAATGAGTATAATGATCACCAAAGATAAGCAATAGTTTAAATTCAAAGTGAAGTAAGAATATGCTTTAGGTTTGAGGAGAATTTGAAAACAAGGGGAAAAAAATAACAGTCTTCCTGGACTTTCAATGCTATTTTAGAGGGAAAATATATTCCTCTACTGTGTATATTTCTAGGTATAAATACCATCTAGTTAGGAATTTACACCTCTACCCTTAAAAGTGTTTAAGAGGAAGCCTGAAAATCTCTGTTTTAAATGAAAAGGTAGACAATTTTACCATTCTTCTCTTTTTCCACAACATTTTTTAGTGATTCTCATACTTTATTTCAAGGTGAGGGAAAAACGGAGAAGACTTTTTTCTGAGGAAATACATAGCATGTATAGATATATGGCATCTTCTCCTAAAAGGAAAGTAATTCTCTCACAGAATTTTTTATCCACTATGATTCATACCTAGTATACAATAGTCTGTGTACTCTGTGCACCTAATTCTCAATTGATGTATTTAAGAAACTTCATTTAAATATATACCAAAATGACCTATTTGTTACTGCTGTAACTTTCACCTAAGACCATTCCTAAGGCATTAACCCAGAGAAAATGATGTTGTAGAGCTTCTCATGATGAAAAGTTCTGAACACTGAATTTCTTGAATGATCCCTTAAGGCAATCACACAGCACCACCTCAGAAGCATCCAAGTAGTCTAGAGCCTCTGATATGAAATTCCACCAACATTTTGGAGAGCTTAGAAACTGGCTTAGAGAACCGTTCTGCCATACACTGGGGAGACAGACTCTCTCGTACACTGAGAAGACCAAATGTTTTGAATTGCTATGTGGCATCTCCATCCCTTTCATATTAATTTTTTCTATCTAGTCATAGAAGGAAAAAGTAAAATAACCTGTCTACTATGTGCCTAGATATGATGCTTTAAAGACATGATTTAATTTATTCATCATAAAATAAATTATGTGAGATAGGTACCACTGTCTCTTTAAAAATACAGAATTACAGAATTGAGGCTTAGAAAGTGACACAATCATTTTTTCAAGATCACAGACCTTTCCATTATGTAACACTCCCTCCAAAGCATCAGCTATGGATACCTTTGGTCATGGGACTTGTTAGAACAAATGTTAAATTGAATGCAATGGTGCTTAATAAAACTTGAAACCTGTAAATGAGGGCAGTTGACCAGAACTGCCTGAGTTAAGTGTTTTATCATCAACATTTCAGGACTGTTAAATAAAAATGAAGCTCTGAATAAAAGCTTTCCCCTTCTTTTGTTTATTGTTTGGCTGTTGTTTCAAAAGATGGTTATTAAAATGTAATAAGACTGTTTTATAATTAATATTAAATTTTGGACTTACTTGAAATTTGTATTAAGATTTATAAGAGTACAATATCCAACACTTTAAACAGGTGTTTTTGCATAAAAAGCTAACTTGCTTAAGTAATAACATGATATTCCTAACAAATTAGATAATATAAATGACATTTCCTGGGAACATAAATTTATTCAACATTAATTTCCATTAGCATAGAAAGAATATAATATACCATTCATTCAATCTTAATTCTAATATAACAAGGTAGCTGTGTAAGTCTTAACTATTTTTTTAAAATTTATTTTATTTATTTATTTTCTAAATTTTTGGCCGCATTGGGACTTCGTTGCTGCTCGCGAGCGTGCTTTCTCTAGTTGCCGTGAGCAGGGTCTACTCTTCGCTGTGGTGAGTGGGCTTCTCATGGCGGTGGCTTCTCTTATGGCAGACGGAACACAGGCTCTAGGCATGCGGACTTCAGTAGTTGTGGCACACAGGCTTAGCTGCTCCGCGGCATGTGGGATCTTCCTGGACCAGGGCTCAAGCCATGTCCCCTGCATTGGCAGGCGGATTCTTAACCACTGCGCCACCAGGGAAGTCCCAAGTCTTAATTTTTATATCACAAAATAGCTATGCTAAAACTAAGAAATAGGCTATAGATTTCATAATTCTAATATAGTAAATATGTTATACTATTTACCAGAACACCAGAGGGTATAGAGAAGGGAAAAGGAGAAATGCATTCACTGAGTAATTTTGACTCTGGCATTCACTAGAAATTTTTAATACTAAAAGTAACACTTTTTTCAAATTAAAAAAATATAATGACAGTATTACTTGACTGAATTCCTCCATAGAGATCCCACTTATAACACACTGCCCTAGACCATATTCAAAGAGAATCCTGCTCTTAGAGTACACTAAATCCTATTTTAGCATGAAATGCACATCACCTGTTCTTTATATAGAAAAATAATAATAAAAAAAGGAATTTTGGTTCTTTTCTATTTTAAGTTTGCCTGGTTTAAATCTGCTTTGGTGAGTTCCAACAGAATGACAAGGACTTCACTCCGGATTGCTTTGGTGGCTTACATTTCCTTTTGTTCTTGACTTTCTTAGAGGTGTACATTGTAGAGATACCGGCATTTTTATTTGCTTTAATCTTTCAAAACCCAAGAGTGAAAGAAATACAGTCCTCATTTCTTGTGTGCTAGAAAAATTATCTTTTTATTAGGTCAATCAAGTTAAAAGTTTTCATTGTGCTTAAACTTTTAAAAAGTTGAAATTCTACTACAGCTACAAATTTTTGCAAGTGAACCGTATATTTCATTGGCTCAAAACATATTTTTATAAAATCCATTTCTTTAAAATACACACACATACATATAAGACAGTTTTTGTGCCTTGTATATATTAATATAATAATAATAATTAATATACACTTAAGGCTTACCATATGCCAGACACTAGGTAGAACTTTACATCTATTTGTTCACTTAATTCTCACTTAATTTTTAATAGTATTACAAATTATACTATTTTTATCTCAATTGAAAGATGGAAAATTGAGGCACGGAGAGATTAAATAACCAAGCAACTAACAGAGCTGGAATTTAAACCAAGGCAGATGACTCCAGAGCTTGAGCTATTAACAATAATGCAATAATACCTCTGATTAAAAGATATTAGTAATAGCATTCTGATAACAGCATGCACAAAAAAAGTTTCTTAACCATCTTAACCACACTTAATCAAAAATATCAAACCATAGAAGTACGTAAAAGGTGGCAGAAACAGTTTTTTATTAAATTCTCGTTCTGTGTTGTATTCATTTAATAAACTAATGAAAAAATCCAATGTGATTCCAGTTACTACTGGTACACTTTAACTGAGGCTATTGAAAGAAAATGTTATAATTCGGGATAGTACCCTAATGTTGAGAACATGAGGCAATAACACCAGAATCAGAAATGCAGGTCAGAAATGCAAACCCAGAAGCTGTTGCCTGGCTTCCTCCTCTCTTGCCTCCTCAGGTGCATCCTGAATTCATCTACATGCTGTCACCTTTATTGCCCATCTCCTGGATTACTCTCATGGCCTCCTAATGAGTTTTTCTACTTATCCTCTTGCCCTTCCAATCTAATCTCTACATTCCAGCCAGAATTATCTTAAAATATCAATTGCATCATGTCTCTCCATAAATGACTTCCCTTTGTACTATGGAGATTTTATATTTTTCTTTTTCTTCCAGTCTCTCTGTCTCTCCACCCCTGCCCTCACCCACCCTCTTTCTTTTTATCTTTCTGGCCACTGTTGACCTCTCCAGTCTAACCTCATCACTCACCAGGCTTCATCTGTGCCAAAAGCTCAGCCCATTTCAAAGCCTTCACATGGCCTATTCCTCTGTTAGAGAAGTCCTCTCCCCACTCTGCCCAGCCATTTGCTTCTTAGGTGTCAGCTTAAATGTCACTTCCAAATGTATACCTTATGTCAAATGGGAGAACCCTTTCATATTCTATTATGGCTTCCTCAAGCCTTCTTCCCTGTCATTTCTCGGAATAACGTAGTGGGTTTGAGTACAAGATTTACACCCAGACTTACTGACTTTGAATCCTGAATGCACACTTGCTAGTCTGCATGACACTGGAGAAGCTGTTTATTTTTCCTATGTTCTGGTTTCCTTATTTATAAAATGAGATAAAATATTATCTACTTAAAGGGATAGTTTTGAGGACTGAGTTAATACATGTATACACTCAGAACAGTGCCTGGCACATTAAGTACCCAATAAATGCAAGCTACTATTGTTCAGTGAAATTGTATTTATCTGTTCTCATAAACATGCAAACTCGAGGAGATCGGGAACCATGGTTATATTCTTAACACCATAAACTTGGCGCCTCTAACAGTGCTTAACTTTAAAAAAAGCTCGATAGATACGTATTGAATGAATCTGCTGAATAAATGCATGAATCTATAAATGCATAAAAGAAAGAATTTTGAAAAAGAAAAGAATATGGATCAAACATCTTTGGGCAGGTGGGACTTTGCTGTCCATAAAATTATACAATGTAGACTTGGGGATAATACGTGACAGTCTGTTTCACTTGTTTGGAAAGCTGACTAGATCTAAAGAAACCTTAGTATTATATCCATTCAACTCTTTTTCAATTCAAAGGTATTTGAAGAATGATTAAAATACCGGAAAAAAATTATTGGGAGGTTGTTTCATCACCTTTCATTTCTGTCATGGTTGCTTATTGGTGGATACAAAAATTTAGATGACTCTCAGGAAAAAGTTCTGATACAATATTTGAGTTAAAAAAACCCCAAAACTCTTTACCATTACCAAAGCTGCAATACAGTTCTTTAGGACTAGCATCTACACCAAGAAAATCTCAAAGCCCAGTTTCCCACATAAGTCATCTTCTAACTTTGGTTCTGATCCCCTTGAATTTCTTTAAACCTTCTAATGAATAATCCATGAGGATACAGATGTTTTCCAGAAAACTATTGCTACCCTCTTCCTTGAAAAAGAAAATATAAGACTTACAACAAAAATGACATTAGATACCTACTGCTCACAACCCTTATAACCTCCATTTAAATATAAATTTGCAGATAAAAGTATAAAAGGAAAGTATGCATACCAAGTCCTGCTGAGTTGCTGTTTTTTGTTTTCTTAAGACATATTCATTTGGTCTGTTAATGTCTAACGACTTATCTTGGCAAACACTCTTTTGACAATGTTTGTGTTTAACCTTCAGTTTCCTTCTCTAATGTGTGTTACTTAAGAACTGGGCCCTTGGAGAAAATGTGAATCATGGACCAATCTTAGTTTCTTCTGATACAAATGTTCCTTTTATAAGATATTGAAAAAATATTGAACAATATTGTTCAACAATTCACTTATTCACTATACAGTTATTGAAAAGATGCCTTGCGAAGGGACTGAGACTAAAGGAAAAAATGCGGCAAGTTGCTGCATTGGAAAAATTCATAGATCCCCAACTCTGCTGTTTCAGATACACTAGAAAGTCTTCTTTATCTTGCTTGACATACTTAAGTTGCATATAGGAGAATTTCTATTCTCCTATATGTGTAGCTGTTCTAATGTGTAGCTGTATACCAGATACCTTACACCTTGTCTATTAATGAACCTATAGGGTAGGTGTCATGATTCTCAGGTTACCAGAAAGGAGACACCTGGGCTCAGAATTCAACAGTAAATCTCCCTACTTTATTTAGATAATAAGGAACAAAGCCAGGGTTTGAACCTTGTGCTTTCTGGTCCAAAACCAAGCTTGTATTCAGTCTCCCTTTCTCTACAATCACTGCCTTTTCTGACAAAGGTGATGAAAGGCTGGTAACCATATGGTTGTAAGGGACAGTTCCTTCTTCTGGGAAAGGGGCAACATAGCAGAATTCAACCCCATCCAGTGGTGACAGGCATTTCAACCAGCTGTGCAAAGTCTCTGTATCTTACCACCACCACTTCAGACCTCTTACAGCAGACAGACAGAGAAGAAAGGGAAGTGGGAAAAGGAAAAAAAGAAAGAAAGCAGGAAAGAGAGAGGGATATGGAGATGGGTGGAATGCTTTTGCACAGAGAAAGGCACATCTGGCTGACAGAGCTGACAATCCACACTGAGAGGGTCAAACCTACACTGGATGAATCAACTCCTGAACCAGTCATATCTCTGCAGAAGCACCACTATCACATTCAAAGTACCTTTCCAAAACGTGTTCCTTTAAGTTACATTTGTTTAGCTTACGCACTATCTGAAGAATTCTGAAAGAAAAATCTAGAAGGACCCATAAAATAATCTGACCTCAAGTCATATTTGAACCAATCAGGAAGTAGAGATCCAGAGGGACTTGAAAGACTTGCTGACAGCAAGCAGAGCTGAGAGCAGATCCTAGGTTTCCAGATCCTATAGTGTGTGTTCTCTGACTTATTGCACCCTCCGAGGACACTGTTGCCAATGCTTGGGCCTGGTGGTTAGGTTTTTCTGCCCTTTCCTGGAATGGCTGATTCCTGAGGCTATGTGCTGCCCGGGAAAGGAGAGGTACAACCCTTTATAAGAAATGGACCTGGGAACTCATGATAGCCTCTCCGAGTGATGCTGCTCTGTTACCAAAACACTAGGACATAATTACAGCCCTGGAAAGGACATGAAGATAGGTGGAAAGGGACTCATGAAAGCCAACGACACTGGCCTTTCATGAACCCGTTCCACATTCTCTGGATTGTGTCTTCTTTGCACATCTGTGGCCTTGTCAAATCTTTGTTATAAATTTTCACTTCTTGCAAATAATCTACTAATGAAGGAGTCATAACCAAAATCTAGATTCAATTTTTATAGGTCGTCTTTTAGGCTTTTACATAGTTCTTATTAATAGAGGATATTGCTTAGGGATCTTGAGGAGGTTGTAATTTACTTTCCTGAAACTCTTCTTTACAGCATTATTCATTTCGCCAGACACCTTTATAAGACAGTTCCACTGTTATAGACATAATTCTACAGTCATGAGTCTATATTTTGTGTTCCCAGGAATATGATTTGAAGTTAATAAGATATAAGGGGAAATTTTGATCATTCGATACACTGCCATTTATTTTGAATAATTTTAAGGATTTATGGAGCTATATTCAATGTAAATATTGATAAGTTTTTATATCTTGAATATATTTAAAATTAAGAATCATCAAAGTTAAATAATAGGAAGAATTTTACATTAATTATAGAAACCTGGTTCTATTTATATAGCAGATCAGTGTTTAGTATTTTAAAAACACAGGAAATGAAAAAATATTCAAATTTTAACCAAAGCTACAGTGAGATGTCTTTGAATTAACAGTAGCAAAACACATATTCTCTGATGTAAATTATGCAATTAGTTGTTCAAGTAATAAAAACTGGAGAATAGCTAAAAAGAATGATTTTGAGTTTCAAATGATTTTGAGTAATCTCCTCTGGCCTGAGATAATAACAGAAAGAACCCATCACGATAGCTAAACATACTATAATCTATTTCCGGCATTTTTCTTTTGTAAATTATGAGTAGATTTTAGTTTTTTCAAATCATGAAATTGGAAATGACCTTAGTATAGTTGTTATTCAAATCAAAAGATATAGGCAGGATTGAATTCAAAGGTTCCAAATACCTGCTTTAGTTTTAAAACAGGTCTTCTGTAAAGTCTCTTTAGTTTGCCCCTGTATTTCTAGCAATTACTTATATATTTCCTAATGTTATACACAAAACTTTGTCCACTTACCAATATTTCATTTTAAATCCATGCACTAGCACTGATTAAAAATTAATCTCAAAATTAATTTAATCTCTTAAATTAAATTATTAATTTAATCTCAGGGCTGAAAGGAATTTCTGGTTTTATAATCCCTCTCCAGGTTCCAGGCAATCACCATAAGCAAGACAAACGAGCCTAAATTTTAGGCAGATTTTGTGCCAGCCATGTCCCTGTGAACTACATACTGAAACCTAGATGGGCACATGTGTGGCACGTGTTTGGTTTTGCACTGTGCTCCTTCTATTAAAAATGCCCTTCCACTCTTTCTTCATGGAAAGGTCATTACCATTTTTTTTTTTTTTTACAAACTGCTATAAGTATCATCCTTAAGTCAAGCTGCTAAGCCCCCCTACTTCAAGCAAGAATAATATTGACCATTTCCTCCATGTCCCCCAGCAATTTGGTGCATGCCTCTATCGTTACACTTATCCCGTCACACTGTAATTGTTTATATACTATTGAACTGCTAATCACAAGCTATAACTTACTATGCTCCTGTCCCTGTGTCTACCGTATAACCAGTTCTCCGTAATTGTTTGCTAATGAAATAATCCTATTTATAATGTATTTATACAACCATAATGAAAGTCTGATGCACACTGCAATGAAGCTTTACGAGGGAAGTTTTATCATTCACTCATTCAGCATCTGCTTTGTGGCAAGCATGTCTAACTCCCCTCTGCTTTCGGTAGAGAGAGCATGGGAGAATCTCAGTGCTTAGCACATAGTAGATGCTCATTAAATATTAATGGATTTCCTTTTCCCTCTCTGCAGCCATTTCTCACATAAGGTCAAACAGCACGTTTGTCATTGTGTATTCTTACTCAATGTGCACTCTTTCTCATAAGGATTTATTACATTTTTGCTTCTCTCCTTTTAAGTTTTTGGCCATTACAATTTTAAACCAATTTTGTACCTACTCCTCAAGTTATTGTATTCCTCTTTTATGCATAGAAAAAATTGTAAATAGTTAGTTTCAGTCTACACCAGGTTTTAAAGTTTATCTTTTACATTCTTGCATCATTATTTTTAAATCTGGCTATTCTTTTCAAATATTATAGTTTCCACTCCGTTTCCCTCAAGTTCTCAAGTCTGGAGAGGTAATAGGGACAGTCTTTACAGTGGTTTAGAGAATAATTGTTAGAATCAGACAGACCTGAGTTTGAATATCTACCATTTACAGGCTGTGTAATTTTGGCAATGTACCTAACCTCAGTGAGTCATGAAGTCTTCATCTTCAAATGAGGAATTATGCTATAAAACAGGAGTTAATTTATGCAAAGTCAAAGCACAGTGGTTAGTAAATAGCAAGTGCTCAAATGACAGCTTTATTATTAATTACCATTACAATAATATACAAAATTGATGTCCTTCCCAGGAGAACATTTAGTTGTCATTAACTAAATTTCTGCTTTTATAAGAATTATACAACAGAGAGTTACTCATGAGAAAAATCTCTGATTTTGACTTTCCACTTAAGGCTTTTATTTCAAATCTACTAGATTTCCCTGTTTTTTTTGGAATCGTATTATACCGTATCTCTCTCATAATTGATCTTTACGTAGACCTTTCCTTATTTCTAAATTTTAGCCATTTTGGAGAATGACTCTCTTGTCTTTGAGGTTCTCCCTAGAACTCTTTAAAGTGAATTTTGTACTTTTACCTTTGCTTATATTCTAAGTCAGAGATTCCAAAGATGCCTTACAGATTTGGGAACGATCAATCCAGTTATTTATTTTTATGGTGTGTGTGTGTGTGTGTGTGTGTGTGTGTGTGTCTACGCATACTGATCTCTTTACCATTTCTCATATGTTTTTATGACCACTCACTTGCACCATTACCTGTAGAGTCAGTACTAAAAGTCATGCCTGCGTTCTAGAATACATCCACTTGGGTGTTGTGTGGCTGCATAGGGTTTTATCTGTACGTACACGTATGTGATGTGTCTGTGGGGAAAGAGAGAGACTCAATAACCAAAAGTTCTAACAGTATAGATTGGACAGTTTTAGAGCAGCTTAATTTTCTTTCCTTCTGCCATTTTGTTGCACTGTGTAGAAAAGAAATGGGGAAAATTAATCAGGCCCTAAGATCTGGTAATCGGATATCACACGTAAAGATCCCCAAGCCTTACATCGTCTTGAAGTAATTGATGAAGACATTCTAAGTACAATGTAAGTCTCTGTGCTAAGCATAATATAATGCAAATGCTTGACCAGATGATTTTATAAGGCCAATATCCATTTTCCAAAATTAAACAACTTGACATTTTAAATGCCCAAAGGCTCTGGTACTGTACATATTATTGATTAAACTGACATTTTAAAATTACTATAGTGCAAAAGAGCTCACTAAATTTTTTTTTTGGCTTTTAATACCTCAAAATGGCCTGAACACCGGTAGTACAAATATTTGGTTAAAGCACCACGTAGAAAATTTGTATCAATATTCAAAGATCCTCATGTAAGTTTTTATTTCATAGAGTACAATCTTGGGACTGTTTTCAAACTACACAGATGTATAAGCAGAAAGCACAACACCTGCCCATTAATCTTGGACTATGTTTTATCTATTATGTATAGTCAACTTCTAGACCTAATCCTATACTTTACTATTCTCTAGAGAAGGAACAAATCTCTAAGTTCAGTTCTGAATCCCTTGAACATTTTTGTCTGATAAGCTTGCTAGAATATTCATTTCAGCCTTTTTGTTTTACTCAGCTCAGATTATACCAGAAGAGCTTTTAATAATCATCTCCAGTGATACAAGTGTCTAAACATCCATAGTCTTTTGATGATCCAATTTAAAAACAGTGCAATTCACGTTGAATATAAGAATATCTCTAAAACGCTACATATCAAATTCTTTACCACACCTATAATAAATATTCAACTTAATAGAGATAAGTCATTACACTTCTTTTCAAGGTATTTACATTATTGACCATATTCAGGAAAGAAAAAGTAGGGGAGATGACAAAAATACACCTATGCCATGATGAAAAATAAAATTTGATTAAAAGGAAACATTATAACCCACAAACTGTGAAAAGTGGGTAAATTACATAGGTGAGGAAACACTGATTTATTCATACCCTACACAATATGTCAACTCGTATTTGAGGCTGAGCACAGCATAGGGGAGAAATATGAATGATATTGTACTAGAGAGGGAAGCATTTTTTTATATCCCTGAACATACCACTTCCTTTTATAAGAATAGGGTTTCATTTTCACTATAACTAAGACTGACCTCAAGTTAATTTTCAGTGTTATGTTTGAATTATCAAAAAACATACTTAAACAGCCATGTCAAGTGGAATTCCTTGGTCATTTTTAAAATGCCAAGGGCAGAAATTATAAGAAACAGAGGCTACCGTGAATATTATGCCAGAGGCTCTTCTATAATATATCTTCTGGAAAAAAAAAAAAAGAGAGAGAGAGAGAAAGAGAATTGTTCATGGGAGTCAGCCCTCCTCACTGCTCATTGGAGTGAACATATATAGGTCGTTCATCGTCTCTCTTCCTTTCTCTCTCTAGCTCTGTCTTATTCCATGATGTGCTTGCACCTACTCTATCTACTCTATCACATGTATCGCTACGTGCTCTTTCCCCATGGGCACTCAGTAAATCAATGCAGGCTCAAATGAAACTACCCTGTATGCAAATGATCTAACAATTATGCTTGTTTGTTTTCTTGCTTTGGTTTGCTTGTTTTAGTGGAAATGCACAATGTCTGGCTGTTATTCAATATTTTGATGCCAATTCTATTTTCTTGTTCCCTGAAACAGCGTTATACAATAACATAGTTTTATTGTAATATGATATAACGATGGTGCCTAAAATCACAAACTGAAAAGCTGCCAACTGACAGCTATCAGCATGGACTCAGTGAATGGGAAAAAGGTGAAAGAAGTATCAGCTGCATAAAGCATGGAAAAAAGTTAAAGGGTTTAAAACCTTGCAAAAAATTCAGTTAAGTTTGAACGTGCTCCCAAAATTCTGAACTAAACCCTCATCTCTTAAAACAGTTGAATGCTCCTTCCTACAATTACACATATGGTAAAAACTGAACCTTCACATACACAATTGCTGCAGGCTACAGTAAACACCGAGAAATACATTACCTCTGGAAGAATGTATCACAATGACCCTTTTAAACTCCCTTGAGAATTCACTTTATAATCTCAGCTCATTAGTCCCCTAAATAGCATTCGTCGTGACAAAAAGGAGCACATAGAAGGGAAGACTTCTCAGTCAAACATGCGCTGAGCCAAGAACAAGCCCAGAAGTTATCAAAACAAAGCTTCACAAGTTTGTCATAAATTAGTTTCCTTGGGCACAAAATGAATAATGCGCCTGTGCTTTTTCACTGCCTGAACATAATCTAGTCGCCTTAGGCTTTTTCTAGACCTAAAATCTCAGGCTGTCAACGTTATCTGTAACCACACGCCCTTAAATGGAGAAGTGTCACTGCTTCAGGTGACATGGTTTCACTAAGGGAAATGGCACAAGGAAGGAGGCAGGTGTATCTGCCACTCAGAAGCCCAAAAGGTATGTTCCTCATTTAATAATAAACTCATTTAAACAATGAGAACTAATTATCACATTAAGTTATTGTCAACACAACTAAGTACAGGCAGGCATATATGTGTAAACTACCAAGCAAACAGAATAAAAGGGAAACGGTACGGTGATTCACCTTCAAGGTATTGTGTAGGTACTCACTAAAGCACTATTTTAGGTTCTGTTTTGTAGCTTCATTAATATTGTTATACAAAAATCTGTGCCCATACATTCCCATAATGCTTTATCTGCCTTTCTTTAGCCTATTAGCTCATGCTGATTTCTCCACGTGTATGAGGACAGACTTCAGGCTGCCCTCCCACGATACTCATCGGCTAGTGTTCACGCCCTTGCAAAATCCCGTTCTCTCGGTTGTGGATAAGACTTGTGATTTGAGTCAAACTGACAGAATATGTCATGTCTCTTGCATGATTATATAAGACTGGGTCTTGTAGCAGACTTCCTCTAATCTGTTCTAGTCCTTGCTGCCTTGACAAGTAAGCAGTCCTACTAGGAAAGCCACATGGCAAGGAACCGTGGGTAGTGTTTAGGAAATATGAACAGACTTTAGGAGCTGAAGGCAGTCAACAGGGGCTTAGGATGGTCTCTAGTTAGAGCCAGCAAAAAGCCAGGGCCATCAATCCTACAACTACAAGATGATGAATCTGTTAACCAACAGAGTGAGTCTGGACATAAATCCACCCCAGTTCAGCTGCCAGATAAAAACTCAAGCCAGCCAACACTTTTGCTGCAGCCTTAGGTGACCCTGAGCAGAGGACCCACCTAAACTGAGCCTAGACTCCTGACTCAGAAACTGTGAGATTGAAAATGTGTTGTATCATTTTAAACTGCTAAATCTGTGGTACTTTGTTACGTAGCAACAGAAAACTAATACAATGTATATCAAGATAAGATAGTATCACTCATGGCTAGTGCCAGCTACTCATTGCTCAAGCAGGACTTTGTTTTTCCAGCCCTCCTCCTTCAGTCAGTTAGTCATCAAACCCAATTCTCTGACATGCCACTTGTTCATTTTTATCCTTTCATCTCTACCTACTGCCACTGCCATTGCCCCGGGACCGGCCTTCATCATTTCCCACCAGGAAAAATTGTGGGAGCCTGTTTCTACAGCATTTTATTTTTCCTTCATGAAGAATTTTGCAAATATTTTTCAAAGTTGTTTCTAGGGGAGATTTTATCAAAACCATAAAAAAAAGGAAGATAGATATACTTGGTCTTTGGAATTTCCATCTCTTCCACTTGCTCTCCCCATATCACCCCATCCTGCGGCTGCTTACTCTGGCAAATTCCTCAGTCATCTGATGCATCCTTCCTCCTTCTTTCCTCCTGAATGAACCTCTAGATATCTCACAATCCTTTGCATTCTATCTTGCCACCTCACTCCCTAGGGTGAAAAGACCATAACAGCTTAATTCTCTTTTCATTTTAATAGAGACTCATACTGACAACTGCCACCACGTGATGTTTTTCAAACATATCTTTCTAGTGGAACCATTACTGTAAATAAAGGTGAACAAAGAAATGTATTATAAATGTATTGAACGGATAAAAGCAGGGTTGAATATAGATGGTGTTGTGGAGGAACACGTAGGTGGGGTTTGTAGAAAACCCAGTGCAATGCTGGCTCAGCATCTACTTTACCCCTTAACACACGCAATGTCAGCCCAGCAGCAAGAGGAACCATACAGTTCTAACTGAGACACTTTGTAAATGACTTCTTTAAACCAAAAGAACTATTCTCTGATAAAGGTATATTTCAGTGATTGTTAAGAGAGACTGGTGGGGGCTTCCCTGGTGGCGCTGTAGTTAAGAATCCGCCTGCCAATGCAGGGGACATGGGTTCGAGCCCTGGTCCGGGAAGATCCCACATGCCACCGAGCAACTAAGTCCATGCGCCACAACTACTGACCCTGCACTCTAGAGCCTGAGAGCCACAACTACTGAGCCATGTACCACAATTATTGAAGCCCACGTGCCTAGAGTCCATGCCCCACAACAAGAGATGCCACCGCAATGAGAAGCCCGCGAACTGCAACAAAGAGTAGCCCCCACTCGCTGCAACTAGAGAAAGCCCGTGCACAGCAACGAAGACCCAATGCAGCCATAAATAAATTAATTAATTAATTAATTAAATTTAAAAAAGAGGCTGGTGGACATTCTTGATGGAATCAAGTCACTTTGCCAAAATTTAAGTCACAAGATGCCAGTTCACCCACAAATTCTTCACATTCTCAAATCACATACAATGTTACTATACTAATTTCACCAACTTTAAATATTTTCATGATAGCCGACCCTTCAGTAATGTTGATTTATGGAAACAAAGGTATTCATGGAATGTAGGTTTTTTTCATTCTTTCCCACATCACAAGAAATGCACTTGAGGCCATCACTGACCTTTACTGCATGGGATCAAAAACCGACTTTTTTTCCTCCCTATGGCCTCTTTCCTCCATGTGCAAGCAAAACCTTATGTCTTAATCACTGATAGAATGTATTCCTTAACCTCTTTACTATACCCTCAAGGAACTGAAGGAAAAAAAATGTTTTTTAAAAAGAAGTAGCACATCTATATACTAAAAAATTTTAAAGAATATCCATCTTATATCTTAGTAATCCTGGGAATCTTGGCTAAATTGTATCTGGTATTTATATAATGAGTGTGCAAATTATGTCATCACCAGTTGGAGTTTTAGCAAAAAGGATTTTAAAAGCTTGCATAATAATATGGATGCAACTGGCTACCACCACTGTAAGATTGTTGTTAAATAATGACACTAGTATCACCAACAGCTCGAATTTATTGAATTCTAACTGTATGCCAGAGCATAGCTAAAAATTATAGATAATGCAATTTATCAAGAAAACATATAAGTTGTTATTAATCCCTTCTAACAAATTAAAAAACGGAGTCTAAAATGTGTGAAGACACTTCAAAGCAGAGGTATCTAGTAAGTCCTAAAGATAGAGTCTGATTTCAGCTCTCATTATCTTCCAAGCCTGTCTTCTGCGTCACCGGCTTAATTCTGGGATGGAATGGAGTAAGGTATAAAAATGTTAAATGAACGATGATTATAGTAATTGATATTTGCAGTATGACACCCTCATATCAGTTCCTACATACCAGCATCAATAGTCTTAATAATACTATTAATGTTAGCAGGAAAACATTTCTAAATTATTATATAGCTCTCTCTTACAGCTAAGATCATCCCAACCTTAACTATATCTCAAGGACATAAAATGTTTAAAGCCAATATGTTTGGACATGCAAAATTTGGGACCAATTCTCACTTTTACCTCTGTAACTGATAGTTCATTCATTTAATAATTTATTCATTAAGTATTTATTGCATTCCTACCATCGAGTAAGCACTTTACTGGGAATAGTAAGTCCCCTACATACCAACCTTCAAGTTGCGAACTTTCAAAGATGTGAACGTGCGTTCGCCTGTCCAATCACATAAGTTAGTTCGCATGTCTTGTGTACACTGTCACATGCGCGCATCGTCTACAAGTGGTTGTGCTTTTCTGTACTTTACTTATAGTAATGTATAGAGTACAGTAGTACAGTATCTTTATTTCAAGCCCAGGATATCCAGAAGCAAGAGGGTAGACAGAATTGAATCCAGCAAGGAACTAGAACCTGTGCCGTCAATGTCAGGCGTGAGTGAAAGCAGCTTGCCCTCCCTCTCCTACTGCTGATGGTCCTTCAGCTCTACCATCTCCCACCTCCTCTCCCTCCTCCAGTCGGTAACCCTTCTTACCCGTTCACTCAACGCCAGCCCCTGTATGCCAGCTGTTGTGCTGTACTACTGTACTTTTCAAGGTACTGTACTGTAAGATTAAAATGTTTCCTTTATTTTTTGTGTTTGTTTTTTATGTATTATGTGTGAGAAAAGTATTATAAACCTATTACAGTACAGTACTATATAGCCGATTGTGTTAGTTTGGGTACCTAGGCCAACTTGGTTTCACTTAAGAACAAATTGGACTTATGAACGTGCCCTTGGAACTGAACTTGTTCGTATGTAGGGGACTTACTGTACTTGAGACAGAGGGATTTTAAGAGAACATCACGGTAGTGACCCAAATTTAGCAATAGGATGGGAAAATATAATAATTATTCTACTAGAGACATCTACAGGCTAAATGGAAGCACAAAGGAAGTCACCCTTAAGTCAGCCTGGTAAGATCTAGTCTCATTCCAGGGTTAACCTCAGATTCTGATGAGATTCTTCTAATCAAGCTTACTATGAATTCTATCTAGGAGTTAAGTAATCTCTTATTTAAAGCATGGCTCCAAAATGTCAGGTCAGTCTAAAAAAATAGCCTTTTTAAAACTTGGAAAAATAAATACTGTGGCTTGAAAAGGCTAGTTGGATTGTGGGTAGAATGTATTTATGTACTTCTTCTTTACAAGTTTATTTCTTAAATATTTTAACATGCTTTTTATTTCTCTGAATCAATGTTTTGATAAGCTTCTTTCCTATTATATTGGTGATGGCACTTCCACCTGGGAAAATATTGTGTGTATATGTGTATATATCATATTACGAAGAGGTACTTACCCAATTTAATTTTTTTTTTTTTTTTTTCGGTATGCAGGCCTGTCACTGTTGTGGCCTCTCCCATTGTGGAGCACAGGCTCCGGACACACAGGCTCAGCGGCCATGGCTCACGGGCCCAGCCGCTCCACGGCATGTGGGATCTTCCCGGACTGGGGCAGGAACCCGTGTCCCCTGCATTGGCAGGCAGACTCTCAACCACTGCGCTACCAGGGAAGCCCACCCAATTTAATGTTACCAAAAAGTATTATACACTAACCACATAAGTATCCATGTGCCTATGAATATTTTGAGTATATTACTAGATGATAATTAGTAAAAAACCTTAGATTATTATGATTTCTAGCTATAACTTCTGTGACCTAGTTAAAAACTCTTACACAAGGTGATATTTAATTGAATATGTGATTTTCCAAAAGATCTTTTGTAAATCAGTTGTTTGTATATGGAACCCTTTTTTTTTTTTCATTAAAGATTGCAAGTAGGGATTATATTCCCAGGCCAGTCTTCTAACCTAATCTATTAACACCAATATAGTAGACGAGTATTAACAGTAAAAGTCTGCATTCTGTCTCTTGCGTCCGATACAATTCAGGAGGAAGAAGGATAAGGAAGAATACCCTTTTTAATTCCTATGAGCAAATTTGTGAATATGACTTATTCTTTTAGCATCTCATATTTCATTTCCGTATCTATATATTTTCAGTAAATAAATTAATTGCTGTACCTCAAGCGGCCTTTCCTATCTTCCAAATGACTTCTTGATTAAAATAATGCCTGTGGGACTTCCCTGGTTGTGCAGGGGTTAAGAATTCGCTTGCCAATGCAGGGGACATGGCTCCAAGCCCTGGTCTGGGAAGATCCCACATGCCCATGCTGCGAAGCAACTAAGCCTGTGCGCCACACAATTGAGCTTGTGCTCTAGAGCCCATGAGCCGCAGCTATCGAGCCCGCGTGCCACAACTACTGAAGCCCGCGTGCCTAGAGCCCATGCTCAGCAACAAGAGAAGCCACCGTAATGAGAAGCCTGAGCACCGCCACGAGAGTAGCTCCCACTTGCTGCATCTAGAGGAAGCCCACATGCAGCAACGAAGACCCAATGCAGCCAAAAATAAATAAAATAAAAAATAAATTTAAAAAAATGCTGTGAATTCAGAACACAATGATTAAAAAAATTAAAAAATAAATAAATATATAAAATAATGCCTGTAACAATCATATGATGCTTATTTACACTACCTCAACTCTTTACATATGTACCAACTCCTATAATCCTCACAGCAACCTTAGGTAGGTATTATTATCCCATTTTTGTTTTTCTTCAAGTTAGGAATTCAAGGCACAAGACATCAAATAACTTGCCCACAATGACACAGCTGATGAGGGCAGACAGAACTAAAATTCAGATGTGGGCAGTTTAGCTCTAGAGACCATGTTTTGACCATCTTTTCACTATACTGATGGTTTTGGGGGCTCTAGAGATGAGGGATAGAAGGGTTAGTGTAGCCAAGGCCTCACCTGAGTCATGTATGAGTTGGATTCTCATCTGCCAGAAACTAAGTAAATGAGTCACTTTTGTAGACACTTCTAAAACCACAATTTCCTATTAAATGAGACAACATTGTCCCTTTAAATGTGTTTTCATGATTTTATCCTGCCTGTTCTTCTTTATGCAGCTTATGAAATTTACTCTGTGTGAACTGTGCCCACTGAACTGTCAGCACACTTTATGCCCTCCAAATCCTGATGCAGAAAATCAAGCATTCTTATAAAAGTACAGAACAAGAAGACATTTCAAAGTTATCACGATTGCATTGATAGTGAACAGACAGAGCTATTTACAATTGGCAGCTTAACTTAGGACAAATCCTATTAAAATAGATGTCACTGAGTTCTCAAAAATAATTATTACATTCATTCCAATAGCAGACAAACAATCAAATGACCGCTATAAATATTTTTCAATGGTTTATAGTAGTGATTTTGGGGAAATAGCCTACATGTCTGTCAATAAGTGGGCAGTTAAATAGATTGTAGTACAATACTTCCATACAACAAAAAATTAGAAAGTCTTCAGTAATGTTGGACAAACACAGCAAATTACAGAATAATATGTGGAGCATAAAATAATTTCTGTTAAAAACAGTATTATTGAAGCAATACTGGGATCTATTTTCTTTCCATTATTTTTTTCTTTATGTTATGCATGTTGTGATTTCCTAAAAACTACTTGATAAAAAACATAATAGGGAGAAACTTTTTATTTTTCTTCCTTAATTGTAATCCTATCAATCTTTTTTCTTTGCATAACAGAAGCCACCCTCTTCCTTCAGATATCAGCTTCTTTATCTTCAGTTGTTAGTTCTTTTCAAGGCTGTTCTAAGCTACCAGAATCCTTATCTACTCTGCTCTCAATTGGCTATAAAAACAGTACTTAGCCACCAAATCCTTTGTAACAAATACACAAACCAAGATTCTCCATTACTCATTCTCCAAGTTCGAGTCCACAGTTTAGAGAAAGCCTTCTTTACATGGCTTGCAGAAAATGGCAGCATGGCAACAACAGGTAATCAAGCTGTATTTCCATTATGCCAAAATGGGCTTATCTAAAGTCACACATGAATAAGATTTGCAAAAGGAAAAGCATGTTTACTAAATGTGGAACGGCCTTTTACAGGCATTCCAAACCTGATGTTAATTTCTCAAATTAAAAGTCTCCAAAACAGCCTCAAATGGATTTACTGTTTTGTTTACTCATCAATGAATATAAGAATTCCTTTCTGAGCCTCTAATAGGAATCAGGAAATAATGGGTAATAATGCAATGAATACAGTCTGTGTTCAGTGAGTTCACACTTTAATAGAAAATAAGTCAAATTAATAAAGGCTTATAATACTAGGATAGGAGGATTAAGAGTCCATATATGGGCAGAGATGAGGTATTACTGGAAGTTCATACTAGGGAATGATTATTGCATGCAAGTGGGATGCATATATGCTAGAAGCTAGACATCATTAAAGCCAAGCCAAAAAGCTGTTTAATTAATTAAATGTCTAGCTTCATTGAAAAGAAACTGAGATGAGCTAAGGCAGCTGGATTTTGTCTTGTCAGAAACACTATAAGCTTTGCATTATAAAAGTGACATGATATAAATTTTTATCCCTTGTCATGGTGAGTTTGCTTCTTTTATTCTCTCAGCTGGAATAACCCAGAGTTTATTATTATTATTTTTACTTTATTCTCAAGGGAATATAAAAAGTGATCCACATAATCTCCAAACTTAATCTTCTGCGATTCAGAAGTGGGGTTCATGTTCTTTCAAAATTTTATAAAAAATATATTGTTTCTTTCTATTCAAGTCACCTTTTATTCCTGGACTGATTAGAACTCCTTGTGAACTCACAAGGCGACTAGAGTGGAAATTCAACTTAAAACCAGAGACCTTGATATAAGATAATGATCCCCAGTTCTAGGGGCTTCCCTGGTGGTGCAGTGGTTAAGAATCCACCTGTCAGTGCAGGGGACACGGGTTTGAGCCCTGGTCCGGGAAGATCCCACATGCCGTGTAGTAACTAAACCCGTGTGCCACAACTACTGAGCCTGCACTCTAGAGCCTGAGCCACAACTACTGAAGCCCGTGCGCCTAGAGCCCATGCTCCGCAACAAGAGAAGCCACCGCAATGAAAAGCCCGCGCACAGCAACGAAGAGCAGACCCCTCTCACCGCAACTGGAGAAAGCCCACGTGCAGCAACAAAGACCCAATGCAGCCAAAAATAAATAAGTATATAATAAATAAATTTAAAATATATATATAATGATCCCCAGTTCTTCCCTCATTTCTTCTTCCTGGTATTCTATCTAGACCTGCCGCCTATGGACTCTGTCACCACACCTCAGCATTTCTGGTCAGCATATCTTCTTCAAATGGGTTAGGTATTTTTTCACAGGTAGGGTACTGAGTATGACTTCTGAAAATGGAATTTAACTTTACACAATAAGACCTATTTTGAAAAAAGATCATTTACCTAACTGCTTAGAATAATTTTTTTCCAAAATATGAAGAATTCTAGAGTTTTAAGTTATTAAAAATTGGTAATACTTGTTTCCAAACCATAGCTCATTTTATTGCCAAAAGTACAAGTCTTTGTTTACAAAAGAAAAAAAATCAAAGTTACTATCTTGGAATAAAGTGCTGTGAAACACATTTACCCACATTTAACTGAAGTAGAAATGCCATTAAGGAAAACCAAGGCAGCACATCTAATATGTGATAAGGAGTCACGTTTCATCCTCATTGCAACTCCTGACGTGCTTTTTGCTAAGTGGAATCTGCATCATCAAGTGAACTGGAAAAAATAATCAATTCAAAAAAAGCCCAGGGTACTTAGTGTTGCTTTAATACTTCATAAGATCTCCCTGCCTTTAGGTAAAATACAATATTCTTTCTTATATAGAAGCATACAACTTTTTGTCTAGATCATTTCATAGCTTGGCTTTAACAGCTTAAGCTTAAAAAACACACAAGAAACTTGGGCAAAAAACTGTGTAAACATCAGTTAAAGCTTTATTGATTGAATCACTACTGAAAATTGCATATAAAAGTGGCCCTATTTATGAACAACTCAGACTCAGAAAGGCACCTCACAAACTAACGACCTACACTGCCAAAAAGATAATACATCAACGACCAATGTATACACATTTGTGAGAGTTAAACTTTATGGAAATCTAGGATGTCAATGACATGAGTTCTGGCTTTTCATATTTTTCCTACATGCATTAAAATTTGCCCCATGATATTTGCATTGTGGCTATTTTATTTTCATTACAAATACATTTGTAGTGAGCCACACATATAATACTAAGCCACTAGCACACGTCCTCCATATATTTCTTAATTAGGAGTCTATTATTCAAAAAGTTATCATACCTTTTCATTGGAACGGGAGATCCCAAATACTAACGTAGCGTTCAGTGTTCAATGTTATTCAGTCTGTTCTTAATTCAGTAACATCTTTTCCAAACCTCTGTGATTTCAAGTCCTTAGAAGTTGTGCTTTGTTAAGTTTTAGGTCTGAGTACTTAGTAAAATATTGAGACAGTCTAGATCAAGTTCTTTGGCCAACTCCACAAGGCACTATAGCTTTTTTTTTTTAAACACACTTAATTTTTTAGAGAAATTTTAGATTCACAACAAAATTGAGCAGAAAATACAGAGTTCCCATATACTTCTTTACCCACCCCATACACATTCTCCTTCATTATCAAGGTCCTGCACTATAGTGGAACAATTGTTACAATCATTGAATCTACATAGACATATCATTCTATGTCCAAACTAAGTTTTTCTTGATGTTGTACATACTATGGGTTTTGACAAATGTATAACGATATGGATTTACCACTCTGGTATCGTACAGTATAGTTTCACAGCCCTAAATCTTCTGTGCTCTACCTATTCATCCCTCCTCCCCTTTATACCTGACAACCACTGAGCTTTATACTGTCTCCATAGTTTTGTCTGTTTCAGAATGTCATACAGTTTTAATCACACAGTGTGTATGTAGTCTTTTCAGATTAGCTTCTTTCACTTATTAAAATGTATTAAAGGTTTCTCCATGTCTTTTCATGGCTTGATACCTCATTTATTTTTAACGCTGAATAATATTCCATTGTCTTGAGGTACCTCAGTTTGTTTATCCATTCACCTACCGAAACATCTTGGTTGCTTCTAAGTTTTGGTAATTATCAATAAAGCTGCTATAAACGTCTGTGTGCAGGTTTCTATGGACATACGTTTTCAACTCATTTAAGTAAATACCAAGGACCACAACTGCTTGATCGCAGGGTAAGAGTATGTTTTTGTTTTGTAAGAAAGTAAACTATCTTCCAAAGTCTTCTCACTCTCTTGACAGTATTTTTGCAGGCAGAAGTTTTTAATTCTAGTGAAGTCTGCCTTATCATTTCTTACTTTCATGGCTCATGCCTCTGATGGGTATCTAAAAAGTCATCTCCATATCCAGGGCATCTAGATTTTCTCCTATGTTATCTTCCAGGAGTTTTATAGTTTTACATTTTACATTTAGGTCTTTGATCCATTTTGAGTTCATCTTTGTGAAAAATATAAAATCTGTGTCTAGATCCTTTTATTTATTTATTTATTGGCATGTGGCTGTTCAGTTGCTCTAACACCATTTATTGAACAGACTATCTTTTCTCCATTGCATGTCTTTGAGCCTTCATCAAAGATAAATTGACTATATTTATATGGGTCTATTTCTAGGTTCTCTATTCTGTTCCACCAATCTACTTACATATTCTTTCACTAGTATCACACTGTCTTAATTACTGTAGTATAACAGTAAGTCTTAAAGTAAGGTAGTGTCAGTCCTCCAACTTTGTTCTTCTCTTTTAATATTGTTTGGCTATTCTGGTTCTTATACCTCTCCATATAAACCTTAGAAACAGTTTGTCAATATGCACAAAAATAACTTGTTGGGATTTTGATTGGGATTGTGTTGAATCTACAAATCAAGCTGGAAAGGACTGACAGTATTGAGTCTTCCTGCCTATGAACATGGAATATCTCTCCATTTACTCAGTTATTTTATTTCATTCATCAGTTTTGTAGTTTTCCTCATATATATCCTGTACATATTTTGTTAAATATATCCCTAAGTATTTCATTTTTTGCTAGTGTAAGTGGCAATAAGTATTTAATTTCAAATTCCACTTATTCTTTGCTGGTATACAGGAAAGTTATTTTTATATAATAGTATCTGTAAACAAAGACATTTTTATTTTTTCCTTCCCAGCCTGGTTACCTTTTATTTTCTTTTCATGTATTATAGCATTAACCAGGACTTCAAGTATGATGTTGAAAAGGAGTGATAAGAGAGTAAATCTGTCTTTTTTCTGATCTTAATGGGAAAGCTTAAAGTTTCTCACCATTCAGTAGGACAATAGTTTTAGGTTTTATGTATATGTTGTATATCAAGCTGAAAAGTTCCCCTCTATTACCAGTTGGCTGAGGGTTTTTAATCATAAATGGATGCTGGATTTTGTCTAATGTATTTTTCTGAATTAATTGATATGAAAATATGATTTTTCTCCTTCAACCTGTTGAGACAATGAATTATGGTAGTTGATTTTTGAATGTTGAACCATCCTTGGTTGCCTGGAATAAATCCCACTTGGTCATAGTATATAATTCTTTTTTTTTCTTCTTTTTTTATTGAAGTATAGGTGATTCACAACACTGTGTTAGTTTCACATGTATAGCACAGTAATCCAAATCTATCTATCTATATACATATTATTTTTTAAGATTCTTTTCTCTTATAGGTTATTACAAAATAACCTATATAGTTACCTGAGTATAGTTACCTGTGCTATACAGTAGGTCCTTGTTGGTTATCTATTTTTTTTTAGTAGTGTGTATATGTTAATCCCAACCTCCTTATTTATCCCTCCCCCCACCCTCCTTTCCCGTTTGGTAACCATAATTTTTTTTCTATGTCTGTGAGTCTCCTCCTGTTTTGTAAATAAGTTCATTTGTATCATTTTTTTAGATTCCATGTATAAGTAATATCATATGATATTTGTCTTTGGTTTACTTGACTTAGTATGATGATCTCTACGTGTATTTATGTTGCTGCAAATGGCATTATTTCATCCTTTTTATGGCTGAGTAGTATTCCATTGTGTGTATGTATATATCTATATATCACATCTTCTTTATCCATTCATCTCTTGATGGACATTTAGGTTGCTCCCATGTCTTGGCTATTGTAAATAGTGCTGCAATGAATATTGGGGTGAGTGTATCTTTTCAAATTATGATTTTCTCTGAATATATGCCCAGGAGTGGGATTGCAGAATCATATGATAGCTCTATTGTTAGTTTTTTTGAGGAACCTCCATACTGTTCTCCATAGTGGCTATACCAATTTACATTACCACCAACAGTGTAGGAGGGTTCCTTTTTCTCTACACCCTCTCCACCATTTATAATTTGTAGAATTTTTTTGATGATGGCCATCATGACTAGTGTGATGTGACACCTCATTGTAGTTTTGATTTGCATTTCTCTAATAATTAGCAGTGTTGAGCATCTTTTCATGTAGCTTTTGGCCATCTGTATATCTTCTTTGGATAAGTGTCTATTTAAATCTTCTGCCCATTTTTTGATTGGACTGTTTTTTTTTTTTATATTGAGCTGCATGAGCTGTTTGTATATTTTGGAGATTAATCCCTTGTTGGTCACGTCATTTGCAAATATATTCTCCCATTCTGTAGTCTGTCTTTTTGTTTTGTTTATGGTTTCCTTTGTTGTGAAGAAGCTTTTACGTTTAATTTGATCCCATTTGTTTATTTTTGTTTTTATTTCCATTACTCTAGGAGACGGATCAAAAAAGATATTCCTGTGATTTATGTCAAAGAGTGTCCTGCCTATGTTTTCCTCTAGGAGTTTTATAGTATCTAGTCTTACATTTAGGTCTTTAAGACATTTTGAGTTTACTGTTGTGTACGGTGTTAGAAAATGTTCTAATTTTATTCTTTTACATGTAGTTGTCCAATTTTCCCAGCACCACTTATTGAAGAGACTGTCTTTTCTCCATTGTATATTCTTGCCTCGTTTGTTGTAGATTAATTGACCATAGGTGTGTGGGTTTATTTCTGGGCTCTCTATCCTGTTCCATTGATCTGTATTTCTGTTTTTGTGCCAGTACCACAGTATTTTGATGACTGCAGCTTTGTAGTATAGTCTAAAGTCAGGGAGGGAGCCTGATTCCTCCAGCTCCATTTTTCTTCCTCAAGATTGCTTTGGCTATTCAAAGTCTTTTGTGTTTCCATACAAATAATTAAAAAATTTTTTGTTCTAGTTCTGTGAAAAATGCCATTGGCACTTTGATACGGATTGCACTGAATATGTAAATTGCCTTGGGCAGTATAGTCATTTTGACAATATTGATTCTTCCAATCCAAGAACACACTATATCTTTCCATCTGTTTGTGTCATCTGCAGTTTCTTTCATCAGTGTCTTACAGTTTTCAGAGTACAGGTCTTTTGCCTAATCTGGTATAATTCTTCTTATATATTGTTGTATTCAATTTACTGTGTTTTTGTTAAGCATTTTGTATCTATGCTTGAGAGATATTGTTCTATAATTTTCTTTCCTTGTAAACCTTTAATCTAGTTTTGGTATTAGGGTGATGTTGAATTCATAGAATGAGTTGGTTAATATTCCTTCTGCTTCTATCTTCTGGATGAGATTATAGAAAATTGGTATAATTCCTTTCTTAAATGTTTGGTAGAATTTACCAAACTTACCATCTCATCTGGGCCTTTCTCTTTCTTTTGGAAGGTTATTAACTATTGATTTATTTCCTTCATAGATACAAGCTTATCCAGATTGCTTATTTATTCTTGTATGACTTTTGGCAGATTGAGTCTTCTACGTAATAGGTCCATTTCATCTAAGTTATCAAATCTGTGGGCACAGAGTTGTTCAAAGAATTCCTTTAAACATCCATAGGATCTGTAATGATGTCTCCTCTTTCATTTCTGATATCAGTAATTTGTATCCTCTCTCTTTTTTGTTTTTTTGTTCTTGTTTTGTTAAGTTGTATTGTTGTTGTTGTTAGCCTGGTTAAAGCCTATCAATTTTATTGACCTTTTCAAAGAACTGGCTTTTGGATTTGTTGACTTTCTCTGTTGATTTCTAGTTTTCTATTCCATTGATTTATGCTCTAATTTTTATTATTTATTTTCTTTTGCTTACTTCAGATTTAATTTGTTCTTTTTTTTTTTTCTAGTTTCCCAAAGTGGAAGCTTAGATCATTGATTTTAAATCTTTCTTCTTTTGTAACATATGCATTCAATGTTATAAATTTCCCTAAGTGCACTGTTTTTTGCTGCATTTTGATAAGTTCTATTATCATTTTCACTTAGTTCAAAATATCTTTAAATTTCTCTTGAGATTTCTTTTTGATCCATATAATATCTAGAAGTGTGTTGTTTATGTTCCATGAATATTGGGATTTCCCAGGTGTCTTTCTGTTATTCATTTCTAATTTAATTCCACTATGGTCTGAGAGGATGCACTGTATGATTCCTATTCTTTTAAATTTGTTAAGCTATGTTTTATGACCCAGAATGTGACCTCTCTTGGTGGTATTCTATATGAGCTGGAGAAAATGTGTTTTCTGCTATTGTTGAATGAAGCAGTCTATAGATGTCAATTATATCTAGTTGAATGATGATGCTTTTGAGTTCAATTATGCCCTTACTACTTTCTGCCTGACGGATCTGTCCATTTCTGATTGAAATGTATTGACCATTTTATATGATTCGATTTTCTTTCCTTTCTTAGTACATCATTTATACCTCTTTTTGTTTTATCCCCAGGGGTTGCCCTAGAATTTAAAATATACATTAACAAATGACTTAGTCTACTTTCAAGTAAAAAATATGATACTTCATAGGTAGTATAAGTACCTAATAATAATAAAATATTGCTAATGCCTCCCCTGTATCATTTCTGTCATTCAGTTCACTTATACACAAACTATAGTCATCAAATACATTTTTGTTACACTTATTTTGAAAAAAAATCTGTCACCTGTTAGGTCAATTAAGAAGAAAAATAAAAGTTTTTTATTTTATCTTCACTTTTCTTCTCTCTGTTTACATTACCCATCTATTCTTGCATGTTGTCTACACTGTCCATTAAAGCCCTTAATGGGACTTCCCTGGCGATCCAGTGGTTAAGACTCTGTGCTTCCACTGCAGGGGGCACAGGCTTGATCCCTGGTCAGGGAACTAAGATCCCATATGCTGTGCGGTATGGCAAAAAAAAGAAAAAAAGCCCTTAGCATATTAATCATAGATTTTAAAAATTCTTGGTCTGATAATTCCAACATTCTTGCCATATCTGACTCTGGTTCTGATGCTTGCTCAGTTTCTTCAAAATGTGGTTTTTGCTTTTCAGTATGGCTTATCGATTTTTTTCTTTTTCTTTCCTCTTTTTTTTTTTTTTCTTGATAGTCAGACATGATGTACAAAGTAAAATGAACTGCAATAAATAGGCCTTATATAATGTGGTCGTAAAGTGTAGAGGGAAGGGAAGCATTTTATAGTACTGTGGTTAGGTCTCAGTGTTTCAGTGAGCTTGTGCCCTTGGGCTGTGAACTTCACCATGCTTCTCAGTCTTCCCTGTGAGAATCTGGTAGAGCCCCTGGAGGTAAAACACATAAAAGTTTGAGGGTCCCACTCTAATTGGGTCCTCCTAGAGTCTTTAACTCTCATACTTTTCTTCACTGAGCCCCCAGTAATTCATCAATTACAGTTACTAGGGTTTTCCTACCCCAGTATTGGTTCCCACAGAGTTTTCCCTCTCATGGGTTTCCACTTTAGTAAGTGTGAGTCTCTGTACCCAGCCTGTCCATCTCTCCAGTTTCAGAGGTAGTGGTTTGCCTTGTGACCTTATTTTTCTGATAGATCTAAACAGAGTTGTTGATTTTTCAGTTTCCTCAGATTTTTACTTGTTGTTAGGACAGAATGAAAACTTCTAAGCCCTTACAGGCTGCACTAGAAATCCAAAATTTACTTTTTTTCAATAAATGAAACTCATTTTCAAGCTGAGGATATAAATATTCCCGATATTTTATATTTTTCCTTATATTTGTATTTATAACCCCATGTTAGGAAGCATCCACATATTTTTGGCTTTGAAGATGTAATAGTTCTTTCCACACTGTCTCAATTGTCAGTCTATTGGCTTTTAACTACTATCTTAACTGTCTTTCTCAAGGTTGGTTTCAAACAGTGCTTCTGAAAACATTAAATGGCCTATGAGTTGAAAAACAGAGGAGGTTTAGAGACCCTGTAAACAACAAAGACATTGAAATGATAATTCAAAAAAGACAAGTACCCAGGGACGTTATCTAGCATAAAGATGGTTTTAAAGGCAGCTTATTCTGATGTTAATAGTTTTCATACTCAGTACTAAAGGCATGGAACACAACATTAAAAAATAATTAATATTACTAAAAATTAGCCTTTAAAAGATTATGTACGCCAAGAACACGTAGTAGGCCTTGCAAAACTAGGAACTTATTTTAAAATTCCTGGGTTCATTCTTATCAGTTAAAAGTTGAAGTCAAACTTTCGGGACCTTTAAAATGGAGATAAATCTTCTTGTCTTCACGATATACATATTTTCCCATATTTTCCCCCAAACAGACCAATTTCTTTCACACTGAAATCAGTTGAAGTGGGCAACCCCCTTCCTTGATGCTTCACAGTGTATTTTAGGGGACCCTTAGCTACTAGAGTTGCCCCCCTTGCAGCCCCATACTTTTGTATCTCACACCTATCATATTTTGACCTGGAGCATAAATACACATAAGCAGTACTTTCACCTTGCTTAATCTTCAGGTTCTCAAACTATCAGCCTTGACACTGGGCCAGCCATCGTGCCCTTATCTGCCTCTTACGTGAGCCCTTGTCTCTAAAGATTCCTCCTTCTAAAATGGTTTCCCAATCCCCCACCTCCAAACAAACACACCTATTTAATTACACTCACCCTTCAGATTTCAGGAGAGAAAGCCTTACTTACGTAATCACTCCTTCTCACTCTAGGTTAGAGTACTCAACCACATGTTCTCATAGAAACGTGCCCCCTTCTTTCATACTATTTATCTTGATTTGCAATTATGAATTTATACAGTGTGATGAATTGCTATGGAAAGTTCACAAGTATGATGACTGGTTTTGCCCACTTTGTATTCCTATATCCTCAGCCCTTGACAAAGAATGAGCGATAATTCAATAACTGTTGAATGAACAAAGTAGACATCAATATGTCTCATAAAATCATTACATCTGCCAGCCAATTAACTAGTGCGGCCCTAATGAAATGGTACATTTTGATGGAAGTAAAGACAGACACAGCAGGGGTAAGAAAAGCATCTGAAATCAGGCTTCACAATTTTTCCCAAGGTGCATTAGATAAGTGCACGGATTCCCCTAACAGTCCATGGTTTATTCCATATTCTCCATCAACCCTTCTGAAGTACATAATTCCTGAGATTCTTTCAAAGTTAATTTATATATTCTTATTCCGTTTCACTTTTTACTCTGGGGAATTAAAAAACCACTGAACTAACCCTTAAGGAGCACTAGGTTAGAAATCTGACTGTAGTGAGAACTGGTCCATTTTTGTCTTGCATTGCCTGTTTCAAATTCCCAAGGGTGGTGACTCAGTCTGCTCGAGTGTCTTGTAATGACCCTGTCCTCGCACTGTCACTCTTCCTAATCATGAGATGCTGTCTGGTCTGTTTGGAGGCCTGAGAGATGAATGAATACCTCAGGGGACTGTATCAGTATTTATCGTCAGGGTGGCAAAGGGTGGGAGGAAGAAGTAGTGTAGTAAAAAACCATCTGTGCTGAGAATTATAGAAGCTAAAAAGGGACTAGCAGGAAGTCCTACATCTATCACCACATAGAAGCCCAATTAAAACACATGCATTCAGAAAAATGGGATTTTGGCAGAATATGCCTCAATAAGAAAATGCTGCAACTGAAAATATACTGAACTTATTCACTATGAAGTAGAATAGAATAAATGGAATTAAGAAGGCAGGAATAAAGACCTAATGAAATGTTCTCAATATATTTCTTAACTTCCTCTTTTGCAAGAAAACAAAATTCACATTTCCAAGTCAATTAAAGGGAACCTTGAGTGAAACAAAGATTGGCAGAAGTTATGCTGTATGACATTTAGAATAACTACCCACCTTAACAAGTATTAAAGGGAGCATATAATTTGAAGGTTTATGGCACATGCATAAGTATCTAGAAATATGAAAATGTGTATTTTAATACACTGAATAGCACAGAAAGTGGCTAAAACATGAATATTTGGAAAATAAAAATAAGCATTCCTGTTAGATATGCGTCATGTAAAGTTGGGGGAATGAGGAAAGCTCCTTTGTCTATCATCTGATGAACTTTGCATCATGGGGTCGACCCTTACAGTTGCCCCATCGCTGTAACCACTTTTACCTGTTTTAGTGCTTCTCTTTCTCTGTATACCTGTGTGGAGTTTTGAAGCTGATCAGGTGCTAACTTCTTTGATGTCAAATTCATAATACTAGTTTGGCTATAATAGTATCTCAGTGTTAAATGAACAGCTTCTTGAGATCTCTATAAGCAAGTTTTGCTGACTTTTGAACTTTTCAAAGATGAATAGTCTTCTGTATGTTTTGTTCCTATGTATTGGGGTAAAAGTTTGCAATATCTAAGGTCATATACCAAGTTTTCCTTACCAAATTTTCAGAATTTTATTCCAAATCAAACGCAATATCACATTGAATGATTATGATTCATATGCAAAGTATTTTTCATGTCAGGAAATATTAAAAATATAAGCAGAAATGCTCTTACTTGGAATAATACTCTATCTAGATATGGTATACAAATGAATTCTGCACATAACAAACCTTTGTTGTAAAGTACTAATTTAAAAAGTTATACGTACATTTATAATATACATAACATATATTTATCTAGCTCCTCATATAAATATACTTAACATGATATTTGACATGGTTAGTGATTCAGGACTACTCAATAAATGTCAATTATTTTAGTAGAAATTATTATGCCAATATCTCTTGAAATATGAAAGGCTATTTATCCCTAGTAGTTAATGATTGACATATAGTTGTACTTTTTAAGTTCGAGAAGCTATACTTTATGCTTTTCTTTTCATTGACCCCTTTATGAATGATATAAATTCTACTGACTTTTTTTTTCTAATTGGAAAGTACATTCCAGATAACCGATGCCATTGGATAAGTAGACACTGAATAAGAAATATCATGCATCTGACTATTAGATGCTTATATAGTCATCGATACTTATGTAATTAAACCATGATTCTTTTTTCAAGAAAACTCATTAAAAAGCAAGTTCCTTCAGACACTGGAAAAAAAATATTTGTTCAGGAGTTAATAGAAGGATGCTCTTTGTAATACTTGGCAGTCTTTTTCTACCTTCTAACGGTCATTTATAGTAAACTTCTATTTACCTTTTACACCCCAGCTAAAATGATGCTTCCCTATGGATAGGTTCCCTGAATTCCTCTACTTTAAACAAGATCAGTCCTTTATTACAATTTCCAATTATATATTTGTATGAATTAATATCTGTCTCCCTCATTAGACCAAAAGCTCCAGGTACAGGAAGTGTTTTACTCACTACTGTGTTTAACGTGCAGCACAGTGTCTAGAAGAGATGGGTACACAATGGACATTCTTTGACTGAATGATGAACGAATAAATGAATGAATGAATATGGTAATGCTAGCGCTGGGAGAGGGCGTGGAAGAAATATGGAAGGGGGAAGATTGAGATCTACAGACAAAAAGACCTGGGTTTTGATACCAGCCCCAGCATTTATCACTAGTACGTTTATTTAAATTCCCCTCATCTCTGTGTTAATATATCCTACTACCTTGAGCTGCAGTGATAATAAAATTAAGTATTTTTTGGGAAAGAATCCAGTATTTATGAAGTACTTAGGGAAGATTCTTAATTTAATGGCTAAAAATCACAGCTTTAGGGTCAAACCTGAGTTTGGATCATAGCCGTCCATTTAGGAGCTGAGTGAGCCAGGAGATGTTATTAGTTATCCTTGAGATTCAGTTTCCTCATCTGTAAAGTGACGATAATGCTATCTACTCAATAATTTTGAAGATTTATGTATTATATTTTAAATAAAGTGCTTAGCCCTTAGCCTGCCCCATGGTTTATTCAATACCTCCTCTCACGAGCCATATCACTCTTCTCTTAACCACCAAAACCCTACCACGCTCACTGAACAGTAAAGTGAACAATGGTTTCAAAGAGAACTGGTATGCCTTAAAATATGCATCCTAGAGGAATTAATATAAAAAAGGTGAAATGACCGTGCGACAGCACGTGATTTAAGTGTGGAGTAACAGGTGGGAGTTAGTAGAATAGATAAGGATTGCTTCTGGAGTCAAAATTTCTAGGTTCAAGTCCAGGCTCCTTCACTAACTGATCATGTTTTTTAACCACTCTAAGCCTTAATTTCCTCTCCTGGAGATAAAAACTGTCCTAATACATGAAGATTTTATAAAGACTAAATGAGCCAATGAATCAAAAGTACTTAGTACAGCGCCTGGCCCGGTGTAAGAACTAACAAAAATACAGAAGAGAATGAGTCCATTCAAGACCCCCTGTATTCACAATGGCTCTGGGCTAGAGACTATATTCTCTTCCTTGCTGGGAAACAAAGATGCTAAGAATGATACTGTCTTTTCATTGAACTATAGCAGCATAGCATCAAGTAATGGATGCTAAATGTCTAACATTTATAACAAAAAAGATTTAAGAATTGTTCTACTTCACATTCCACAGGAAGAGCCAAGTAGATATCTGGGAGCTAAGGAAGTGAGGAAAAGTGAAACTGGTATGAGGGGTTGGAAACAGAAATAAGGAAGACTTGTGACATATAATAATTTAAAAGCTAACCTAGTAAATCCTTAATGATAAATTTGTATCCTTATAACATGATAATTTTAAGTAGGAAATAAATGTTTTGATATTTTGAGGAATTTATCTTAAATTCAGCATTGCACTCATTTGGTGTATAAAAGTTAAGTTTGAAAATATGTGTGTAAATATAAAAAACATGAATTGAAGTTTTACCACATCTATTAACTAGAACACAGTTGTTTTTCTTTGTTTTTGGCTGCACCCCGTGGCATGCAGGATCTTAGTTCCCCGACCAGGGATCGAACTTGCACCCCCTGCAGTGGAAGCTCAACACCTTAACCACTGGACCACCAGGGAGGTCCCGTAGAATACAGTTTTACAAAGCATTTTGGGGAGCCAACCCTAAGGTTTTTTGGATTTTTGTCTTTTCTCCTCATAACTGGCTACAAGCTCAGAATCTGAGTCTGGAATATCTGAGATTGAATCTCAGTTCCAACGTCTTACCAGGCAAGTTACCTAAATTTTCTGAGCTTCATTTATACCACTTATAAAATGCATATAATAAACAGTACCTGTTTCGTGTGGCTGTAATAAGGATTAACTGAACTATACATTTAAAGCATTTGGAATAGGGCCAGGCACATAGTAAGAGCTGAATTAATAATAGGTGTTATTATTAATTCCAAATTTTTATTCTTGTTGAAGTACAATGAAAGACTCTAAAAGAAGAGAAAATCTAAGTATTTCAAATAAGCAGCAGAAAAGTTTTATTGCATGTGTTTTGCTTAAATGTGGCTAAAGAAAGAGTACAAAACTCAAAGAGAAGAGAAATACTGGGTTGGCAAAAAGTGCTTCGGTTTTTCAGTAAAAGTAAAAGACATTTTACATTTTCACCAAGAACTTTATTGAACAACGTATTCACCCTTTTGTTCCACTACCTTCTGCCATTTTTCAGGCAACTTCATAATTCCATCTTCTCAAAACTTTTTATCTTTTTGAGCAAAGCACTTGTCCAGGTGCCTTTTACAGTCTTCCAGGGAATTGAAATTTTTTCCATTAAGAGAATTTTTTAAAGACCAAAATAAATGGAAATCCAAATGTGCAATGTCTGGTGAATACAGCAGATGACTCAGAACTTCCCTGCCAAGCTGTAACAGCTTTTGCCTATCACCAAAGAAACATGCGGTCTTGCGTTATCCTGATGGAAGATTATGTGCTTTTCTGTTGACTAATTCTGGGTGCTTTTCATTGAGTGCTGCTTTCAGTTGGTCTAACGGAGCAGTACTTGTTGGAATTAGTCATTTGCTTTTCCGGAAGGAGCTCATAATAGAGGACTCCCTTCCAATCCCACCATATACACAACATCACCTTCTTCGGATGAAGACGGGCCTTTGGTGTGGTTGGTGGTGGTTCATTTCACTTGCCCCATGATCTCTTCCATTCCACATTATTGTACAGTATCCACTTTTCAACACCTGTCACAATTTGTTTTAAAAACGCAACGTTTTCATTATGTTTAAGTAGAGAATCGTATGCAGAAATACAGTCAAGAAGGTTTTTTTCACTTAACTTATGTGGAACTCAAACATCAAAGCGATGAACAGAACCAAGCTGGTGTAAATGATTTTCAATGCTTGATTTAGATATTTTGAGTATGTTGGCTATCTCCCATGTGGTATAGTGTTGATTGTTCTTGATTAATATCTCAATTTGATCGCTATCAACTTCCACTCGTCTACCTGACCATGGAGCATCAATCGTGCAGTGAGAAATCTCTAGCATGACACTTCACAAACCACTTTGACATGTTCAGTCAGTCACAGCACCTTCTCCATACACTGTACAACTCTTTTTTTTCATTTCAGTTGTGTTTTTACCTTTTTGGAAATAATAAAGCATAATAGGCCAAAAATGTTGCTTTTTTTTCTTCCATCTTCAATATGAAAATGGCTATACAAAAATTCACCAGTTTTGCTAAGTCTTTTCTTAAATGCATACTGATATGACAGCTGTCACATACAATCTAAGAAACTTATTTCAAATGAAGTTAAAGACAACCAAGTGCTACCAGAGCCATCTTACAGAAAAAAAATGAACAATCCTTTTGGCCAACCCAATACTGTTATAACCACAATTTCCAATCTTCCTACCTCAATAATTATTTTTAGGCTTAATTTTATTTTTATTTATTTGATTAAAAATCACTCATTTATGGCACTTCTGTACACTGACACATATTTACATGTAAACACAATAACTAAAAGTTATAAATAAAATTTTTCCACATATTGACTTTCTATTGACAGCTCGTGTGGCAGAGATTGCTAACCAATTACCAAACTGTCTGCCTCTTCCTCACTGTCACACGAGACCTCTATTTCCAGTCTCATTTGCAGTTGGTTGTGATCATGTGACTATTCTAGCCAATGACATGTAAGCAAAAGTGACACGTACCTCTTGGAAACTTGGATCCTAAAATCTTCCATGCTTTTTCCTCCTGACTGACAAATCGTTATTTCTGTGTCCATTTTCTATTATTTCTAATGGGGTTATTTCCTACATTCTGTATTATATGCTGCACTTTCCTTTAGCAGGTATGGGTTTTAGATAGGGTAGTAGTGTTGGGTAAGAGGGTTTTGGGGGGATGCGGTCAGGAACAGCAAAGGAAGGCACTTCTCAGAAGACAGCGAGAACAGTAACCAAGACAGTAAAGAAAGCCTGACCACATTCAACCCGGCTCTGATTGTAGTCATTGAGTCATGAAACTGTTGCACAATTTTATCTACTATGCTACGGCAACTAAAATAGCCAGATCTACAACAATAAAAAAAAAATACATCTTCAACGACAGCCATTCACATCTACACTTCACCATTCTCCAGGCACTTTATACATTCCATGCCAATGGTGGCATTAATCTCAGCAGGATCCCAATCATCACCAAGGCTTGGGTTACTTGCCAAGCACATCTCAGGTTCAGGGTTGGAGCCAGAGACTTTTCACTGGATCTACCAGGTGCTCTGAAATACGCAGTGTATTCAAATTTCCTCAGATAGCCTGACGGTCACAATGTTTTCACAAACCCCAGAGGGACACTGGTAGTTACATAATGAAGATGGAAGAGCCTTTTCAGCCTGATTTCATATACTGCTGAATGGAGCAAAATTCCATCTACCAGAAACAGCTGTTTTGGTGTTTTTTTGAGCAAGATATACTCTCCCATTGTATTAAGCCATGAGTTTCAGGTTCTCCTCTATTACAACAGCTAGCATCATATAACTAATATAATTAGTTTTTCATTATGTTTATGGTTTCAATAAGTTAGAATCACCAGAATAAAAATACCTTATTAATTCTAAAACGAAACACTTTATTACAGTTGCTTAAATGTTCCATGGTCATTACGTATGCATTCTACTTTACGGTAGAAATTCAAATTCTGACATTATAGTTCTATACTATTATTCATCCAGAAGATGTTTTTAAAAGAATAATATATACAAATAAAAGTATACATTTAAGAAATTCCCAGATTTTTTTTGGTTCAGTTTAATTAAACTATGGGTCCATCTACATCTTTTGTATTTTTATAACTTAAACTGCTTAGAATGTGAGTCTCAGACAATAATTTTAGGATCTTCTATCCTGACTAAACAAAGGGTTCAAGAGGATCACCAGACTCGAACCCAAGACTTGCAGGAACATTTGGACTGGTGATGCATTCTTCCAATTACTGCTTTCAGTGTTTGCTGTCTATGAGCACACTGGAGCCATTTAGGATATATTACTCTGGTAAATGAGCAGACTGTTCGCACACATTAAATTCCTGTTCCCGTGTAGACTGTAAAATGCAATACCTTTATCTATTTCATGCCGGAATTACAAATCCATATCACAGATTCTTAGAAAATAAAGCATTATCCCTTCCTGGAAAATGCAAATGAAAATGAGCATATTTATTATCAAAAAAGTACTGATTATATCCACTATTTTTCTGAGTAGCATAACTAAGATTAACATATTCTGCAATATACACCTGTAATGTATGTCCCTTAACATTTAAGCTAAAGGAATTAGAGAAGGCAAAGGGACCAGGATCCAGTGGGAGAATGAGGAAAGTATTTGCCTGTGAGCTGAGAGTCAGGAAAAAAGTTGGTGGTGGAGTTGTCATAGTGAATAAGTAGGCTTCAAGTAGAATCAGAAGGCCATTCTTCTAGGCTTCCTATTTCATATGTTTGTCTGTGTGACAAGATGTTATGTTAGTTTTTAATTTACGATTTCTACGATGATTATTAATACTTACATTAAACAGACATGCCATTTCTCTGAAAAGGATTCTTTCAGGTTTGTTTGGCAGCAGTTAAAGAATAAATCAGATGGCAGAAAGCAAAGAACTACAGGTAACTGTGGCTTTAATTAACAGAAAACATACCTGCCTGTACTAGGCTTGTTTGTGTCAGTGAGAAGGGAGAGAGAATTAAGTGAATCCGGAAGATTTTTCCAATAAGCAGTCAAATGTTTGGGCCAAGCTGAATTTGAGATGTTCAAGTTGGGAATCTAACAACAAAAATAATAGTGATAATAAAATGTGTTGCTATGTCTTCACACTGGCATTGTGTAAGATGGATTTTGTGCCCTACTCTAAACTACCCTATGAGTTCAGGGCTGAGGAATAACTTACGTGAAGTGGATATACCATTCTCCCACTGTTGGAAATTTAGTTTGCCTTCAAAGTTTTTCCAGTATTAAAAAACATGACAACAACATCAAATCCTCTCAACAATACTTAGGGTTTCTTCCATGTTAGATTCTTTTTAGAATCAATTCTTAAAATATTTGTGTGTGTGTGTGTGTGTGTGTGTGTAAAGAAAAAAATGATAGAAAAATGGAGCTGGGGAATTTGAGGGAAAGAGAGAGGGTGGTACGTGTAAAAAAGTAATAGCACTAGAGAACTTAGATGATAAAGAGTTCTAAATCTTCAAACTGAGTAAACTTTATGACCAAGGGAACAGGGAAAGTAATGTTATAAAAGGCCTATCCTGACACACACACATAGCTCGGATGCAGATTTGTGCATGGTAGCTCGAGCCCTGGAAAATGCATTGAAAAGAAGCCAATATGGGATCTGATACCCATCACAAATAGAGTTTCCATTCAAACAAAGTTAAAGTGGAAACAAAAGGAGAAAGAGAGATTTTACAGTGTATTTTGTACACTCTGACTTGGTTCTAATTAGTATGTTCTTTGAGGACAGAAACTATTCTGTTTATCACTGTCCAAAGCACTTAGAAAAAAGCTATTATCTGGTAGATGTGTGTGAGTGTGTGTGTGTGTGTGTGTGTGTGTGTATACGATTGTTAGTATTTTTCAGGATAATCCATCAAATTAAAATTCTTAACTCTCTAAGTATCATCAAATGATGTCAAAAGAGTGAGAGACTCATGTTATTAGATGTAGGGAATAATTCTAGGTTAGTTATTATAAATTAACTATGCATTTACGTAGTCAAAGACTATATCTAGAAATTCCTGATAGATTTTAAAACAAAATTTATCTAAATGAAGTATCATAATGTAAATATATCTTGTACAATAAAACTGGTATAAAATTACACACAGGGACTTCCCTGTTGGTGCAGTGGTTAAGAATCCGCCTGCCAATGCAGGGGACCCGGGTTCGAGCCCTGGCCTAGGAAGACCCCACATGCCATGGAGCAGCAAAGCATGTGCACCACAACTACTGAGCTTGCGCTCTAGAGCCCGAGAGCCCCAACTACTGAAGCCCGTGTGCCACAACTTTTGAAGCTCGCATGCCTAGAGCCCGTGCTCCGCAACAAGAAAAACCACCGCAACGAGAAGCCCACGCACTACAACGAAGAGTAGCCCCTGCTCGCCACAACTAAAGAAAGCCCGCGCACAGCAACGACGATCCAACGCAGCCAAAAATAAATAAAATTTAAAAATATAATAAATTAAAATAAAATTACACACAATAGTATTGAAAATTAAATGCTGTGAAAAATGACCATGGAGTTACCATGAGACAGAAAAGACTGCTGATTTTTTAAATTGCTAATATGTGACCCCCAAGTAGGTGAAGGCTCTGTCAAGTTCACAAGATTATCCAAAGAATTAAATTCTAGACAGAGGCTCTCTAAGGATTGTAGACTAATGGGTGCTTTAACCCTGTTGTCCGGTATCAAAGGAGCCATTTATTTTGGAGGAGTTTGCTCATCAACTGCTTAAAGAGGCCCAGGGCACTTAACTGCGCTCTAACTAGGGGAGAATTACAAGATCTATTTCCCAGGAACACAACTTGATTAAAGTGACTCTCATCCGAAATGCGCAAAAAGATAGGGGGAGCTTCTAAATAAGTGTTATTAAGGTCCAGGGACAGGATTAAAATCAATGGCTTAAATTAGGTAGGGTTGAGGTAGGTGGGAGAGATGAAGAGAAAATTACAATAACCCTTATGAGATTCTGGAAAGCAAGCTACAGAGAGACAATGAAGACAAAAGCCTTGGGGAGATTCAACTTTCTGTCTTCCTCTCACATACAAATATACACAGAGTTACAATTTGTTCCTTACAAACCATTCCAAGGAATTCATAGATACATGTAGAAAATTGATTGCCAGGAGAATGTTTTTCCCACTGAAAATTGTGAAGTAGGCAAAGATCTTGGAAATTCATCCTTCCTGCCTCTTTCACTTACCCACTTACACAGTGCTCAGTTGTTTTTAATACTACTTCTGGCTTCTTAGAACCCACAAAGGACATTTTTCTTCATGTGCTGGACCACGCATTCACAATGCCTGTCATGAAAACCTACTACTCAGTTATCTTCAGACTTTACTATATGATAGCCAATACTTATTATGAACTAAATCAGAAAGACAGGATAATGACCATACAAGTGTGAAGAGCATTTACTGAGTACCCACTTTTCACAAAACAATACGTCAAGGCTGCAGGGGTTGAACAATGAAGGACTGTCCTTGAAAAACATATAATCTTTTAAAATAAAGAGAATACAAGGAAGAATATGACCAATATTATAACAGAGATACAGAGGACAGAAAGCTAGACAGATTTCGACAAAGAACATCATGAAAAGCTTCATGGAGGAGGTGACAGCTAAGAAGATACTGACATTAAGCACAATGAAAGGAACAATGTGAGACTTTCAAGTGGTAGGTGAATCCTCGCTAAGGTCATAAATAGCCTGAACAACATGCCCAGTGTTTCTTCCATTCATTTTAAACAGAGAGCTCAGATGCCAGATGGTTCAGTTCAAGGCTGGACACCTTCTAGCGGCCCCCAATTGTATTACATATATAGGTCAAATATATGCTACATATACTTCTTTCTTTTATCTTTCTCCTCAGCCCGACCCTGCTATCATACCAGGCAACTTACACTGCATCCATGGAACTAACCTGGTCTGAATACTCACCTCATAATCTATTAATTTCATTCCTTCTCCCCTTTATCACATCCTGACTTAGCCATCTCTCTGAAACCCCACCTCTGATTATAACCTCTCACAACTCTCCTATCCGCTAACTTCCACTGAGTATTCTTACTTTTCTCAGAACCTTCACTTCATCCTAGACTAAAAGCTTCTCAACTTTATTTCTTTTTCTATTTAGGCTACTCAGCTATCTGATTGACACTATTACCAGCATATTTAACTCACTTGCCTTTGTTCTTTGCTTTAGCTTTGCAGACAATCTGGAAACAAATCAGTCCACTTTCTTTCTCTATTCTCCCTCATGAACTGGTGCCCCTGAAAAGAATACTCTGCTAATTGGTATCACTATAAATTTATGATCTCCACCCCCTGCTGAGTCTTCAACACTGTTTTGTATCCAAGCCCTCATTACTCTTTTTTTCTGTTCAGACTCTGATGCTTCCACCCTCAGCAGACAAGCTTATCTTCCGCTTTACAGAAAACAATAGAGACCAACAGGTGGTAACTCCTAAACTCTCATTCCTCCCACTTTTAAACCTACTATTAATTATCATGCTCTCATGGAGGAGTAGTAGTCTCTTAAAACCCCAAGGTTAAATTCACTTTCTCTTCTCATTTGAGAGCACACACCTCGATTCCCACCCATTTTATCTTCAAGCTCTTCTCACTTAGGTCCTTTTCTTCCACAACCTACATGTTCAACACTCTCTACACCTTCCCTAAATTAACCTCCCCTCCTGAAGGAACCAAATGTCTTCTCTTTCCTGTGGAACCTGCTTTGAACATTTGTTACCAGCAGAAACCACTTCCTCCCCATTCACTTTCCACCCTAATTCACCTTCTGTCCTGGAAACTGACCTACTGCAGTTGCTCTTACCAAACTCATCAATGCCCAAAGTCTGCTGAGCATTTTCAGTCCCTCTCCTTTTTGATTTGTCTATGGCATTGGCCCCTCTTTGTTCAGGCATTCCTGCCAGTTCCGCTCCCACCCTAACCCCTTCTCATTCTACCCCACCTTAGTGACACTTTCTTTTCCTTCCCTTTTTATGTCTTTCCTTGATTGATCATTTCTCTTCTAATTTTTCACTTCCTGGGAAATCTCCTCTGCTTTAAAAACTTTATGTAAAAATTCAAATTTCTTTATCTCACAGAGACTACACCTTCAAGATTCACGTCCATAGCTTTTACTGCTTATTAAACATTGGGAATTGGCCCTATGAATCTCAACACCCTGAATTGTCATTTACTCTCATTTATCTCCTTCTCCAGCCCAACGAAATAATTTGGTTTATTGCACGAACTCAGAGTAATTTCCAAAGCTTCCTACTTCCTCATCCTTCCACACCTCATCAGTAACAAGTCCTAGTGAGTCCACCTCACCAGGACAGATAATCTCTTGTCTGAACTACTGCAGTATCTAAATGGGTTATGTTTTTCCCATTCCAAACCATTTTCCACGTTGTTGCTAAAGTTATTTTCTTCAAAAACACAAATTACATCAGGGCACTTTCCTATCACAATACTACTAATAGCAAACAAATGACTGCACAATTAAGTCCAAACTTAATATGACAAACGTAAGGCATGGCTTCATCGACCCAAGCACCCCATCGTTCTCCATAGGCATTCTCACTCTTTGTCATAGACTCACTCTGTGCTCAGCCACGGTAATGTCTAATCTTGTGCTGTACACAGACATTCAAAGCTGTTTCTGGAATTCATGCCTTTGTACACGTTGCTTATTATGCTCTTCCCCTCTGCCTTCAAGGCTCATGGCAAAGGTCTTTTGTATGAAGCCTTCCTAAATCCCTTTACACATTAGAATGATCAGTTTATTGGGCTGAGCCACCAGCCTATGAATTCCTTGAGTGATGTTCATATTTATGTATCTTTATCATGTCTCGTTTGCCCAATTCTCCCACTGAGAACTCCACGGAACTCCAGCATGCAGTCACATAATTACAATTCAAGGAAAAAATGGAGGAGGAAATTCTTCGGCCTTGTTGAGATATGAATTCTAGAGAAGCCTAACCCTTCAAGAATAAATTCCTTTTTCTTTTTTTTTATCGTTCTAAATATAATGGCATCAACGTTATAAGAAAGATTGTAATCTGTGTGGTCTCTTCCATGGAAGGTGGTCTGCCTTATCTTGTGTGCCTTTCATGCAAAACACATTGATAAGCAGAGGCTTTCTCGATACAGTCTGACTTCATTTTATGTGGAATAGAGCTTAGATCTGTACAGAGGGACCCACTGCTGCATCAGCTCTTAGGATGAGGGCCTGCCTGCTGCTATGTACTCATGCCCCAGTCCTGAGGAGGCGGACTATTGTCTGTTAAGATAGGCAGATATATATATATTTTTTTTCACCAGTGCCTAACCTTAAGAGCTATTAAAAAAGGCAGAGTTTGTTCATTATGTGTGGCACTTTTTAATATTACACAATTAACATGTTAAAAAGAGCATTATACTATAGATAAGTGGTTAATAGATAAACAGATAGATAAGAAAATTGGGAAAATCTTCAAGACGGGAAACAATAAAAGCCAAATGGCTCCAATGTGTTCAATTTTACATTCTGATGTGTTGAAAAAAATGAGTTTCTGTGCAATGGGAAGGCATCAATAAATATGAGATAAAACAAGGTCCCAGGACGAAAAGCCTGGGGAGTTGATGTAAAAAACACTTGCAGAAGTGATGTAAAGCCTGGGAAACTGATGGGAAGTGGGCTCACATGATGCAAACAGGGTCACGTGGCATAAAGGGGGGTTTACGATATTTCTTGCCTTCATTGAGTTTATGACCTATTCAGAAAAATAAGCCATAAAGGTGTGAAAAGTGAAATAACAACATGACTTAAAAATAGTCCAAAAGACCGACAAAAGAAATATTGCAAATCAGTTCATTATTAATGATGAAGTAAATGTGTCCAAACAATAACTGCAACAGGAATTCATGGAAGGAAAAAGATACCTTCCTTTGGGATATTGAGAGGAGGTTTTTTAGACTAGGCATTTTGAAATATAAAGGTATTTCTATTTGACCTCAAGAAAGACTCTGAGCTGTATCTATCTGGGACTGAAATCGTGTATATTTACAAAGAGTTCGGTTTACACTGTTTTCTTACGAATTTCAAAATTGTATTGCTCTTTGAGTAATCACTCCTACCATGAATTTGAAGTAAAGGAGTTAAAAGGTTCAATCAGTCAGTGATATTCTTCTTCCTATGTGACTAAAGACAGCCTAGAAGAGAGTAGGATTTTCTGACAGTGTCATTACTGAAGGATAAATGACATATCAAAGTTAAAACACAGAATTACACATGACTCTGAAATAGAGAATGCTAAGAAAGGGACAGTCTCCATTTCTCTCTCATTTGAAGAGCACTAGACATCGACCCTCTGGAGAGCACTGTGGATGTGATACAAACTCTGCTGCTGACTGCTATCTTCTGTAGCCAAGAATAATCCTATCACTGTGGGTCCCAATAGGACTTTGCTGTTTGCCGGCTTTGAGATAAGCACTTCATCCTATTCTCTGCTCTGGTGGCAGAGGCAAAGCTCTTATGGCTTTGAGCTGAAACCAGCACAGCCAGGAAGCTCTGAAGTCATCCACTGGCTGCTTATCACATGATTAAGCCTGTAGTTCTTCAGCATGGGTAGGTATTAGAATCAGCTCAGGAGCTTTTAAAAAATACTGATGTCATGGTCCCACTTCAAGCAAGTAAATCATAATCTCTGGTGATGGGCTTGGGCATGGCTCTATCCAGGTGATTCTAACATGCGCTAGAGTTATTAAATACTGTATTAGACCAGTTCTTCTCAAACTTTAACGTAATATGAATGACTCAGAGAGCTTGCTAAAATTCAGATTCTGACTCAGTAAGTCTAGGGTAAAACCTGAGATTCTGCATTTCAAATAAGCTCCCAAGTGATGCCGATGCTACTGGTCTGGGATCATTTTGGCCTGCAAATCTGTTTACACTTCCTTTTTAAAAAAATCAACAAAATTATGGCAGAATTATTTTATTTTTGTTAACATCTTTATTGGAGTACAATTGCTTTACAATGGTGTGTTAGTTGCTGCTTTATAGCAAAGTGAACCAGCTATACATATACATATATCCCCATATCTCCTCCCTCTTGCGTCTCCCTCCCTCCCACCCTCCCTATCCCACCCCTCTAGGTGGTCACAAAGCACCGAGCTGATCTCCCTGTGCTATGTGACTGCTTCCCACTAGCTATCTATTTTACATTTAGTAGTGTATATATGTCCATGCCACTCTCTCACTTTGTCCCAGCTTACCCTTCCCCGCCCCGCCGTGTCCTCAAGTCCATTCTCTATGTCTAAAATCCTGAATCTCTCCCTTAAGAGATTCTGATTTTCTCCATGAGATGTCTTCTATATAAATCTAGAATTTAAAAACAATTCAGATGATACTGACACTATTATGCAACCTTGGTTTTATATTAGAAACTCCTGCCCCAAGGTGTGCAAAAGAAATACCACCTACCTTGAAAACTACCACGTGGTAAGGGAGCTTTTTCTCAGTGGAGGCAATGTTCTTTGCTATGCATTATGAATGACTGATGGCAAGCTGAGACAGTGTAAGAACAGAATAACTGAACTCTGTCAGGGCTGGTTTCTCCCAGAATATTTCAAACGTCATCCTTATCATCAAAGCAGCCCTGTTGGTTCAGTGGATTAGATGTGAAGTGTTGCCCCTCATAGCAGACCCCCAAGTGTTGCCCTAGCTAATCTCCCAGAGATGAGCCAATCTTAATATGTTTCCACTTCCTCTATAATAGAGAGAAGGTACTATAATAAGTAGCTGAATTGGCCACCAAAAAAAAGAACACCCTTAAAAAGTAGCTTTTAGGCTGATGAATAATTGTATACCCCTCTTAGAGAAGTTATTAAATAAGACATAAGATTTAGCTTAAAAGAGAGCTTCATATGGAAAAAGGAAGGAAAATGTCAAGAGCCATCCTAAAACAAGAATAACCACGAAGCTCATGCTGAAACTAAACTGATGAGCTTATCTTCTTCCCTTTGACAGTGGCAGTAAAATACAAATACCATGCTCTATTTGTGTCTTAGGTGTGTATTATGTGAATATATGCAGAAACAAATACACCTACAAGAAGAAGATAAATTAAGGCAAATTTCACTCCTTCCAGTAAGTGCTGACCTTGGTGTCAGAGATTAGATCTAAATCTAGCTCTGTGACCCTAGGCCTCAGCTTGCCATCTGTAAAATGAAGGAGTTGGACTGAATAATAACATGAGCAACTGCTTCTGGAGTACTTTTTATGCCAATTACTGGGTTAATCCTCAGCACATCATTAATCCTCTTTATACCCCTGTGAGACACAGTATGTTGCACCTGCTTTTGCAGATGAGGAAAGGGAAGGCACAGAGAAATGATGTTTATTGTCCAAGGGTAACAATGATAAATGAGATTTAGTCTCTGCCCTAGAGAAGCTTTCCATAGGCCACTCCTTCAGCAGCCTCTATTGAATCTGTATTCACACACTTGGAATTAGGATTGCAAGACAAGGCTGTAGATTCCAGAGCCAGTGCACTTAACAGACCTCTCATTCCCTTGGGATAAACCAAAACTGAAATACTCTGATCACTCCATCACAGGAGAGAGCCCACCTAAACAGGAAATGGAACATGAGAGATAGAGAAACCAATCAATTTGGAAAAATGTCCCCCTTTCAGACCAATATTAGCAAACACAGATGATGTGGGTTGGGAGGATAAAGGATAGGAGGTATTTAGGAAGGAAAAGCTTACAAACAGAAAAGTCTGTTGTGAAAACTTCCTTTAACCTAACTTTTTACAAAAATAATCAGATCATCTTAAATTTGGGGGTCATCTAGATCCAGAAAGATAAACTTTTAAGAAACAGAAAACTTTTCTAGCACAGGGCTCGAAAACGACAAGAAAAAGACAAATTAGCTCAATGGTGAACATTCAAAGAGTTCTCAGGTTTAAAGAAAGGGTCCCAAAGAGCACACACCTTACAATACTGGGAGGTGAGGGGGGAGACCAATAGTTTTGATGGCTCTATCATCGCTTCAAGATAAATAAACAGAAAGGAGGGAGAAAAATTCTGAAATAAAAACGAGAGAAGAAAATAAACCTACATCTGAAAAGAAAGATCAGAGCATTTTTTTTTTTTTTTTTTTTTTTTTTTTCACTTCCCAGACCAGGGCACGAACCTGTGTCCCCTGCATCGGCAGGCAGACGCTCAACCACTGTGCCACCAGGAAAGCCCCAGAGCATATTTTTTGATAAATGCTCTATGAAGCAGAAGAACATTTTTGACAACTGTTTTACTTGCTCAAGAAAATAAAAAATAATGACTCAAGAAACACAGAACCAAAAATCATACATAGTACACATACATATGTATTTTTGTCTCATCCACAAATGATAAGAAAAAAATAGGAAAAGCTTGTTAAAGAAAATAAGTAAACAACAAACTTTCATAATTAAAAATAGTTAGAAATTATAAAGTATATAATCAAACTTGAAAAAATGAAAATACAGTGATGGAACAGATTGAGTAAACCATGTACAAACACAAAGGAAAAATTAACCAAAATTAAAAACAGGAGAGAAGATAGTCAACATAATAAAAAGGCAATGAATATATAATATGTTGCATTTCTATTCCTAAATGAAAGAGAACTATCCATATATAACAGGGAAAAATCCACATGGATGATAGCTTATGTTAAACCAAAACACGATCACAATCCAAGAGTTACTGTGAACCAGAAAAAAAAGAAAACATGGCCTGCTACAGCATGGACGCAATAAACATTAAATTGCAAAAATAAAGAAAGGAAAGGAAACATAAACAAGAGAAGAGATAAAAATCAAACACTTCTGTTACATAAAAGTGATAAACAACTATCTTATATTCAAGCAAATAAAAAGCACACATTTAAATAGAGAAGACTTGAAAATTAAGACTGAAAAAAACTAATAATAATGTTAGACAATCAAAAAATGTTCTCTGTGTGTGTAGTAGTTCTTCAAGACAAAATCCAAGATTATAAGCACTGAAAGAACAGAGTTGGAGTTTCACTTATGTGTTTATTGTTTTGGAAAGGTATAATCCAATTTGGTAGTGTCACAAACGTTTTACATCAAATAATACAACATGTGCCCAAATACTTATATACAGGAATGGACATTTCTTGGTTCTAATTTCATGTGTACCATGGGGCATTAGTCTTTCTTAAGCCAAATATTGATGATGATCGGTTGTTTTGTCCCCTCATGAGGTGGTGCTGTTTTTCAGGCAAAATGTTCCGTGATCACAGTGCCTCTGTTTTTTTTTTAATTTCACAGCAGTGTTTGTGAGTTAATTTGAATATTTCATTATTTTGCCCTTATTACTTTATGAAAGAGTAGAAAATGGGAAAAAGAAAATGTTAATATTAGCTTTTATATAATCAAGACCAAGATGGCTTGCTAAAGTGGGGCTACAGGGAAAATAATAAATTACAAAACGTAAAAAGAGTGCAATTCACATTTTCTGACCACAACAGGATAGACCTAAATTCAATAATAAAACCTCAGCAGAGAGCTCCTTGCATTTAAGCACATCAAGTGTGTATACAAATGTGAAGGAAATGAGTAACATTCAAAAACAGTCATAAAATGTTGGAAATAGACTGTTGTAAAAGCCAAGATATAGTATGGATTATCTGTAGGAATCTTGATTTGCAGACTGAGATTTTAAGTGACCTTCATAAAAAGAACATTGACAGGTCCATAGCAGAGAAGTGGAGGGCTCACGACAAATAAGGGATCTTTGTTGTTGTTGTCCATCTGGATTTTTTTTTTTTTTTGCGGTACGCGGGCCTCTCACTGTTGTGGCCTCTCCCGTTGCAGAGCACAGGCTCCGGACGCGCAGGCTCAGCGGCCATGGCTCACGGGCCCAGCCGCTCTGCGGCACGTGGGATCTTCCCAGACCGGGGCACGAACCCGCGTCCCCTGCATCGGCAGGCGGACTCTCAACCCCTGCGCCACCAGGGAAGCCCCATCTGGATTTTTGATGCAATAAACATATATTATCGGTAGAGTTAATATTCGTATACTGAGAAACATTAAAATTTAGTTTTAAAATGTGCTTCATAGAAAAACAACAGGCTAAAATATAGAGGTGCCATGATGTACTCTACTGAGTAGTGGAGTGAGTTCTTCATCTGCGGGGCCCTAGCCAAGCCCTGACTCCTTGAGTCTCTGTCTCCTGCTCTGCTAATCCTCCATGATGATAACAGGATAACACAGGTGAAAGTGAAGTGAATATGGAAAGTCTCTCAATGGTATAAAGTGTCTCTATTATATTACTTTTTGCCGGAGCCTAACCAAGGAGACCATTCAGTGGCGGGAATTTGAATATGAAAGGTACGTGAACCTTGGTGGTTGCCTTTTTCCCCCACAACGACCCTCGTTCCTTGTACCTCTCAACAAAGTTTGTACATTTCAGTTCTAGGCTAAAAGAGTCTGCTTCCGAGGAGCCCCACATTAAGTGGCAGGCATTTCAGAGGTTTCTGATGCAGATGTATTTTTACATATGTAGCCCAGTGACGATTACACTCTAACCATTATTGCTGTCCTTCTGCTTAATATCATTGGTCCCACTCCTCCACAGGTAACAGTTAGCTGTCAATCTCCTGATGCCGTAAAATGAAATAATCTACACACTCCACTTTCTGGGAGATCCTGGCCTGATGGTTGCAGTTGCTGTTTTGGTGAGAACGCTCCTGGAGCCCAGCATGAGACTTTTCCAATGAAGGTCTTCAGACCCACGTTGTTCAAGGGATGTGTAACCCTATAATGATTTCAGGTTTGCCTCCAGATAAAGAATATTAAGACACTATTAATATTGGGTTGGTCAAAAATCCATTCGGGTTTTGCCATAAGATGTTACGGAAAACCCGAACGAACTTTTTGGTCAACCCAATACTACACTTAAAATAATATTATTTGGCTTAAAATAGAATGATATGTTTATTATTTACATAGTACCTCCACAGGTTGGACCCAGACTTAAAAGGCTAAAAGTGCCCTTTCTGTTATTCACCCTCTGCATAAACCAGTGTCTGGAGAAAAAAAGCCTTGAAGAAATCAATTTACTATTCTCAGTGCTATTTTCTCCCCTTTATATTCCAGTTTATCTGGGAAAAATAGGTCATATATAAAGAGACACAAGCCAGCTTTGGCTCTAAGAAGATAACACTGCACCAGCTCTCTCTATATTTTCACCTGAAGGAAGATTATATCACTTACTGGAAAATCCCACATCAAAAAATGTTGTAGAAAATTGATGGTGACATTAAGTGCACTTATGGACATTTGATGAGTGTTTCTTCACCAGCCCCTAGTTATCCTTCTGTAATTTTCAGGTTAGACGTAAATGGTAGCATGCATGTCCATATGCTCTACCCCTTCTCCCTAACACAAGATGATAGGTCACCTTGTGAGCCTGACTCCTCTTTCCTTCCTTTAAACTGTGAGTGCCACTGGCGTTGCAGTAACCAGCCCACCTTCCTCTATCACTTCTGTGATATCTATCATTACTAAAGTTAACCTCTGCTCTTCCTAGAAAAGTCATATTTGCACAGTGCACAGCCTTGGGGCAAATGGCTTTTTGCAGCAATGTGGTGGGCACTCCAGTATTTCACCGTCTGTGCATTGAAGATACCCATTCACACCCCTTATTCTTCACTGACCATGGAAGGAAAGGCACAACAGCCTTTCCAGAGTGACAGTTATGTCCCAAGCACTGTTGCTAAGTAAAGTAGTAGGAATTTTACACATGTCATCTGTCTTTACTGCACAGCAAGTTTAAACAGTAAGTATGCCATCCCCATTTTTCAGAGGAGAGACGTGAAGCACAGAGTGTTATGTATGTAATGTTCCCAGGGTCACATAACTGCTAAGTGGTAGAATCAGAACTTAAACCTAAGTCTGAAGCCTATACACTTTGCTTTTGAAATCTAAATGTCTTTTTTTTCCTTTTGCATACAATTTACCATGAAGTCAATAAATATTAAGTGTGCCTTCACTAAATTTTTTGACAAAAAATTGTGACAAAAATTATACACATGTGTAACCCAAACTTCTATCAAGATATATAAGCTTACCATAATTTGAGAAAAGTTTCCTCTTCCCTTTTCCCAGAAAATTCTACTCACCACCCCCATAGGCAACCACTGCTCTGAGACTCTTCAAGCACAGATTCATTTTACCTGTTGTAAAATTTCATAGGAATTGAATGATACAGTGGGAGCCATTCTGTGTAAGGTTTCTTTCACTTAGCCGAATTATGGGTGTTTTCCACACTGTTTCATAATTCTGAGTAATATCCCATTTTATGAATATACTAGTTTGTCCATCTCCTAGTGATGGGCATTTGAGCTGGTTCCAGTTTGGGGTCTTTCTGATTGTTTTGCCTTCTTCTCAGACATGTCTATGGTACCTTGCTAAGCATTATACTCTTTCTAGGTCATACTTTCTGCACTATTTTTTACCAGAACTTAAATAAGGTATAAGAATGGATGGAGGAGATGGGAGAGAGGAGTGGGCAGCTAGACAAAGAAGGAATCATCCCATCTCTGCTCTATATGACATCTCTCTGGCACTCTGCTCTGAAAAAAGCTCAAAGTCAAGTCTAGCACTAGTAAGTTCTTTAATTACTCATATATTTTTTACAATTATAGTAATATTTCTGAATCAATACTTATTTACTAAGTATTATACCTTTATTACCATGTATGTAAAAATTTTAAAGTATTTTTTATTGGATTATGCTTTATCAATTATAAATCTTTTTTCTTTTTAAGTGTACTTAGTAAATATTTCAAATTATGAATATGCCCACTAGGTGGTATCATATAGGTTTCTATTATGTCTTAAAGTTCTAATTAATATAAATTGTTCAAAACCACATGATAATTAAGAAACTTCCATTTTCCTTTCTGACAGCAACCATTTTCCAATAATAAAATCCCTATCTTTAAATATCTTGAAAATTCTCTAAAAAGAATAATAATTTTAACACTCTGTTTGGAAAGCTATGATCTGCAACAACATTCTTTTAATTATCACAACTTCTTTCTTACCACAGGTGAAAAAAATCTCATTACTTAAGAAAGAAAAACTTGTCAAAGAGCTTCTAGATAATATTTAAAGGAGCAATTACAAGGAGAAATATAATCAAGTACCCATCAAAATGGCACGGAGAGGCTTCCCTGGTGGCGCAGTGGTTGAGAGTCCACCTGTCGATGCAGGGGACGCGGGTTCGTGCCCCGGTCCGGGAAGATCCCACATGCCGCGGAGCGGCTAGGCCCGTGAGCCATGGCCACTGAGCCTGCGCGTCCGGAGCCTGAAAAAAATAACGGGAGAGGCCACAACAGTGAGAAGCCCGTGTACCGCAAAAAAAAAAAAAAAAAAAAAAAAAAAAATGGCACAGAGCTTCAGATGCTATTAAAGGAGTGCAAGACAGTCTGTCTGCAGTCACAAAAAGATATGATATTTTGCTATCCTCATTGAGCTGTGTAGAACAGAATGTCAGGTGAAAAATTAAAATGTCATTAAAAGACATAAGGGACATAAGAGTGGAATCACTAGTTCATGATTGCACAGCGTAAGAAACACTGAGGTGGAAATCTCTGGGCTTGTCTCAAGATAAGTAGATGATTCCAGAGAAAGCAATCACACAAGACTCAACAGATTCTTGGTTCTGTCAGAACCTGCCTTGTATGTTCATCATGGACACACAGTGCAAATATGTGTTACAGCTCTAATCGGAGGAACAGAGACCATGAGGAGAAGGGCAACAGAATCATTCTGCCTGAGATGAAGCTCATAATTTTGTGAGTTTTACCAGGACTGTCCTAGTCTCCCTGTACCAGGCTGTCACAGGGTGAAGATGGAAGCCAGTGCAATGGCAGGTAATAGTATGTGCTTAGTAGTCAGAACAAGTTTGAAATCAGAATTTTATTCTTAGGTAGCCATGCAATCTAAACACATTATACCACCTCTCTGAGCCTCAGTTTCCTCATTTGTGAACACTTCCTTCAAAGGGGTCTTGTGATGATTAAAAAACATAAGCTACTGGGCTTCCATGGTGGCACAGTGGTTGAGAGCCTGCTTGCCAATGCACGGGACACAGGTTCGTGACCCGGTCCGGGAAGATCCCACATGCTGCGGAGCGGCTGGCCCCGTGAGCCATGGCCGCTGAACCTGCGCGTCCGGAGCCTGTGCTCTGCAATGGGAGAAAATAAGCTACTGCCTTAGTGGATGCTCAGTGAATATTGTTAATGACATGTATTCTGTGCTTATGATGTACCATGTTTTATTCTAGGTGCTTGTAGTAAGTTGCTACAAAATGGTCCCCAAGGCATAATGCCTTCCTAAATTCAGGGCTTGTGCAATCTCCACACATACTGAATCTGGACTGGTCTTAAAATTTGTTTTGGACAATAGAATACAGTGGAAGTGACAGTGAGAAAGTTCTGAGTTTAGGCCTTATGAGACTTAGAGCTTCTGCTTTTGATTTCTTGCTTTCTTGAGATGTCATGCAGTGAAGCTTGGGCTAGTCTCCCTGGGGAGGAAAGGCTATATTTATAGACAGGCAAACACTGTAGGCTGAATGACACAAGGAAGGAGAAGGCCCAGGCAACCCCCCAGTCACTCCAATCATCCATGCTGCAGCACCGGACATGTGACACTCCAGCCACTGTCAAGTGGGCAGCTGGCAGAAAACATATGGATGAGCCCAATCGACGCTACAGGAGCAAAGACAAGTCAACCAGCTGAGCCCAGCCCACACTGTAGAAACATGACTAAAGCAGTGGCTGCTGTTTGAAACTACTAAGTTTTGTATGGCTTGTTACACAGCAATAGTTCACTGGCATAGTTTACTGATGTGGTTAACTTTACATTTATACTTTTATGATCCCCATTTTACAGTTGAGGAAATTGAGGTACAGATAATGTAAATACATTTTCAGACATCATGCAGCTAATGCGTGGCAGAGCAGGAATTCTACCAAGGCAGCTTGGCTTCATAGCCCACCCACTCAATCAGCCCAGTAAATAGTTTCTCTGGCTTTATGTCAGCTGTTTTTGTTCGTTTGTTTCTAAAATAGCAAGGCTAGATTTCAAGCCTTGGGATTACTCAGTCTTTTCAGGTATCGTTATGGACTTTGATCCAAATTCTTTCTTCTCTTGGGCTTACTGTTGGTCATGACTTCAATGAAACATGTCTAATAATGCAAAGGGCCATATAGAAGATTTTTATAGAAAAAGATACAGCTATACAGATACATTGTAAATTTGAAACTTGGTAATGAGAAAGAAAAGGCATATCCTAAAGGAGATACACATTTTAAGGGCTAGTGACTGGATTTTGGATACCCAGCATCCACTTCACTTTCTTTTTGTGAGAACTTCAATTTCCTTTTTGGGAATTCTTGTCAGCAACTGGAAACTATAATAGGAGCTGATAACCAGCTCTCCTTCCTCCTCTACCAAAGGAAGAGACACTAACTCATGCTGGTACAAACATAAACTTGTCCTAGAATTTGAGTTGCCGTGCAGAACGAGGACAAGAATACAGCATTAATTAATTATACTGCATGAGGGAAAGCGTGAAGGAATCCCAGCCATCAAGATTTATGGTTTTATGTCCATTGCATCAGCCTCCTCTACAATCCTGAGATCTATCTCAGCCCCATGTGGGTATCTCAAATGAACATTCTCTTTCCTCCCTCTCTCATATTCATTCACATATTCCCTCTCTCTCTCTCTCTATCCCTTTCTCCCTCTCCCTCTTTCTTAGCTAGCAACCCAAAAGACCAAATTAATATATTCATTTGAATATACTATTAAAAACTCTGATAATCCCAGACATCAACAACTCATATCTAAGCCTAGACATCCAGGTAGGTTTAACAATTTAGTAGATATAAATCTTCCACAGAACATGTTATTCATGAAACCCTATGATGCTTTTAAGTACTCAGAACTTTTTGATTACAAATGAAACTGTATCACAAATCGCAAGAGTAGCACGATCCTAAGAAAATCTGACAAAGAAAATCACTACAACAAAAGCAAAACCCACTGCATATTAATCTCGCTTATGAATACACAGGAAAATATCCTAAATATTACCTAACTATTATAAAAAGTAATAGACTATTACAAAATTTGGTTTATTCACAGAAAGCAGGGGAGATTTAAAATTAGGAAATTCATTACTATAATATTGATCATTGAAAGGTCAGATAAAAGACATACACCTGATACTTTCAGTAGTATTCAACCGAGAAAGAGACATTTTCGGTAAATAGATATCTTTTTATAATAAAACATAATACCCATTGTTTTAAATTCTCTTAGCTAAAAGTAAAATTTAATTTCTTAACATGAGAAGCAGTAAGTATCTGAAAGCAAAAGGCAAGATCATATTCAAGGCTACCATTTCCCAAATCATGTCCATCAATTTTAGTATATCCTGGCCATTAAAAATTGCTATGTTCCAAGAGATATGAAATAGTGGTTTTAACAAATGATATTTTATAGCAGTTCTTTTTATATTATTTAACATCAAATGTGTTTGTTGATGTCCCAAAAGGCATATAGAATTAATTGTGTCTGAAATTTACTGTTTCTTACTTCATGACTGGATCCTTTCATCACTGAGCCAGTTTGGGCACTACTTTTCCAAAAAAATTATTGGAACAAATTTCATAGTAAAAGTATCTCTATTAAATTCAGGAAAAGAAAATAAGGTCCACTTTATACAATTATTATAATTTTAGCTGATTTAATTAGAAATAAAAAATTAGGAAATAAAGAATATTGTAAAGGATAGATAGTATTTATCTCAATTTTTTTCATGGAACAGTTGTATAATGGAAAGATAAGAACATCAATTAAAAAGCTATTTGGAATAAAATGAAAGTTTTGTAACAAATGGATGTTATGAATGGGAAGGATGGATATTATAAAAATCTATCCATTTGCTACAACATCAAAAATGTAAATTCTGAGAGAAACTGACAAATAAAAACTCATCAGGAAAAATAAAGGGGATAAATTTCCCCAGATAATTTTTTTAATTATGAGAAACCTACTATGGAGATTTTTAAAAATATTATGAAACTATAATAATACACAGTTTTGTTAGTATAGGATGAAAAGTTAAAAGACAGAATAGAATGCCCATACAGGTTGAGAATGTTAAATAATTAAATGTATGATAAAAATGGCATTTCAAATAAAAAATAAAAGGATGATTTATTCAATAAATTGGGTTGGAACAATTTAGTAAGAGCTCTGCATTATACCTACACATATATAAATTTCAAAGGAATTCAAGATCAAAACGATAGAGCGAATAAAAGAACTAGAGAAATATGTAGTTAAATATTTATTCGTGGAGTTGGGTTTGTCTTTCTAAGCATAAATGCAAAAAAAATTGTTTGAATCAAAGAAGGCTGGTTTAGAATCCATAAAAGTGAAAAATATCTGTATGATAAGAACAAATTTTCAGAAAATTATAATGTCTTTATCATAAAATAGTTTCATAAATCAATAAGGAAAAGGTAAACTCTAACAGAAATACCAGCAAAGAATAGAGACAATCTATCCATACCCATGTGTACATACACACAACACACACATACGAATGCAGACATTAAAATTGCCAATAAAATGTTTTTGAAGACTCAACCTCAGTAGAACACTGAGAAGATGAAAATAAACTCTGCTCTCTCATCAAGTTGAGAATATAGAAATAATAATGATATATGATACTGGTTAAAGTATAGATATACTGTTAAAAATGCAATGATTTCTAGCAAAAGACAAACTGTCATAATTTCCATGAGGCAAATTTGTCAATTTGCAATAAAAACCCTAAAAAGTACACATATTGTTTGATCCAGCAACTCCTACTTTCAGGAATATATCTTAAGGTTAGCATCATTATATACACAAAGATATATATATATATATAAGAATAGTTTATAATAAACAACTTTAATAATTCATGTACCACACAATTCACCAATTAAAGTGTACAATTCCTTTAGAATATTTACAGAACTGTGCAATCATTAGCACAATCTGGTTTTAGAACATGTTTGTTGACCCTGAAAGAAACCCCTTGCCTATTAGCAGTCAGTCTCTATTCTGACCCTCCTCCTCCCTCTTCATTCAGCCCTAAGAAACCACTAATCTTCATTCTGCCTCTATAAATTTACCTAAAATGGAGTTTTATATAAATGGATCAGACAATATGTGTTTTTATGTGTGTGACTGACTTCTTTCATTTCAGAATAATGTTTAAGAGACTCATCGATGTTGAAGCTTATATCATTACCTGACCTCTTTTCATTGTCAAATCACATCTCATTGTATGTAAACACTCATTTTATTTATCCAATCAGTTAATACACATTTGGGTTATCTTTGCTTTTTGTCTATTATGAATCATTTGCTATAAATATTCATGTGCATGTTTTTGTATGGATACATTTTCATTTCTCTCGGCTATATGGAGGAGTATTTTCTGAGTCGTATGGTAATTCCATGTTTAAGGTAGTGAGGAACTGTCAAATTGTTTTCCAGAGTGGCTACACCATTGGACATTCCCACCAGCAATGTATGACAGTTCCAATTTCTTCAAATCACTGCCAAATAACTGGTATTGTCTTTTTCATTATAGACTTTCTAGCCTGTAAGAAATGACATCGCATTATGGTTTTTACTTGTATTTTCCTAATAGCTAATCACATTTCCCTAATAGCCATCTTTTCATGTGCTTACTGGCCATCATATATCTTCTTCAGAGAAATGTCTATTCAAGTCCCTTTCCCATCTTTTAGTTGAGTTATTATTATTAAATTGAAGAGAATTGTAAATTCTGGACAGAAATACCTTATCAGATATATGATTTGCAAATATATTCTCCCACCTGTAAGTTCTTTTTTTCACTTTCTTAATGGTATCATGGGCAGCACGAGTTTTAAATTTTGATGGAATCCAATTTATCTTTTCTATTGTTACTCATACTTTTGGTGTTGAATTTAAAATTCCTAACCCAAGGTCACAAGTATTTTTGAGTTCATTTTTGGGAGTGGTAAAAGGTGGAGGTCCAATTTCATCCTTTTGCCTGTGGATATCCAGTTGTTCTGGCACTATTTGTCAAAAAGACTATACATTCCCCCCTTTGAATTGTCTTGGACATTATAACAGTACCACACTGTGTTTATTACTATAACTTTGTAGTAAGTTTTGAAACTGGTAAATGCAAGTTCTCTAACTTTGGTCTTTTTCAAGATTCTTTTGGTCACTTATCAATCCAAATCCAGAATTTAAGGGTCAATTTAAAAATCCCATTTTTGAAGGCAAGAAAACCTGATAAATTATAAGATATTGCCAAGTAAGAGCTAAATTAGCTAAACAGGAAAGATGATGTATTAGGAGATACAAAAATGGTAGAGTAGCTGTGAAAGCAGGACTTTGGAGCAGACAGTCCTGGGTTCACGTCCTGGCTCTGCCACTCCTTAGTTATTTCATATTGAACCTCACATTTCTGTTCTACACAATGGAGACAGTAATAAATACATTAGAAGGTCACTGTAAGAATTCAGAGATAAAACACATTAAATATCCAGACCCAATAGAGTAGTCAATAAATGTTAGCTGTTAACAAATAAATGATAATACAAATTAGTTAATATGATGTGTTTCAGATTTGAGGGCCTTCATGGATGCAGTGAATGCACTTTCTCTTCCGAGCGTCTGTTCAACAATGAAGTTAGTTACTATCTGTTTCGGCTCCCTATCAAGGGACATTGTTTCATCCCTACTAAATTCTCCTTTGTTTTTCTGTCTTGGAAACTTTTGTACTGCTAAAATAACTTTTGCTGACCATTTTGACCCTAGATTTTAGTTGACACAAGTATTCTGTGACTATCACTGATTTCCAAGGATTTCTATCTCTTCTAAATTTTTTTCTATACTAATCCCTAGATTTTTCTTTTATGAATTTCATTTGAAATGTCTCTGTTTGCTTTTTAATAGACAGGATTATACAATCAGCATTTTAATTGTTTTCATAAAATTAACTGATTTAACACAGAATTTTAGGTGTAGTCTTCAAGTTCTTTTTTTTTTTCCTGGAAATTATTTAATTATAGTGCTCAAGAACTGCTTCTGTATTCAGACTAGTTACTTCTCATTTCAGATATTTTAATGACACAGCATTCTAGAGCTTTTAAGAAAAGATAGCTTTCAGGCAAGGACGGATTTATTTCTATCAAAACTTCCAGTATACAAGTAAAAAATCAAATTTTTTCAGGTAATTTTTATTCGATCAACTGACACAGTACTTTACACCCTGCTTATCCCGTCCTTTCCTCACCATGCCACAGAGCAAATGATCATGATGATTTCCATGAAGATATGGTGAGAATAAATAATTACAATCAACATAGGTGCAGTCCTGACTGCATTACATGATAAGGAAAAACTGGGCAGGGAATCAGTAACACAAGTACCAGTTCTACAGTTTACTACCTTGACGAAACTTCTTCATAGCTCAGTTTCCTCAATGGATTTGGATTAAATAATTTCTAAAGTTCCTTTAAGCATTACAACATAAAAAAACCATACTATCAAAATTGCCTCTTGAATTCTCTGTTAAGCCTAAGATCAAGAAGTTACAAACAAAGAAACCAAACCAGAATGCCATTTAGGACAACATTATAGATGATCAATAGTAGAATCTTGGTCTAAGATTTTGCTGAGAGTAAATTATAGGTGGGCATATTGAGTTTAGCTAACTGATAACTATTTTAAAGAAGAATTTGACAATTACATCCACATATAAAATTAAACATATACATTTTCCTGCTATTTCATAAGCAGGCTAAATGAAATAAGCAATACATTTTATGACTTTTCATTTCCATTTTATAGCTCTCCCTTAGGTAAAGCCATTCTTTAAAAAGGCAAAATCTATTTGTTAATCTACTTAGTTTAAATAATCTCTTGATTTGACATGATACATAATGTCTGAGAAATGTTACCCCTACAAGGCACCATAAACAAGTTCCTTTGGAGCTCATTTAGATTCGGGGAAGAAAACCCTGTTTTTCGTATGAGTTTGAGAATTTATATTGAATTGGTAATGATGTTTTTTAAAGTGGTTGATGTTTTTTTAAAGAGTAAAGAACACATATGATAGAATAATAATATAGTTGTTAAGAACTCAGCCTTTGGAGAATGAAAACCTCAGTTCAAATCTCAGCTTTCTCAAGTGTTATGTATGTGACCCAAGGCCAGGTATTGAACCTCTATGAACCTCTATGAGCCTCAGCTTTTATGTTTATAAAATAAGGACAATGATATTACCTACCCCACTTCTTTTGATGTAAGATCAATGAAATAACATAAATAAAGCACCCAGCACAGTCCCTGACATGTATTAAGCACAGATAAATGGTAGCAATAATGAGATCATTTTGAAAGTGGGCTCTGAAGTCCACCAGCCCATGTTTGACTCTTGGTCTAAACACTTATTAGTTCTGTAACCTGAGAAAATTCTTTAACCTTTTTCTGTGCCTTACTTTTCCCCTTTGTATAATGAAGACAATCATATCTACCTGAGGGTTGTGATAAGGATTAAATTGAGCTTCTATATGTCAAGCACGTAGCAAAGTGCCTGACATATAGTAACCCCTAGAAAATACCTATTATTATATTTTTATTGGATGAAGGTTGATTCTATGTCTTAATAAAACATTTGCAGACAACTTAATAAGAAGAAAATTTGATATGGGATTTAACCAGAAGATATAAACATGAACGAAAACCCTGTGTCAGTAATGCAGCTGCTAGTATTTTGAAAGGTAGGAAGTTATAAATATCCAATACCTTATGCTTAATAGTCATGGGCAGGTAGTTATATCACAAAAGGAAAGAACAGTCATTCTCTGCAATTTTAACAGAGTAATTAAAGGCTTGGTTTGTCTTGATGGTGATGCCAGGGTTCTTGTTGAGGACTAGGGTATTATCTCTTTCAACTGGAACTCTCTCCACTAATTTCTGACACAATTCTAAACATCTTGACAATATCTCCAGTGCTAGTCCAAGGAAAGAACAGAATATAGATGTTTAAGGACACTAATAAACGATACACTCTTTGGTTCAGTTCCAGTTTTCCTGCAGATGCCACTTGTTTATGTATTTATCACAGCCTGCATTTGATTGTGCTGTGCATATTGTGGAAAGTGAGCACATTACAATGATGAAAATGATCATCCACAGAGACTCATTTTATTAAGACAATTTCTGCAAATGAGAATTTTTCAACCAACAACCTCTCCTTATTGAGAATGAATCCATGTTGTTAAATAAGATACTGCCAGAAAAAAAAAGACATATATTCAAACAACTAACCATTGTTATAAAATGATTCATTACTAAAATACTGGTTTTGTTTAGGGGGGGAAGCACATCCAAATGTTTTTCATTAGTTCACTAGATTGCTATCCTGAATGCATTGTTCTTAATAACCTGGGATTTTCACAGACTAATCAGATTCTCTTTTCTATGAATAGTATCAAATTTGCTCATGAGGTTCCTAAAGGGTTTGTTGTTGTTGCTCTTAGACTGAATGCTGAAGAAAATTGGGTAATTTTATGGACTCATTAGGACAACATATGTCTAATTATATTCTTCAAAAAAAGCCTCCTCCAAACATTTAGCAGAAGTATAGATCAAATTGCCAAAAATAAAGATGAAAACACTAGAAGATTAACAATAAATCGAAACAGAGACTGATAGAGAACTAGGTGTAAGTAATTATCTAGCATATGGTAATTGCAAATTTTTTTTAAAATGCAAGTTTTTTGATATGTAGTCATTCTCAAATCATATTTTTGTTAAAATTGTGAAATGTCTCATCTTTGCCTATTTCTAGCTTATGTACTAAAAGTCACACTCAAAAAATAATGTTAAGTGTAGTGACTAATTTCTGGCCTTTTGATCACAAATCCAATTTGACTTCTAAGCCTTGCATCATATAGTCTCTCTTACTTCATCCTAAGGCCTTTATTTCCTACTCCTCAACATGATCTCCTGCTCTTGTGAGGTTTCTAATCTCAAAGCCTCCTACATGCAACAGAGATCACAACAAATATCTGTTAGGGAAATCTTCCCCTTTTGGAAAATGTTCCCTTTATCCTCTCACACCAGAGCCCTTATATTCTACGAATAAAAACATCTCCAGTATTCTAGTTCCATATGGCTTCCCATGAGTTTATTTTAGGAATGTTTATTTTGACTTGGAAATCAATATTGGAACTCTATATAAAGTAATGAGTCTGGGATTTTAGGAATTTTATTTTAGACGCCTCAGTTTACATGCTTACTTCTGTAGGTACCCACAGAAAACTATACTTCTTTATTTATGAGTTAAATTGAATGACTTCAGACTATACTACAAAGCTACAGTAATCAAGACAGTATGGTACTGGCACAAAACAATGGTTCACTTTGTTATAAAGCAGAAACTAGTAAAGCAATTATACTCCAAGCAAGATGTAAAAAAAATAATAAATAAATTGAATGAGCCCCACCTGTTTATCAAGTTATGATTTATTGGGTTTACTTTACCAAATTTTAACCAGTTAATCGAAGAGTTTAATCAAAATTTATTTTTAAAATACCTAATGAATATTAATTTCTACATTTTCCTTTCTGGAAACATAGACATGTTTTAATTTTTGAGTTTGTCTTTTTAAATAAAATTCTGTCCATTAACCAAATGATACAAAAATAAAATACAGCAGGAAAAATGAAGATGTGATAGGGAACCTAAAGATAATTACTACTGCAAGGCAGAGATTTTAAGGAGCCTATGTCGTAGTAGAGATGTTTATCTTAAAAATAAAGAAACCACTTCAAGGAGGTAACTGATTGGTTCAAGGCCATTGATTATACAGAAAGAAAGGACTCTACCACAACAGTTTAAAATTTGTGAGCATATTACCATATTACATTGAGCAACAGACTCTAAAGAATGAATGTGTGAAGAGTTTAGTGTTGTAATCAAATAAAACTCACAACCAAACTAATCTGATGCATATTTAATGATACGCATAATGTGTTGCACTGTGATTAGTCGTAATTGCTAAAGGGCTCACATAAATTACTATAATTAATATTGCCCTCACACAGTCAAACTAAATATTTCTAGGATTACGTGACGAGAAAGGAAAGGAAAAGCAACTAGGAGAAATGGGAAGCTGTTCTAATGGGAACCAAAAATTAGAAGAAACATAGGACTCATTAAGCTTAACTCTCCCTTTATATTAAGGAACAAACGGAAGATTAGAGAACGGAGTTATCTATTTGGGCTACCTGACTTCAAAGTACAAATACTGTTCTCATTTTGCTGGCATTGACTTTTTGGCTCTGAAATCTGTAGAACTTAGACTTTCCTGCCTTGTCAAAAGAGGGACTGGCAGTTGTGGGAGCTCACAGTATACTTTCCTTTTTCATCTGTTGTCTAAGGACAGTCCCATTTTCTGTAGATGAAGGAATCAGGTAGAGTAAGCCAAGATTTGACTTCCCTCTCAGCAGTTCTAAACCAAACTGCAGTGGGAATGGAAATTGCAGTTCGGAAGAGGAACTGTGCTGGGAATACATTATCTTCCTCTTCTGGTTCCCCATGCAACAGGCTGTGATGTCCTGGCTGGCTGTAGTAGTCATCATCAGAACTGCTTCACCAGTTGCCAACCTGCTCACTTTCCCTATTGGGTCACTTTCCAAATTGGAAAATCAATGATTCACAGTGAGAAAAACAACAGATTTGGAGTCAGACATATTGGTGTCTCACTGGTTACACAATGCCAGTATTAAAAAAAAAAAAGTGATGGATTATCTAAACTCAGGGTTCTTTTCTTCTAGAAAAGATCCCATTGTATGGGCATGTTCCACCTGGTCTCCACATCACCTTATAAGATTGGAGCTTGGGGAGCCAGTAAACTTATAATAATACTCGTCATGATTTTGCCATGAATAATACAGTTCTTTGTTTCTCTGACTCAGTAGTCTGTTTTCCTTTGTCAGTATCCATGGAATGTATTAGCTCTCCTCCACACAATGAAACTTATTTAAATAGTGTAAAACTCATGTTACAATTTACATTCAGGAAAGGATAATCATTAAATAGTATCGTGTTTATTCATCCAGGCTAAATAACACACATTGGAGCATATAGTAACTTCTCCCAAAGACCACACACAATTCATTTTTGATCAAGTGGAACACCCCGAGGGAGGTAAGTCTGTAGTAATTCATTCAGAAACCTGGAGGCAGATGACAAAGGTTGTGCTGCCAACAGAACATCTGATACTCCCCACGACCGCCCATGCCACACACACAGGCACACCATTTTGCTGCCTTCTACATGTTCATAAGTAACAGGCGTGTGTTTTCCACAGAAGAAATTTAGTATAGACACTTATCTGTGAAATACTCTCCATCGAATATCTGCGTTGTTTTTCAAAACCCCTGGACTATATTCAGGAGGAAGTAATTTGACAGTCACTTTTCCATAATTATCAAGCTGAGCGATTCATGAGGCTGAGAGGAAGTTTGGTCCCTAACTCTGCACAGGTTCCCATCCCTCCTCATCTTATATGTGAGGTACCAGGGCTTGTTCGGACTTCATCATGAAGAGAGTGATGACTTGGGAGTATGAGAGCCTAATTCTGCATTCTGGCTCTCCCATTGTCTGCCTCTCTGCGAGGGCAAGTCATTCAACCTCTTTGGCCTCATTTTACTTCTGTATAAAATGGAGATGATAATTCTCCCTGGGAAGGTCACTGTGCCTGGCATACAGTAGGTTCCCAGTGAATGCGACACATTGTTAACACTTCCAGGTCATACGGGGTATCAGTGGGAAGGAGAGGCACTGATCTGGAGACTCCTGATGTTTCAGAGTACAATCATCTGGAAAGCTTTCTTGTCCCGTAGCTCAAAAGGAGATGACTCACACAAAGCTCCAGGTGAACAATTTGGGAGGGATTTGGGGAAGTCCTTATAGGCCTACACTTGCAATGTAGGAGTAAGCCCCAGAAAAGTAACTCTGGGAAGCAAGGTGCCCTTGATCTGGAGCTACAGTGTTGCTTAGCACGTCAGGGCTTCTCTAAAATCTTCTTTTGACTTAAAATAGAACAGTATCTTTTCATTTAATCTTCAGAGAAAGGTATTCCATTCATCCAGCTCTTACCTCCTCACTGAGAAAAGGACAGTGACAAGACAAGGTTGCAAAATGTGAAGGCATAATCAAGGAGACAAATGCACTGCTCTCTTCAGAGCCGGTCCTCAGAGAAAGATCGCGCCCTAAATTAGAGCAGCTAGTATGGAACGTGGCAATTAAGCCCAAGTTGCTTACAACTCCAAGAATATGCTACAACATACCTGAGGACCGAGGGGCCATGGGGGAAGCTTTCAATTTCTTTATTGCTCTTTGTATTTAATTAACCCTAAATAAGAAAGTAAATTTAGGGTCAGGAATGGAAAGGGGATAAGGACACTGGAAAGAGAACATCTTACAGGTTAGGAGCACTTGCTTTTGAATAAAAGAGAGCAAGGTCCAAATCCTGGCTGTGTCACTAGTAAGTAAACTTTGCAGTTAACTTTGCCCCTCTGTGCCCTGGCATATATACAGGCAAGTAAGGAAAAGAATACTTCATGGGGGGGTCATCTGAGTTAAAAAGATAATGAGTGGGCTTCCCTGGTGGCTCAGTGGTTGATAGTCCGCCTGCTGAGGCGGGGGACACGGCTTCGTGCCCGGGTCCGGGAAGATCCCACATGCCGCGAAGCGGCTGGGCCCGTGAGCATGTATATAACACCTAGCACTTAATAAACATTCTGTACAAGAGAAATTAGTACTATCTGAGAGTAAAATTCAAGAACAAAACATTTTTGCACTCTACTAATTTCTTTGCACAAATAAATTTTGTACAAATTTTGATCTTTCCCACTTTAACTTTTATTAAACAAGAACACACACGCACGTGTGTGCACGCGCTATATTTTAATGAAATGTTCTCTACTGAAGCTAGGCGCTTATATTTCCTTTCAGAGTGTTTCCCAACTATTCTAATACACTCCGAGGAAGGAAAAGAAACAAGTATTGACTAAGTATCTGCTGTGTATTGCTTTACTGAACGTTATACTAGGCGCTTCTTTCATTTAATTCTCCATTCTTCCAAGAGGGTGTTATTATTCATACTTTACAAATGAAGAAATTGTTCATCTATATAAACATCTTGCCAAAAGTCACTCATCTGGTAAGTGTTAGAGCTTGGGCTGGAATACAGACGTGTCTGATGCTAAAATTGTAGCTTTTCTGTGAATAGAAATCATTCCAAAGTTGATATGGCATAGTGTTTCCCAAAATTCCATGATGAGAAGAATTCCTGAAGGTACTTGGTAGAAACATAAATTCTGGAGCCCCATTCAAATCCAAATCTACAGGACAGGGTCCTAGAGAAGCTCTATGTTTAATGAGCACCCCAGGTGATTGCTATCATTTGCATAGTTTGGGAACATCATTAGAAAACAGAGATTAGCGTTCTAAGCCTGTCATCTATTTATTTTTAATAGGTAGTTGTTTTAGTACAAAGAGAATTGTTTTGATATATAGTCTATAACATTAAATCTATGTTAGTGGCAAGTATAAACATTAATTCTGAGTCTTTAAGAAGAGTGGGAAAATGTCTTTAGAAATAGCCCTAGAATTTTAACAACAAAACAAATACTGTAAATCATTTAAGGCAAATCATGTAGTCATATCAAACGGACTTCTCTGCTCTTCAGTACAATAAACCACAGAATGTTAAACTTTATGCTGATATTTTAAATATGTTGAAGTAGCTTTAAGTACAAATAAATTATTCATTATGAATCAGAATAGAATACTACAAAGAACAAAGCCTGTAGGCTCAGAAGACACAAATTGATCCCAAACTTTTTTCATTTACTAGCTCTGTGGCCTTGAGCAAATCACTTAACATCTCTGGGCCTTTGTTGTTCCTTCTAAATAATACATGGGACAACATTTTCCTTGCAGGATTAATGTATGGATTAAAAGAAACAAAATATGATAAACAGTTTATGAATGACCTTTTATACAAAGTTATAAAAATGAGTGGCTTTTACAATCGTGATGTCAGTACAAGTTACTGATCCTTCTCTGCCAGTCTAAATCCATGAATGTTTTCTGGTTCTCTGCCAAGCCTGAGAGAGGGGCATTTCACAGGAAGGCAGAAATAGTGCTATTTCACTGAAGATGTCACCATGGCCTCGGGGTGATGTTAAACTAACACTGTCCCTTTGTATTATCAGCTACTTAGAGTTTAAGATCCACAAATCCTTTTCAATAGAGGAAAATGGAGAAGGACATCATCTTAATATTCCTACATATCTCTCCTATACATCTGCAATAAAGTTGTACTGCTCACAGCTATTTCTGACCATAATAGCAACCTCATAGACCTTGACAATTATCTAAGTCAGTACTTTAAAAATGCCTTTGAAATGTCTTGATTTTCAGGATTATAAAAGGCAGATTTAGTTCTAATATATTCTTAATAAGAATGGAGTAAGAACCATAATGACAAGAACTAGAATATTGTGTATAAAGATAAATTTTCAAGTATGTAACTCATTTGGACACATAATATGACCTTGAAATCACTTTACCCATCATATAACTGGAATATAAAAAAACTGCTTTGCCAAACATTTTAGACATGTCCTAGGCTGTATGAAACAACATTGCCAAAGTTGTTTGTGATTTCTGAAAATGAGCTACACATGTGGGGACAAACTCTCTTGGCTTATATTCTGGCTCTCAGTATATTGGACAAATCACCTAAACGCCCTAAACTCTAGTTTTCTCATCCCTTAAAAAAAAAAAAAAAAAAGTGTAACTATCCCAGAGATGAGATAGGGCATGTACAAACCATAAAGTGATTTAACAACTGTAGTTATAATAATGATTTTTTAAAATTGGAGTATAATTCCTTTACAATGTTGTGTTAGTTTCTGCTGTACAGTGAAGTGAATCAGCTATATGTATACATATATCCCCTCCCTCTTGGACCTCCCTCCCCCGCCATCCCACCCATCTAGGTTGTCACAGAGCATCGAGCTGAGCTTCCTGTGATTTATAGCTTGTATTTATAATAGAGTATAAATCCAATGATGGTGATAATGATTTCTAAGGTGACTTTATTTAGCTTTAATCAGTTTATTTAAAATCTCTGTAAATCCTGTGAGTGTTGAGCATGTTCTTGTGAAGGTTTGGGGAATCTCCAGCCAACACAGACATATACACTTAAATTATAGTTCCATTTTTTCCCTAATTTAAATCAAACTTAGCATAGTACGTATGGCTCAGATCTCCATTTTGATAGTATGACTTTGATTCTTCTCAGAGTTCTGTTTTTAATTAATTCCATTTTTACAACCACCCCTGAATTCTTCTCAGAGCTCCATCTCTTTGAACTCCTACAATTTCACAGATACGGAAGGAGACTTTTACATCAGAAAGCTCACTAGTTTGGAAGCCAGGATTGTACGACATAGAACACATCAGTTTTTGTATTCAAACTGTGGTGTGCCACTTAACCTCTCTAAAACAGCTGTTTCCCCATCTGTAAAATGCAGTCTTTTAAAAGCTAAATGAAGGAATACAAAGCCCAGTCTATAGTTAGTATTCTTTAAATATTTGTTAATTGGTTCATTGAGATCCTCTGCTCTGTATGAAGCTGCTCTCCAATTAGCCCATTTTGATGCTGTTATCCATATAGATAATTCTGGTAGCACTCTGGTTTGCTCAGATAAGCAGCTAGCTAGGATCTCTAACGTCCTCTCTAGTTCGGGGGGAGCTGCAACTGAACGCAGCTTCCCACACAAAAGCGGCCACCTTCTCAAGGCAGAAGAGACTACAATCTCCTGAGAACCCCAACCTCTCTGGGTTTATGGACTTTCTCAGGCAGCTCCTATACAATCTGGCATCCAAACCCCAGCTTTCTGGAACCCAGGTCACCTTTTACCCTGGGCGCCAGATTACAATGCTCACACGTTTGCCCTTTAAAGCAGATGGATCACAAAACATCCCCCGAGAGTAAACCACTGGTGGCTGCAGCAAATTCACTTCAGTCCCAATGGTTCTACCTGAAAGGATGAGAGGATATGGTACTTGCGCCTTTTCCTACTGGCTCTGGTTTGTAAATTTCCCTCATAAAGACCATTACTTAACCAATACAATGTTGTGTTGTGGGATTTACCCTTAGCCACCTAGGTCTACAACTGTCATCCAGCCTCTGAGCAACACTGTGGGAAATGTTTTAAGCAATGCATATTCTCTTTTTTTTTTATTATTTCATTCTTTTTTCTTTATTTTATTATTGTTATCTTTTAAATTTATTTTACTTTATTTTTTTGGCCGAGCTGCTAGGCATGTGGATCTTTGTTCCCCGACCAGGGATCAAACCCGTGCCCCTGCAGTGGAAGCACAGTACCCTAACCACTGGACCTCCAGGGAAATCCCCAACAATGCATATCCTTTTGTTAGTATCCTGGTCCCCTGCATTTCTCCTCTGCTGTTCCCTCCTCACCATCTGCATGGTTTCAGGAAATTACAGAGTGCATCTCAAAATGGTAAATCAGCCTTTTCCTGAGCCTCTATTTTCTTATAATTTAATGCCGTATTTATGTGTTACCCAGAAAATATGGTCACCAAAGTAACTGGTTTCATTAACTTTTATTTATGCAAAAGTGCTTCTTTACTGGATCTATCTACTAACTGCTAATATAGTGAGGTGCCAAGGAAGCCTTAAATGATTTATGGATGTCATTGTTCACCTGAAATCAAGACTGCCCCCAAATCTAAGAAATATTTTACTCTTTACCTCGTAGTTGCTGCCTTTACAGAGCATTGTATAACTTCCATGAGTGCCATCAAAAAATCTTGCATTCATTTCAGAATGCTGTGACTTTAGCAATTTTTAGGGTGTTGTTTTAGAAGGACTTTTTTTTTTTTTTTCCAGTTCCTTAGTGACCCAGCCATCGTTTTCATGGCTTACCAGTCAAGTGTGAAGTGCTCTGATAGCTTGTCAACAAAACGTCAAATACTAGGGGAGAGACTCTATGAGTATTATTGTGATTGATTGCTTTAAATCTTTCTGCTCCCAGCTGCCCCTTGGATATTGTATCAAGGAAGATGGAAACTGTAGAGGAGACATTTTGAATATAATAAATGCTGTCCTCCGTAACTTTATAGAAAGCAGAGAAAAGAGCAGGAGGTAGAAGACAAGCAGGGCTCCTGAGTAGATCACTGAAGGGAATACTGTCTGTAAAATGTCCGTGGCTTATAGGACAGCCAGGCAAGGTGAGCAAAGGAGAATATCCCATAGCCATGAGGCTAGAGTGCCACTGAGTTAAGAGTTGTTTTCTGGTGGCCCTGCCTGGATTTCACAGTGGAGAAAAATGTTGTTTCCTTTAATAATCTGAATTATCCAAAGACACAGGAGAAAAACTGGAGGGGGGAAAAACATGGGCTCAGATTCCACTTTAAGAATTGCTATTCCATCTAATAAACACCATCATCCACCTTACACTGATAAATTCAAGACGTTTGTTTAAAGTTTGGCTGGTGCTAGGTTATACAAATGAATAAGGCAGTATAAGCTGCCCTAAGGAGCTTACTGTATAGATAATTCTAATAACAATGGTATGTGTTCTTGATCAGTAATAAAATCCCAATAGAAATATTTTTGTTTCTGGAAGAGAGAATCCAATTTATGATACAGATACTGAGCATAAGCAGAATCAAAATAGATTATTTCTTTTAACAAAGCAAACATTGGGCTAATAATTATTTAAAATAAGTACCTTAAAAAGTAATAAATAATAAACATAATACTCCTCCTATGGATGAGTCAAGCGGAGCCTTCCACATAGCTACTTAATCCTGAATCTGTTCAACAAATTATTGAAAATGTTTGGTCTAACCAAGCCATCCCAGCCATCGGCCATCACTGAGGCTTATTCATAGGTATCTTTTCTCAGACTGAGACAGGGACACCAGATTTTCAATTAAGAGACTTCACATCAAAAAACTTTAGGTGATTTGTCTTTCCCCTAAAAGCCTTATTCAATTTTCCATTAATGTATCAAAACTTCATACAGAAACATTCTTTGAAAAAAAGATAAATGAGTCCTACGATGTATTTGGTTTCAACATAGGAAAAAGAAAATGACAGGTGAAATAGGTTTTAGATATTTCTCAAGCAAAAGTGTCTCTATTTACAGCAGCAGCCCAGTACCCAATACAGATAGCAACCATTTCACCAGGTGGCTGAATAACTGCTATTCAGTGCCCACTGGGCATGAAAAGGCTACACTAGATACCTGAGGAGATACAGAGGGAAAAGTCCACAGGATCCTTGCCCTTGAGGAGTTTAAAGTTTAAAAGGGAAAAGGACAGGCTCATGTTGGGGAAAAATACATACATATATATATATATATATACACACACACACACACACACACACACACGTAAGAAAATAACCATCTCTTCAGAATTATATAAATTCCACTTCTGATGGTGTGTAGAAGATATTATGATGGGGTTTACTCTGGTCAAAGGAAAATAAGAAAAATGACCTCTTTGAGTAATATCCTTAAAAAATTAACCTCTACAGTGATATTCTTACATGAGTAAGGACAAATACAAATTAAAAATAAGAGGCTTAATTCTTCCCGTTGAAAATACAGGAAGACGGCTTCCCTGGTGGCGCAGTGGTTGAGAATCTGCCTGCTAATGCAGGGGACAAGGGTTCGAGCCCTGGTCTGGGAGAATCTCACATGCCGTGGAGCAACTAGGCCCGTGTGCCACAATTACTGACCCTGCGCGTCTGGAGCCTGTGCTCCGCAACAAGAGAGGCCGCGATAGTGAGAGACCGGCGCACTGCAATGAACAGTGGCTCCCACTTGCCACAACTAGAGAAAGCCCTCACACAGAAACGAAGACCCAACACAGCAAAAATAAACTAATTAATTAATAAACTCCTACCCCCAACATCTTCTTTAAAAAAAAAGAAAATACAGGAAGAGATTTCCCTCCCCTTTTTGGCTTTGGGCATTTACTTTAGAAAATGTTCTAATTATAAGTACTTTAATTGTATATCAATTGTTTTGAAAAATAGGCCTCTTGGCAGATTTATAACCCAGGGATGTTTTCCCCAAAGATCAGAGAGCCATTTGTTTGAAATGTAAATATCAAGAGAGATAGCACCCTTGTCTGCCAGTTTCTGGGGGAGGGTAGGAGCCTACCTTTGGTTGGTGCCTTGCTCTAAGTTGTCAAATTATCTCCTTATACCTATAAAGGTATAGGACATGTTCCTCCCCCTGGATAAATCCAATTAAGCTAACACAGATGGTCACTCCAATTACCAGGTTAAGTCAGGATGGCACATTGTGCTGTCAAGTCCTCTTACTTGAGGACTAGTTATGGTTTAACTTCAAAACATGCATGTACTATACTATCTGCTTGGCTGTCTAAAAGGGTGAGATTTCTTTGTCTTTGCAGTCTCTTGGAGGATTGCCTGTGATGTGTATCATACTCTGGTTTAATGCTTATTCAGTAATAAAACTGTTTTCTTTTTCTACTCTCTACCTTTGTGGAAAGAATATCTTAATTGGAAGATTTTTAAAATTCTATTTCCCCAACATGTCAGTTAATGGAATTCCTGCTTTCCAAAGTCTAGGAAGAGAACTTAGAAACACCAAACAAAGTTAACGTCCCTAAACTGGGGTAGACAAAAGCATAAAATTTTTTTTAATAGCCTTTCATATTTATTTGTGTTTTAATTGTCCTATTTTTAACTATACCCAGTAGACGAAGCTATTATGATTTTAGTGTCATGGGGATGCATTTGTAAAGACAGCTAAACCACCAAAAAAGAGAAAGTAAGGAAGACAGAAAAAGAAGGAAGAAAGGAAGGAAGGAAGGGAGGGAAGGAAGGGAGGAAGGGAAGGAGGGAGGGAGGGAGAGAGGGAAAGAGGAAAGGTTGTTTTTGGGAAAGTAAAGGGCTAAATGCTAAATTCCAATTTCACTTGGTTTGTAACTGCCAAGAGATCACAGTATCTCCATCTTTAAAGAGAAGATAACATTATCCACTCCACAGTTTATTTTGTTACATAAATATACAAAGGTCAATCTCTCCAGTAACCCCTTCTGGATACCTCATTCCAATCACAGCCTTCTCTTTCAAAAATAACCACTGTGCTAACCTTCATAGTAATTCCTTCCTTGATCTCCTTTCTGCTTTTTATCGCCCAAGTATGCATCCTTAGACATTACAGTTTCATCTCGCCCATTTAAAAAAAAAGTATGTCTTTTAGGTTTCTTGTAATCTATAGTTGTCCCCTCCATCTCTTTCTTACAGGTTTCTGTTAAAAAATGAAGGCCATTTAACCTGCAGGTTTTCCCACAGTCTGGATTTTTAAAAAAATATTATAAACTCTTTAACATGCTCTATGTCCATTGTATTTCCTGCTTGATCTGACTCAAGCTTAATTCCTTTGACAGGAATGAAGATGGGGTCATTTCTTTAATCAGGAAGCAGATAAGACCTAGTTTTCTCTCCTTTTGTGATGTTAACAGCCACTGATGCTCACTGCAGATTCATTTATTCACTGGAAGGGCAAAATAGTGGTATTTGCATTCTATCATTTTGTTTTAATTTACTAACTGATGTGATTTTATAAGGAGACATTTTTCTTATAAAGAGAAGCAATCCTTTTTTAGCTACCCAGAGTTATAAAAATATGGGAAGAGGAAAATAAGTGTTCGACATTTTCTTGTTGTTTGCTAGTTTACAAGAAAATGAACTGGTCCCCTCTCATCCTGAAAAGGTAACTGATTGGCATTTTAAAATTCTGAACTCATGAATTTCAACATATTGTATAGGTTTTAATACAATGAAATTGGTATCTTAATCGAAGCCCAAGTTGTTCCACCTTTAAGTTGGTTCCTGGGTCCTTTTGACATTATCTTTAGAGTGTTGATAGATTCCTTGCTGTCTGATGTGGCAGGATGTTCCACACTTATCTTTTACATTTTCTGCCCCAGACCCAGGATCAACTGCTCCCCAGGAAGCACTGGTTTCTTTTAGCCGGAAATGGCATTTCAAGCCTGCGAAACTGAGCAGTAAGGATGATTACTAGGGGGTTGTCATTATATCTAAACCTGTTTGGTAGACAGACTGAGAAATACACACATACACACAATACATATATATGTGTTCATATACACATTTAATTTTTAAATATAAGTCATCTCATGAGTTTATTCTGGTATTTCCAATTTAAGTACACGACTTTACTGAACTTTTTCTATATTATATTTGTATCTTTTTCTACACTGAGAATCTTGATTCCCATAAGTACATGACATGACAGAACTGGAATATCCCATAATTTCTCATTTGCTTTATCCAATACTACACATAGAATACATGTGGTGTGCTCTATCCAATACTATACACAGAATACATATGTGGTAGTTAACAGTACACATGTAACTCATTTTTTCCACAATGAAAATGCTTTCAAAGACACGGGGATAGAATTAGAGTAGTCTGTAATTTGTCATTTGTTCTATCCTATAGTATACAAATAGTAGTGTGAATGTCACAATACTATCGTCACCAATTTAATCTTGAACAGAGTTATTTTTGGTATATGTTATCCCTATTCTCCCTATTTTTAAAAAATGTAATGGTTGTTCTATATCTACATTGTCAAATATACAGCCATAAATATGTGTTCACTCTCTTTTAGTTATAATTTTTTTAAATTATTTATTTATTTATTATTTTTGGCCGCATTGGGTCTTTGTTGCTGCCCGCGGGCTTTCTCTAGTTGCGGCGAGCGGGGGCTACTCTTCATTGCAGTGCACAGGCTTCTCATTGACGTGGCTTCTCTTGTTGCGGAGCACAGGCTCTAGGCAGGTGGGCTTCAGTAGTTGTGGCTCGGGGCTCTAGAGCGCAGGCTCAGTAGTTGTGGCGCACGGGCTTAATTGCTCCGCGGCATGTGGGATCTTCCCGGACCAGGGCTTGATCCCATATTCCCTGTATTGGCAGGTGGGTTCTTAACCACTGCACCACCAGGGAAGCCCTCTTTTAGTTATAATTTAATCTTAGTTCTATAGGTAAGTGTATATTTAATGTTCACCACTACTTTTTTTTAATAATAACTTAATTTTTTTCAAAAATTATTTATTTATTTATTTTATTTATTTTTGTCTGCATTGGGTCTTAGCGGCAAGACACAGGATCTTCACTGAAGCATGCAGGATCTTTCACTGTGGCACGTGGGCTCTTCGTTGTGGTGTGTGGGCTTCCCTCTAGTTGTGTTCTGCAGGCTCCAGGGCACATGGGCTCAGTAGTCGTGGGGCGCAGGCTTAGTTGCCCTGCGGCCTGTGGGATCTTAGTTCCCTGACCAGGGATCGAACCTGTGTCCCCTGAATTGGAAGGCAGATTCTTTACCACTGGATCACCAGGGAAGTCCCTATAATAACTTTATTTGTTTTTTTGACTTTTTGAATTTTACTTTTTTATACAGCAGGTTCTTATTAGTTATCTCTTTTATACTCTCCCAATCTCCCAATTTATCACACCACCACCACCACCACCACTACTTCTTAATATCAGTCTTTCTCTGGGCATTTTGCTTATATGAAGCTTTCCTCCAGTAGATTCTTCAGGAAGACCTCAGTAAGAAATATTCCCTTAGTTCTTACATTTTGATAAATATTTTTCATGACTTTTATATTTGAACATAAGTTTTACTGGATAAAATATCTTTGGCTCACATCTTTATTCCCTGAATATTTTAAATGTTACTCTACATTTTTTTTGGTAAGAAACCTTTGCTGTTAAAAATTTTGATAGCAATCCAATTTAATTTTCCCTTTAAGTCATATGCTTTTTTTTCCCTACATGCCCAAAGAAATTTTAACTTTTAAACTTCATACTTTTATTAGAAAATTTTGATTTTGGATATACAAGATCATAATTTTCAGGGACAAAGCCTATTATTTAAATATATATCCTCAAGGTTTTTTTCCAATATTTTCTTGAATTATAATGCTTATAATTTATGCTTTTCCTCTGTTTTGGTTCACTTTTCAGGCATTCCTATCATCTATAGAATAAATCTTCTTTTCCTATCTTTAATCTTTTTTGACCTCTAATTTTCTAAAAGGATGTTCTTCTGCACCTTATTCTAATTTTTAATATAATTCTAATTTTTAATATAATTTTAATTTTGTACATTAATATTCTGTTGCTCATTACTTTTGCCCTCATTACTTTTCTGTTGCTCATTTTTATGTTAGTTTCCTTAAAACTTTTAGGAGGAAGCTTACTCTAGAATGATTTCCTAACTTCACAGAGCTCCCTCTTCTGTTGTATTTGAATAGTGTGACACATACGGTGGCTTGCTTTCTGAAATTTATAGTTCTACCTCCTGACTTTCAGCTAGACATTTTTCTTTTTAACTCCACTGTTTCCGTCCAGTTCTGTGTTGATTCCACTCTCAGAAGCTTCTTTTCAGTGTGGGGCACTGCTGAAGAGTGCTCTGACTGTTCAATTTTGAGTTCACTAAATCTAAATCATTCCAGTCCCTCCAGAGCATCTTACTGTGTGCCACTTGTACTCACTTGCGATTGGAGTGGGTAAAACCCCATTTATTTCTTTTTTTTTTTTAGAAGCTATTCTCTGATTGATCCACTGTCCCTTCCAGGTAGTACCTACGACTCTCTGGGGGTTCTCCTATTATAGGTCTTCAGTCTTCCCACTGGTTCTCTCTACTTCTTGCTGCACATATGCTCATACCATACACATCTTGTGGCTACTGGTATCTTATCCACACCTGCTTGTAACTCCCTTGTAAATGTTATCCACAGATTCTTGCTTTGGCTATCTAGTCACTCTATCATTTAATACGGGGATTTGATAAAATACAAAAGTATGCTTCCACTATTACCTTGTTTTCCTAGAATTCCACACTGTAGGCTTTCATTATGTGTCGAATCAGACTTAGTTGAATAACGAAATGAATGATAAGTTAGGAAAATTCTCTGTAAACCATACATTTTTATCAAGAGATACTGGCATAAATTATACATTATTTATGCAAATACACACATGTTGATATACTGTATGGCATAAGAGAAAATAGGACATATGGGGAAGAGATAGAAATGTGATTGTCATTTCTTTGCGATTGTCATTTCTTTCATGAATTTTATAAGGAAGAATTGGTAGATGTTTATAGAAGTCATTGTTAGATCAAAGGATAGAATCTCTGCCATTAGCTTCACTCCCCTTTACTCTGGTTTTGTGTATTCAAAATCATACTAGCTTAATGGAAAAACTAAAAGACACGGATTTAGTCATAGACAAGGATCAACTGTTCTCATTAGCCAGTTTTTAAGGCCATTCATTAGCTATCAACCTGATCTTATCGTTAAGTCTTACAAATTGCCTAACTACCCATTGGTCTCACCTTCAAAGGAAACACTCTGAGACTTACTCTCCTTTGATTTGCACATTGAAAATTCCCCCTCTTTTCCTGGGGTCAGCTAATATAGTTCTGTAGAAAGATCCTGCAAACGAGCACCAGTTCATTAAAGGATCGGCCTCATGAGTTAAAATCAATGAGAATAAATATCAAGTGAAAAAAACACATTTTGGTAGAAATAATCTGCATTAAGAGAAATGGTGCTAAAATCTCTTCCAACATTGATCAATTACCTTCTAGCATTTACTATTACAGATAGGATATCTGATGCTGGTCTGGCTATCTCTTTCTGTGACTGAGACCTCCCCCCTTTTCTCTTTGTGTTTTTCTTTTTCGTGAGGGCAGGTAGCACATACATCAAAAAGTATGAGGTGCGGAATCACCCAGACATTATTTAGTGCCTCACTAAATAAAAAGTCACTTAGAAGTTGTGGGACCCAAGGGAACTTACTTAATCTCTTTAATCCTTAATTTTCTCATCAATAAAATGGTAATAATAACAGTACCTAACATTTGGAAAGTTGTGGAGTTCAGTGCTATGATGTGTTTAAAGCAGTTAGTAGCAAGCATTTAGAAGAGATCACCTATTAGAATGCTTTATTATTATCATTACTATTAGCTTTAATCTTTAGAATTCAGAAATTTCTCTAGGATATATCTAGGTACAGATCTCTTTAGTAACTATGAATAGTTTGGCAAAACCTTACATTTATACTTATCAGAGTATTTTTCACATTTTATTGGCATAATATTCTTACTTATCTATAGTTCTGAAAGAACTGAATGCTCTAGGAAGGCAGGGATTTTATCTACCTTGTTAACTATTACAATTTATACCTAGCACAGTACCCTACAGACACTCATTGAATATGTGTTGAATAAACGGGAAAATGAACTAACAATTTATTTTCTCAAATATCTAGATATGAGAAAGGAAATGCCTGAATAACAAATGGGGAATCACTATAGCTCATCTGTAAGTTAAGACACAAAATTCAACTGACTACATTTGAAGAACTCATTGCCTGTATTCAACGATTCATAATCGGGTAGCATCTCATGTAGCAAATCGAAAAGAGCTCCAAGGAGCTGTACAAAATAGAAGACTTTAATAAGCAAAAGGAGGTGGGGCAAGGAAGTTATTCTAGCAAAGAGTTAATTGTTTCAGGCAAGGTCATCTTCCTTTGGGGAAAGGTCAGGATATATCAGGCAGATTACCTCACTAGTGTTGACCGGGTAATTCCAGACTGACTACTTAAAGGTCACATTCCTGGGAGAGGCTACAATTGTTAACTACCTTAGGTATTAGGTCTTACTTCACTAATGTGGGACTTAGCACAAGGGACTCCATTTGGGGCCCATCATTTCTTTTTTTAACAATAATAATAAATCAGCAGCTGGTTTATACACCTTGCCTTGTAAGGTTGATTATTGTAAGTAACCTTGTTTTGGTCTCCTTTGAGTAACTGGTAAAATCCAGCTCCTCATCCTGTAAAATCCAGCCGGATCCCTGTCTCAAGGAATGCATTCATAGAGACATGCCTCTGGAGGGACTGCCTGAGGAGTTCTCTGGCTTTCTTCCTTCTGACATCTTTACTATTAGTTGAACCCCTTTTGAAAATCAGTCCTCTCAGGCAAGAAACTCTGTAGCTATCCACTGAAGACCAGTTGCATGTATGTAACATCAGCATCACTTTGGGCTACTTATGAGCACACGTGAATAAGCAGTAAAATGAGACCACAGTTTAGCAATTCTTCAGGAAATGAATGGGAAACCATGCTCCAGGCAGTTATTGATATTACTAAATGGCCCTTGAAAATCGCCCATTGGAACTGAAAGCATACCCTATTTCTTCTACGGCTTGCATTTTCTTTGACTCTCATTTTTTTAGACAGTACTATATACCCTTTCTTGCTTAGGAGTGATAGGCTTTGCAAGCTAGGCAGAAGTATACTGGATACACCCTGCCAGATGATACTGTATAAAAAGCTGACTTCAAAACTGCATGCCACAGAGATAAATACAAATAGTCGAGGACGAGTTCTGAGGCTTAAATAGTTAAGTAATATGCTTACGATGGGAGTACTATTAACCTATAAGGTAAACTCGGACCTTTTTAATCCAACTCACTCACAATGGCATGTCACTGAAATGGAGCTGGGATTCAAACCTCTTGTTTTTAAACTCCTTCCACAATATCATGCTGCCTTCAGAGAGGAGTGAGCAAATGCTATAAAAAAAATAATAATAGTGATAGTGATAAAAAAAGGTGAATGCTCAGTTATGTTAAACATAAGTATAAAGCAACAAAACCGACCTACATACAAAGATGTAGTATTTGAAGGACAGCTATTTGTATAGGATGAGGGGATACTGTGCATTGTTTATACAGGAAAAGAGAGATCAGTGTGATGATGATGATTTTCGCTGTTAATGTGGTGAAATTTCAACATTTTCCTGTTTAATGGTGGGATGAACACCAATTAATTCCTTCCAAATCCCACTGCCAGAAGCCTGCACCTCCAAGCTTTTAGGTTTATCCATTATTCATGCAATGTTTACACAATATTATTGATTATTCACTGTTTGGCCAAATAGTAAGATGATATTTTGTTCTCAATGAAAACCCACGGCAAATCCTTGAAGTACCAAAATTGGATTCTGGAGGGGAATATAGAGAGAGCAATTTAACTAGGGAGAGGGTCAAATATGAAGAAATGAAAAGCGCCTTATGTTAAATATAGATGTTTTTCAGCCATCAAGAATCCTGTGGAACTCAGACTATATCTGGGTGCAAATCTACAGATAATTATTTATTTAAAAGAAAACTCAGTTTATCTTAAAAATTACAAAATGATATAATAACCATGTAATGGATACTTTTGTAAATATAATTGAGCTTAAACTTTTCGATAGGTTAAAAGAAATTTTATGGGTGTGAACCAAATATCACTTCAGTTTATTTATACATATATAATTTAATTTAATATATATTATCTTACTTTTTGTAAAACCAAAACTTAAAACATTTTAAGTAGCTGTGAGCTTGCTCTTTCTATGTTTATTTTGATAACAGAATATATGAGCTGTATAGCAAGAACAACTTCCTTTTCTCATAAAGGTTTTCTATACAACATAAATATCTAAACTATGGTGGAATAAGTTTGGATAAGTCTTCCTAAAACAATTTTCTGAATAGAAAAAAAAGGTGGATTCCTCCTGAAATGAAATACACATTTTGTATTTTTTGTTAGTTGAATTTGTTTGGCCAAATGACAGGAGGTACGCCACAAAAATATCATGCTTGTTTCCAGAGCAAAAATTAGGATTTCTTCCTATACATACACACACATATATAGGCATTATATATATACACACATATATATTATAGAAAAGTGAGAATGGTGTATTTCCTTGATTTATAAGTGATATTGACATGTATGTTTAAAAAGACAAATGTTCAGAGTTCAGTAACTCTAAAGTAAAATAAAGCAGAACAATTAAAGTTTCCTAGAGGTCACTAAAACCAGACTACAGATTGAATGACTGCATTTCTGCTAAATCCGCAGAGGGAGCAGAGTTAATCTGCGATCTAATATGCAGTGATAAAGAGCCAAAATAAACTCTATTTTCAGGAATATCCAAATTATAACATGGAGCATTGCAAAATTCAAACTTAAACTCGGGAAAGAATCAACAAAACTGTGGGGTTTTCAAATAAAATTAATAAAAAAGGAAAATTAATGTTTCCCCTATGTATAACAGCTGTGTATATTCATTCAAAATGCAGCCACTGGATCTTAACCTTTGCTCTTTATGTGTTTTGCGTTTCAAGACCACATAGGAGTAAAGTGTGACTAAGCCAATTATTTGTGAACGCTTTTATCGTACATCTGGGAACAAACATGTTAATTGGGTTGTTGCTTCCCAGCATTACACAGCTGTACCATCACTTGATTTTGAGGAAGCAGTGGCTTAGCTCCTTCAGACAGGAATCATTTCCATTCATGTATATCACTACTATGTGTGCCAGGTTTCACAGCCCAAAGAATAGTGGAAACATCTGCACTTAGTTTCTGGATCCTTAGAATTAATGGTCTGAATCATAGTTTCCTAAATGGCATTCTAGCCTCTTTAAATACTAAGTGGAACTCAAGAGATATAGGTCTTTGGTCATTTATGTCCTAGGTGCCATGGGGAAGGACACAGATCTCTTTCAGCATCAGATACCCTGAGCCTTAAATGAGATAACTGGATGATGCAGTCTCAAATATCTTAAGTCTAATGTTCTCCCGAGAAGAAGAATTGCATGATTGAGTTCTTCTAAGAACTATTAAAGAAATAATTTTCATGATTGATAACAACTGGTACCTCCAAGCTTATTCTCCATATAAAGATATTGGTCATTCTGAAATTTTATGAAATTTTGTAATATTTCATATATTGGGGAAAGAACTTTTTTAAAAAACCTGATTGGTTATGCCATTAAAGTCTACTAGTGATTTCTTTAAAGAGCAAAAGGGAAAAAATCGAAACAGCATATATCTCCAATCTTGCTTCAAAATCCAGAAGAATATTTGAGATGCTTGAGAAAGGGAATCAGCAGCAATCACTTTGTCACCAGCACCCGGCTTGCAGGAAGCACCCAGAGTAGGTGTTTGATGGATCCACCAAATAAATAGTCAGCTTGTTTATTAATGACCTGATTATGACCATAGTTTGGGATTCTGAAGAAGTCGGTTTATGAAATCTTTTTGTTATGGGTCAAAATCTACCCATGAATGGGCCCCTAGCTTTTGTGGAGAAGTGAGCTGTTGTAGTCCTTGTGGTAGGAAAGTGCCCGCCATAGGGAGAAAAGGGAGAGAAGGTAGTGAAAAGGAGGCTCTCATGATTTCTTCTCTCTCCTTTTCTTTCTGCCTCTTACATTGTATGTGCTAGCCTACAAATCAAATTAAGAAAATATTTTATGCAAATTTTGAATTAAAGTAATTGACCCCAAATTTTAACATTGAGAAATAGTCTCTTAATAGCCCTGCCTTTCCTATAGAATTATTGAGAAAACTAAATAATGGGTGGAAATTTCAAAAAGGCCAAGAGGATAGTTATTCATATTCAGTATTCAAATGCTACTAAGTTGACCAATAGCTGTAATTTTTCCACAGATTATTTACATCTTCTCAAAAGGAAAAATGTATAAGGAGATATTTTAAGCAGGTGAGTCTCCTGAACCACTTTCCTTCCATATGCTTTCCCTTCCTCTAGACATTCCACAAGAATTATTAAGGGCCTGACGTGCTAGGTACCATGTTAGGCTCAGGGAATGCAATAATGAGATAAAGAGACACTGTCCTGCCCTCATAGAGGTTACTGTATATGAGAGAAGATTGTCAATTGTAAATAAGCAATAATGATGAAATGTGATTCATGCCAGGATAGGGTAGTATAGAGACCTCAGTAGCCCCAGTAACACAGATGCCTCTTCCCTTTTCTGTCAGTTTGTCATATAGAAGTTACTCAATAAATATGTATTGAATTACACATTTGAGCAGCTGAGACTGAATGAAAACAATCATCCTTGAAGAAGAAAGGGAAGCAGATAGTTTAAATATTTTTTAAATGCTGATAGCTTCACAGATTACCAAGTACCTTGGTGAAAGGGCCTTATTGCAAGATACTCAACCACCAATCTCTACTCACAGGAATGAAAATCTCTACAGCATTTTGTGAGTTGTTGAAAGATGGAGCAAGTGCTCAAGAGAGATGAGAAGATCCGGTACAGGAAAGACAAAATTTACTTCAGCCCAAGCTGTGCAGCAGTGAGGTAGCTTTTGCCCATAAGTTCTCCAAAAATATACATTTTGGTTTCATTATTTCAATATGAGGAAGTTACAGGCAGAGGATGCCCTACTTTGGGAAAATAGGTGTAGAGGCACATGCAAAATATGATCTTGCACAAAGATTTTTGTTTTCTTATTTTGGTCTAGAGACAGAAAATAGGACGGGGAAAATCTCATGAAATGGTACGGAGATTTGTTGGAAATTTGTGACCCATCCTGTCTGGGTTGCTTTCATTAAGTCTTGTCCATAACTGTGCTTGCTCTGATAAACTGACAAAACAAGTAACTTCCACATGTAGGATGGTTCGTAAATTCAAGGTATTGAATGCATGTTTATTTTAAAATCCTGATTTATCTCTTTCTGACAGCACACCCCACAATTCCATCTGGCTTCTTGCTACATTAGAGAGCAATCATGAATGTCAAGTTTTGATGGGCATCAGGAGGACCATTCTCCATAGTCCACAGTCCATGTGGGTCTTTCTGATATGACTGATTGTGGCACAGAGCCATTCTTCATATAAAGGTTAATTGCTTCAGCAATCATCTATTACTGAATGGTTGAGTGTGACTCCACATTTTTGACTCCTACTTTAAGCAAGCAGTTCCTGTGTTAGGTTAATTTATTTCCCCCCTCTCTTTTTAACTAGTATATATTTATTTTACTTTTATCTTTTATATTTAGGGAAAATGTTTCCTCTTGCCAATCTAGGTGAGATTTGAGCAAGGCCTTCATAAGTCATAAAGAACAGGTTGGATGGACCAAAGAATTTATGTGAGCTTTTCTCTCATCAGTAACTCAGAGAAAATATTCTTATGGCAAGGTTACAAATCACTGTGGTCAAGGAAACAAGGGAAATGTTGTATGGCTTGTTGTCAGCTCTGTCTTTAAATGCTGACACCACTCTGAGTGAGCCAACACTGTAAGGTTATTTTCCAAATTTAATTCTCTTAAAAGCACCGTTGAGTTGGACTAGATCCTGATGAAATGCAAGAAGTTAAGCAAAACTAGAGAACTGCATACAAATTATTTTCAGCTCATTTAGAAAGGCCGGAGGGTGAGCACAGGGGCAAACTTACTTTAGAAAAGAGAAAAGAGGTCTTTTAGGGCTTCCCTGGTGGCGGAGTGGTTGAGAATCTACCTGCCAATGCAGGGGACACGGGTTCAAGAGGCGGTCTGGGAAGGTCTCACATGCCACGGAGCAACTAGGCCTGTGAGCCACAACTACTGAACCTGCGCGTCTGGAGCCTGTGCTCCACAACAAGAGAGGCCGCCATAGTGAGAGGCCCACACACCGCCGTGAAGAGTGGCCCCCGCTTGCTGCAACTAGAGAAAGCCCTCGCACAGAAACGAAGACCCAACACAGCCAAAATAAATAAATAAAATTAAAAGAAAAGCAACTTGTTTAAAAAAAAAAAAAAAAAAGAAAAGAGGTCTTTTACATAAGACTGCTCTTGATGAAATACCTTAGGGCCAAGGTTAGAATTTTTCAACTTGCTTTGCAAAAACAAAACAAAACAAAATGTCTCTGTGTTCTCTTGAAGTAACTGTTCGGTAGCTAGAAAAGGAATTTTTAATTTACCATTTTCATATGAAGTGGCTTTGAGCTAGAAGAAGCATCTGTTGAGAACATAGGAATATTACATTTAAAAAGAGTGAATACAATAAAGCTTTAGATTCAGAAAGTATTAAATATTTTGCATCTAGACAATCTATAGCTGTGCATGGAAGAGAAAGAAAAGAAGTTACTCACATTCACACAGGAGAACAGACAAAACAGGAACAATAGAACCCAGTTCTCCCATCATTAAATACTTGACTATACGATCTTTTAAATATGCTTGTGCTTTAAAACTTGGAGAAAGCTTCCAATGAATCTGTTGTATAACATTACTTAATTCCCAAAGCTAAATATATCTATCAGTTTTACCAGAATTCAGGCAAGAGAACATCTAGCTACCTTTCAGCAACTTAGGAAAAAAATCTGTTTAATTATTTTCTTTTAATATGTAGTTACCACTGGAAAAGTGCAAAGCACTGCATTATTAACTATCATACATTTCCATGATAGATGAACATTTTTATTTTTGGCAACTTTTTACATAATTTATATAGTTGGGGTCTGGTTCCTCCCAAATTCCTTCTCCTACCAGGTCTCCTGTGGCAGGTCAACAATCAATTTTTGCTCACAGTCTTAATATTTTGACGTAATTAAGAATGCAAAACATCTGGGGCTATTGATGAGTTCATATATTGCAAAGCAATGGGTTTTCTCCTGAGGAGGTTTTTTTTTTCATTATTTATAAAATATGAGTCACTTGCTCTGAAAGGATAGAGCACCAGTTATTTAACTTCAAGATACTGAGTATATAAACCAGAGCACCTTCCACTGTGCCGCCACACTCACGGTTAAAGTAAAAGAGTACAGAGTATCAACTGTCAAAGTCAACTGTGTGAATCTTAGAACGCATTTCAGAGCTACTGAATGTAGGCCACAGTTTCTGCTCACTGCTTTTTCTTAAATTTCGTAGGAAGATGTTTCTAATGGGCATATTGTTTTCACCCCCCGAAATGCTTTCAACACTGCAAATCTACCTGGCACCTGGATGCAGTGAGACTTTAACCTAATGTTGATTCACAACATAGAAACACTGTATTATTTTACCTTTACCTCCCTCCCTCTCTCCTATGCATTATTTACATGGAAAATTCAAGGCAAAACATGATTTTACCGCTCTTGTTCTTTTCTCTAAAACCGCTAAAACAAAACCTTCTGTCAGCTAATCTCATACTCAGAACTTCGAACTCATTGTTTTGTTCCATATGCACAGCTTAATTCAGATGGAATATTATGGAAAATGGTCTTAAGCGATTCATAGTTTTTTATAAGAAAGTAAACTTTGGTATTTTGATAAAGGTGCTCAGTATAAATTAAAAGGGAGGCTTTTTTTTTCATTTTTTGAAAAAGCTAATGTTGCCACTGAAATCAAGGAACTTGCCTCTGTCCTCTGCCTTGTTCAAATCCAAAATATGATGCAATGCCAGCTAAGGTGTCACAGGTTAAGTTCAATACTGTATATTTAAAATAGGTCATTTTGTGAGTGAATATCTTTGTGCTGTTCCATAGGTCATTTTGTGAGTGAATATTTTGTGTTGTTCCAATGAATAGCTTAGAGGCAGAGAAGTAAAGTTGACAAGAAGGTGGATTTTGAGTTTTTATTAGAAATAAATATCTAGAAATTAGAATTGTTTAGCATTATGTGCCTACTCCCTACAAACTAAAGTGATTAAAAGAAAAGCTTAAAAATGTCAGCAACGTGAAAGAGGGAGACAGGAACATCTCCTAAGGTCCTTTTCAGCTCTCACGTATCTGCATTTCTCATTAGCACATTCAGCTCAATTTTCTTTCTCTTCTCTTGGTTTCTCCAGCTCTTTCTTCTTCAGAGCTCTGTCACAGGCCATCTGCTCCCTTGTGTTACTCGTATTACAAGTTACAGGTGATTAGCTTCAGGTTACTTTTTACTTTTTTGTAATCACGGTGTGCAACATATAAGCTGTGTATATTTCTTCCTAATTCTACTTTTCCTTACTCCTGTGTGGCGGGCCATTTGACCAATAATGATGTACATGAACAGAGTCAAGGGTTCCGTGAAGCAGGTGCTGGAATTTTCAAATATGACCTTATTATTATTATTATTATATGTATATATTTGAGGTGATATTGGGGGTAGATTAGTTGTTTCCTTGAAATTTTGAAGGAAATCAGTAGAAAACTAACATTAATAAATATACTTTCAGAAATCTAATTTTTAAGGTAATAGTTATTAGGTTTGAATATGTGTATGTGTTTATATAGCAAGAGTCATAGGATGGCTAGTCTAGAAAGGACCTTAGAAGGCTTTTATTTCAGCCCTATCATTTTACACATGAGGATACTGAGATCCATGGAGGGGTTTGACCTTACTCTATGTAACAGGCAGAGTTAGAAAGAAAGCTGACTCTACAGCCGATTTATTTCTCTTAATCTCTATCCCATTATAGTCTGGGTTGGAAAAACATAAATTGAAAATGCTCTGACAGAAGCTGGACAACCAGATGATGGGTTCTTGTAGGGCTGTAAATGGAATCCCAGCACAGGTTGGAAGGTTAGACTCCTATAGAACCTCCAAGGTGTACATTCCAATTCCAAGATTTTATTCATCTACATTTGGAAATAAATTGTGATTAAGCGGAAGAAAGAGATGAAAAAGTTCCATAAAGGTAGCATGCTGAAATTTCTGAACCTCTTTATTCAAATAAGAGCAAAGCAAAATCACTAATTTTCCATCTCTACGTTTGGCAATATTCCCTACTTAGAAAAATAAACCATTAACCCTTCCTATACTCCATTATCTCTTAAAATTTTACATGTTATTAAACAATTGGTAACGTAAGAGGTATGAAGTGGACTCCATTTCATTGGCATAATATGGCCACAAGAATATAGGTTGCCAAAAATCACTTCCATTCAATTGATGAAGCAAAGGAACAAGAGGTCTGCCTACAAAAGTAGCATCTGACAGGCATTCAGGGAAATTAGCAACAAAAGAAAAAGAACACATAATCCCCTGCTATTAAAAAAACAAGATTAAAAGTATTACACTATAAATGAAAACCTCAGTACCACTTATTGGCAACATTAGGAATACTTTCAATTATGTTTAGAATCAAATGTGATTGCCAAACATTTTTAAATACCAAGGTTGAATTACCTGAGAGGGAATTTGAATATCCTTACAGTAACTTGTAGGCATATTATAGATTCTTGAATGTTGAAGTGGGGTAGAATTGATAATTTCCTACCTGATTCCCTAATTTCCCTAGCTACCTCATATACCACTAATTCCTACAAGTCCAGTTTGCAAGCCAGATCCTACAAGCTTTATGCAATGGCATTAATGAATGAAATACTTCAGTTGTGAACCTTGAAGTGACTCTTCAATGAGGGTCAGAATGACCACAGAATCCAGGTGTCCCTGGTTCAATTGTGAAAAGAGATGAAGAAGCAGAAATTTTCATTAGAAGCTCAATAAGAGACTGAATGTGGAATGAAAATAGGAAAGAGCCTTTCTTCTCCAGAAACCAAGATGTCAATAATGCCCTTCCTTCCTTCATTCAATATGCATTATTTGATCATCTACTATATACCATGTACTGTCTTAGGTACTGAGGATACAAGAGGTTGGCCTATGACCAAAAGGTAATGACAGTGTATAGAGTCTAGACCCAGGGGAAGAAGCAGCAGGATAAAAAGAAATGATAACAAGAATATAAGAGGGATTATGCATCAGTATGTGAAAAGTTAACTGTTTAATGTGATAGTAGGTCTCACATTACTGTTTATAATTTGTACCAAGAAATGTGACAAATAATAAGTAGTAGGTACTTTGAATTCTGGTATACAAAAGTAAAATGTGTGATGTGAAACTCTCTTCTTTTTATCTTTCCCACAATGAAGAATTTGTTCCTGATGTGAAAGCCATCCTGGCAGCATGGGAGTTAATTTAGACCAATGAATGACAACAGTCCATTCTTCTGCCTGCAACTTCAAAAAGTATAATATGAGAACAGTTCAACTTATGGTGTTCATCTTCAGATTTGTTGGCAGGCATTGTCATTACATACAGAGAAACATATCTGTATATACTTGGCCTCTAACCAGACAATTGCTAAAGTGTGGTATATATAAAGCACTATGGGAACACAAACCCCATGGCAAACAAACACTCTCCCTAGAGGGCATTTTCAAATCTTCACAGAGAAAGTAACATTTGAACTGGGTGTGGATAAGTGGGATTTCATAAGGCAGAAAAGAAAGCAATGGGCATTCCAGATGGAACCACAGGTACAGAATCAACATGAAGAAGAAAGGATTACTTGAAAAATGCATTCGCTTTCACACTGTAACTTTGCAGAGGCAACTCCTGTTCCCACTTTCTTGTAAGGAGAGACTGGCGTTTCTTCATATTTTTGTTTAATTTATCAAGTACAAATTTATCAAGGACCTATCGTGTACCAAGTAATATGTTAGATTTTAAAGAAGACAAAAGAAATGTTGGCCATGCATTTCCCATCAAGAAGCAAGCCATTTAAATGCAAAGAGAAGTTCTGGTGTAATGGAAAGATTATAGGCTTTGGAATTAGAGGGAAGTCAGATTGAGTCCCACTTCAGCTACTTCCTGGCGGTATGACCCTGTGTTAGTAATTTCAAAGACAAGACTTAACTTCCTCATCAATACAATAGGCATCCCAAAACTTAACATTTCAGGGTTGTTGTGGAGATAAGAGTAAAATGGTATAGAATGTTTGGCACATAGTTGATACTCAAAAACAAACAAAAACAAAACAACACCAAAAACTGCCCCCTATTCTAATCATTCTCAGGTAAGAATTGAATAATAGCATAAGATGGTACATAATTCTCCAATAACAATGTTAAAAAAGAGAGAAATATTTAAATATATCTACCACACACTTCCAACTCTACCTTTCAATAACTCTCATTTATTCGGTGTTCTTTCTGTGATGTAGTCGGTCACATATAACAGTGAAAAGTCCTCCAGAAAACCACAAAGGACCAAGGAAACCAAATAGGAAAAATGAAGAGATCAAAATAACATAATAGAGTCTGATCCAAAATTTTGAGAAGCTAAAAGATGCTAAGAAAATACGAGGTGATAGAAAATTAAGTGGTCTACAAAATTTAAGGAGACCAGTAGGGATCTCTTGAAGGAGGCATAATCATTTAGAAAACATGTCGAAACAGCTCAAAAAACAAAAACTACCTCCTTGATATTTGGACTTTCAATATGAGGACTCAGGTCATTTTTCAATTCAATTCTGAAAAATTCTCAGATGATATCTTGTTTTATCTTTTAGTCATGGTAATTATTACTATTATGTGTGTATATCTTACTGTTTGTGTTAAAAAACAAAACTGAGTAAATTTGAAGGTTTAAAAAAAGAAAAAGAGATGGCACATAATTTAGAGCCACAATGAATGGCAGCTATATAAAAGCCTGGCTCCGGCAGATTGGGGCAATCATTGAAGAGTTCACTGAAGGGGCATAATATGGAATGCTTTACATAAATGTTATTTGGAAGGGTATGATAAAAAAAAAAAAAGAAAGAAAATTCCTTTTAGGAGAAGACATATGTTTCAGGGTTCATTTTAGAAGGATAAAGTGTCTAGAAATGGCTTCTGTCTTGGGGCTCAGAGAACCAGGGGAAAATAGTTTAGGGTTAGTGGGTAATGAGATACACTGGATAAAACACATCATATTATGAAGAACCTTGAAAACCAGTGTAAAGATCTTGGATATTAATCCAAAAAGTGTAGGGCATTACTGAAGGTTTCTAGACATATACCTATCCTGGAGGCACGATGAGGACCACATAAGAGAGTAGAATGCATAACTGGATCGTCCTTTTCCCAAGACCTCACATCAACTCATAATGGCCACCCCTCACCTCTCCATCTGAAATAGCCTCTCCCTTTCTACAAAATCATACTGTGTAGAAATTACCTTGCTTATTTACTTATTCATTTTAAACTGTTTCCGATTCACACGAGGCTTTAAGCTCCATGAGAAGAGAGACACTGGTACTTTGAGTTACTGCAATATTTCCAGCACTTGGACCTTGGAACAGTATCTGACACAGCAAGCTTGTGTTCCCTCTTTCCTCTCCTCTCTCTCTACACACGCGCGTGCGCGCACACACGCACACACACACACACACACACACACACACACACAGGTGCACAGGGTAAAATGTACATATTTACCTGGAAGGATAAAAATTAGAAACCTGTGCAACAGCACAGTTAGGAGCTGGTGAAGGCTTACAGTAGAATGCTGGCAATGCGTATGGTAAGGAAGGAACAAATAAGACATGTTCATGTTACCTCTGTAGAACTATTTTGTCAAAAATAATTTTTCATGACAAACACTAAATTCATATAATTCAATGAGTATCTAAATTTGCCAAATCATGACCTCTGTCACAAATTCATTTATCTGCACTGAAATAGGCTACCCTCTATCTCTCACAGGAGTTCACAAATGCCAGCTCTCTGGTCACTCATATGTCGTGCTTCTGTTAAGATATCTTCCTCTGGATAATCACACTTTTCAAGGCCTGCTGTGAAAATAAATATACACTAGCTAATGTTTAATGACAATCCATTTTTCTACTTGGCATTATAGGGTGGAGTTTTCACATTATCTTTTCTATCATGGTAGTTACTGTGTAACTGAATCTTTATTTCCCCTAAAGCTATTAATAAAAATCCTTCTCCTACAAGGACAAAATAACTGCACTTTAGTCTGTTTTAATTGACATAAGACCTTCGGGGGCAGATAGGAGGTAAAGAGAAAGGGGAAGGAATTCATCAGATATAAATTCAAAGAATGAGGGACCATTCTGTTTCTGGATTATTGTTAAATCCTTGGAATCTTGCAATTTTCCTAGGACATAAATATTAGTTGAGTACATTTTTCCATCGAATAGCTACTATATTAAGAAACTGAAGAATAGAGAAAACAATCACTTGCCCTGGGTGTAGGTAATCTAATCTCTTAACTACACCAAACAGGGAGCCTGAGCTGGAGAGAGGGAAGACAAACTTACGCATTCTCCTCCCTCTCTTTTGGTGTCAACTCTGCCTACATATCTCCAAATGCACATTACTCACTGTCTGTCCTCACTCTCTTATTCTGGAGCCTAAGATAAACCATGAGGTTTGGGCCAGAATCTCTGAAGAATCATAACTAAATGCATAAGAACATCTGAAGAAGCATAGGGAAGTGTGGAAATACTTCTGACTGTGATGGAAAAACAAGAAAATAAGGCTGCTGAAGGAGAACATTGACAGGTAGCCTGGAGCAATACTCAGAAAAAAAAAAATCTCTTCCAGTTTAAGAAATCAGGATATTTTCTATTTCTCTTCCTCATTTTATAGCAGGCCTGCTAGGATTAGTAATGCATGTATGACACTTGTAAAAAAGCAGTAAGCAACAACACACCAAAAGAGAGGAAGTTCTATGGGTAACATTTTTTGTGTGTAATTAAAATTTACCCTTCCCTAGTGGCACAGCGGTTAAGAATCCGCCTGCCAATGCAGGGGACACAGGTTTGAGTCCTGATCAGGGAAGAGGCCACATGCCACGGCGCAACTAAGCCCATGAGCCACAACTACTGAGCCCGCATGCCACAACTACTGAAGCACATGCACCTAGAGTCCATGCTCCGCAACAAGAGAAGCCGCCACAAGGAGAAGCCCGTGCACCACAACGAAGAGTAGCCTCTGCTCGCTGCAGCTAGAGAAGGCCCATGCACAGCAACAAAGACCCAAGCAGCCCAAAATAAATAGATAAATTTACTTAAAAAAAATGTACCCTTAGTTCATTACCACTCAGCGATACTATTTTGAACAGCTGTGCAAATTAAGTGTTGGACCTAGGTAGACACAGAAGCTGACACTCACTTGTGCAGAAGGGAATGGAGTCAGAAGTGGAAAGAATAAATCCAGCATTTTTTTTTCAGGAAAATGCCTCAGTTTAACACAATAAGTAAGGAGAAGTGATCTAGTATACTACAAAAACATGCAATTTAACCTGCACTCAGGATACTTCTATGGTGTCCCATTGGATGAGAAGCTGGTGTTCATTTATGGTTTATGCATACTGATCAGATACTTATACCAGCTTCTATATGGTTTTTGAAAGGCTCTATATAGAAGAAATTCTGTGGCCTCTTGTGGAATAAATCTTTCATATATTTGCTAAATGAAGAGAGAAGAACTCAAAGGAAAACCTATTTCCTCAAAGAGAAAAATTGTTCTTGACTGTCCTATCACAAATATTTATGTCAAAGAAATCTGGAGCAATAAATGATTCTGCAAAATGCTCGCATTCCAGCTTGCCTTCCAGCTGTAAAAAGTGCCTTTATCTGGTAGTTCCTCAGTAACCTGCCCCACATTTAGGATATGTTCCTACTATTATTATTCCTAACACCACTGGAAGTTAGTCATAAGGCAAGTACATATTTAAATAATGTTGATAAACTTGCAACCTCTCTTATTTACTATGTCATCATTTCCATAAATACTTCTATCATTGCCAATATAAATAGAACTCAATAAAAATATCGGTTTTAAAGTTGTCATATTTTTCACTTTAAATTACACTGTGGCAGCATATTCATGCATGATTCTTTAAAATATTTTCCCTTTGCCTCAACACCAAAGTCATATTCCCTTTGGCTTGACAGATGTTTTAGACAATAAACGCTAACCTAAATTCACTACCCATAGGTATTGCCATTCAGATAAATTATATGAACTAAAACATATTGCAGTCCTGGACCTGATGAACTGTGTCTGAAGTCATCTGAGCAATGTAGCAGGGAATAAGAACCAGAAGGAAATTAAGGTAAAAACTAAAAGATATCAAGCTACCAAAGACTGAGATTTCTTAAAGATTGAATCTAGCCATAATGCAAGTACCATGCAAGTGAAACTATCTTACAGTTAACTTTCATTACAAAGTCAGTAATTAAGCCTCCTCATGTGAGGTTCAAAAGTAAAATCTACGACTATTGTCCAGTGAATAGTGCCAGTGAGATTTTGGTTTATGCCAACAAGATATACCATATTTTTTCAAGTAAATGATGTTTATTGGCCAGCACATTGTTCTGGTATTAGTAAGAGCCTGGTAGCCAATTTGGTAAAAATATCTAGAAAAATAGTTTTTGGACTTCCTCTGCTTTATAGCCTTGCAGGAGTAGGGAAAGCTAACAGGCATTGGAGGATTTGGTCTTTGAGGGTGAGCCACAAGAGTAAAATATTGTCTGGTTGTAATATGCAACACAGAATTGAATTCCTCAGTAGAAATGCTTTTAAAGGTAAAGTAAAGCATTTTTCCTAATTTTAATCCTCTAATTTGTAATATTATAAACCCAGTAGTTCTTACTAACAGTTAACAAAATAAAAATATAAATCTCATAGCATATGTCTAGCCCTACACAAATGTATTCACGATTTGGATGTGGCATTAATAAAACATTTAATTTAGACTTTGGACAAACTTAAAATATATTTTACAGCTTTAAAATATCACCATCTTGCACATTTTTAATGTTTTCCTTGGTGTTTATGACATTACACTTGGTTAAGAAGAAATAAGACTCTATGGGTGTTTAACTGGAATTCTCTGATAAACAGAATCACACTGTTTTGAGATAAGGGAAGAATAGTTCATATTTTGCTATTAGCTTGATAAGTAGGAACTATTATCCCAACAGTCTCTTATTGTCATGAACCACTGATTCATATTGGATTTCTAGCTGCCCGATGACAATTTTCCACTGAACAATGTTGTAAAAAGCAAGCCAAATAACTAAGGTTATTTTACCTGAAGTATGCTAAACAATATACCTTCTTACTTCAGAGGGCTCATTGTTTGCCCAACTTAGAGCCTCTATTTTCATGGCTGGCCTTATCTCCACCTCTAGGAAGGAAAGCCCAAAGTTCCCTAATGCTCCACCCTCCCAGGCCATGGCTGATTGGAAAGAGATGCCCATCTGTTGCTAGTCAGGTTGCATAGATGTACTAAAACATCATGTAGAGTTGGGTCTAGAACTGATGCCATGGTTAATTTAGGAAGGACAAGGTAAATTTATGGAGGGAAAGAAAGAAGGTAGTCCATGAAAGAATGGAAAAACCAGACAGAACACAAAGAAGAAACTACACAGTCCCTTAGGTGACTAAGCAAACTTTTTCTTGAAATATTCCAAATAAATGAACTTAAACACCAGATATCATACAGATTAAATACCTTAAACAAGGATTAAATAAATTTAAAACTATATACACACACATAGAGAGAGAACAAAAAAATAAATAAAAACATATTAATCAACTAATCAACAAATACATTTTATTCCCTAAGCCCAAGCCACTGTATAAACACAGGCACATTCCTTTACAGTAAGCAGGCTTATGAGCCAGAATAAGTTGAGAGGAGGAAAAGAGAGTGAGAGATCTTACTCACCTCATCTCTGTAAAGACAAAGAAGGGAAGTGTACATTGGCAATATTATTTTTATTTGTATCTTTACCAAAAATCCCTGAGCCAAAATAATTATAAGGCAAGCAAATCAGCAAAGGATTTAAAGATTTCATTAAACCAGCTGAAAGCTAATGAATCACTCTAAAATCTCCAAACGCAATGAAATATGATCACAAACATACTATTTACTTTCAGCTACAGTCTCTAGTGATATATATGCAAAACAGAATTAAGATGAATAAATAAAAAAACTGCATTGCTAATCTTGTTTTAGGTAGTGATTATCCAAATGAGCTTTTTGTTGTGGTGTTGTTATTTACTGAATTCTACATTTAATTACCCTAGCATGAAAACATTATATAAATATGTGTTGACTAATTCCTCAGTTGAATACTACCTTAATAAAAGAAACAACTACCCCTATCCAAAATGTTTAAAGTACCTCAAATGACTTAAGAGGAATTATTCCCATGGTGGGTGCACAACTGAAGATTATTAAGTTTCAGAGTAGCAGGAAAAAGCTACATTTTGTTCAATCACTGTCTTCATCTTATATACTCTTACAAAAGCATAAGCTTCTGATAATAACTTCTTTCCCCAGTGAATGCTGGATTAATATCCACCTACTGTATACTGGGACTCTATGCTTATCAATTATCATCACAAAAGTAGAAATCCAGTATCTTTACTTCAATAGTAATACCGCCACCTTTGGACAAAAGAATAAAAAGGCAAATGACAGAGAACTGATGACAAATAAAACGACAAACAGGAGTAATAATTTTTGTTTAGTTTTTGAACCATTTGGGTTGCCTGTATTTTAGTCACTTATTTGAACACTGCTACAAAAAAGAAGCAGGATTATTAAAAATCGAGCAGATCAAAGCCTATCATCCATTTAGAAAATCTTATCCTTTAATATAATTTAAACTCTCAGGGTTTTCTATGGTCTGCCTAGTCTATCACTCTCTTTCACTCCCTCCCCTCTGCCTCTTGTGGAGATTTCTTATTTCATTCCAAGAAAACTTGGTACTTTTCCCTAATCAGTCTAACCCCTAAATTTTACTTTGATGCATTCTTATATTACATATTTTAGTGATGGATGTCTTATATTTGCAGATTCCCAACCACACACACTCAAGCGGAAGGCCTCCAGAAGCACCCACAAAACAGAATCCTTCCATCCATCCATTCGCCAAAGTTGTAAAGAGAAAAAAAAATATATCAGAACAGCAGACGTAACAAATCATCCTAAAAAATATTTTATACCTTTTCTACTCATATCGTGTTTCTGGGATCCGTAGCATAGATATCACCTGGGAGCCTGTTAGAAAAGCAGCATCTCCAGCTCCTAGACCTGCTCATCATCAGAATCTGCATTTCAACAAGATCCTTAGGTGATTCGTTTGCATATTACAGTTCAAGAATCTTTACCATTTAAGGAACTCAGAACTTCCAAATACTTGGCAGGTAACCAACTAGAAGAAAAACAACTTAAAATAGTCTCCACTCTCCTATTCCTCAACCCCCCCACTTCAAGAAAACAAAAATAAACAAACAACACGATCAAACTTCTTACTCTGATGGGGGTGGGGAGGCAGGGAGATTCTGACCTCCACTAAGTTTATGTTACATCTCAGGGGAAACACTGAGTCAGCTATGGGAGGTTAGTTTGTTTATCTGCGGATCAATACAAGCTGGGGAAAGCTCTCCTAAGTGGAAGACACACAGTACATGGCTTTATTTTTAATTGCTGTCTCACTAGACTGCATTGTACTAGCTTCTTTTCTTCCTAAGATAGTCTGAGCATTCTGTTCTTTCCAGTCGTTAGAAGAGCAGTACCCCTCATTCTTCTGCGAATAATAGCTATGTGCTCAATGTCTCTTCTCTGACTTCCAATGACATTTATTCTGAGAATGTAACTAGAAAGAACTTATACTGTCTAACTGCCTGCCAGAAAGATAGAGGGATATATATATATATATATTTTTTTTTTGGATATTTTATATGTATGTGCATGGTGTGACATTTAAGGCAAAGTGTTAAAGTTTGATCAATTAAATTCACGAATGATAAATTTCTAAAGGGAAGGGAGTCTAGCTCTACTCTTAGACAATAGGTTCATAAAGCCGAAGGCTATGGGGTTATTTTATTATTGCTGTAATTCCATGCAGTCCTAGCACGTGGCATGTGCTCAGCTGATAAGTTTTAGAATTGAATTGAGTTGAATTACAACCAATTCCTTAGTCTAATCAGACAGTAAGTCTTCATGCTCAGACT